>NC_056581.1:9372356-9688606 GCF_018340385.1 Cyprinus carpio | reverse complement strand
ATTTGTATAGGTATTCTGTGAGTCATGCTTAATGGCTTTAAAGTTTGATATTAACCGGAGTGAAAAGGCCACAGATCTGAAAAGACAAATGAGTTTCAGCTTTGTTTGTTTTTTGTTTGTTTGTTTATTTTAATAAATTTCCTCTGCAATGAAAAATGAGGCTTATGCAAAGTAACCCAGCCAAAACTAACTGCTTTTGGTTTTATTTTAAGTTCTATGTGGCTAACAAAACAACTTTTTGTCTGGACGGGATATGTGATTTTAAGGTGACCATCCTGGGCCCTTACATTTATTCACTTCTGATTCAGTGAGGACTTTCTGTCTCTTTTACCGTTTCTCAGGCCCTGCGATCCGTCTTAACATTGACTTTTTGGGCAACAGACACATTCCAAATGAAGGGCAAGGTCATTCATGCCTCATTCGTAACCCATCTCTCTTCTTTCTGGTTTTCCACCTTTCCATGGTGCCTTGAATTATAGTCCTTTTCAAAACTGTTTTTGTCTTTTCCCAGGGTATGGGATGCAGTACTACAGGAACAAATTTAATTGCTTGGCTTTTATTTTCTCTCTTATCAGACTGGACTGGGCTACAGTTCTCTTTCTCTTCTTTCTTGCAGGGTTAAGGTTGCTTTTTTTCACTAGCAGGAATTTAGTAATGGGAAACCTTTTGTCATTTTGCTTCAGAAATCAGTTTGAAATTTTAATCTGGCTTTAATCCTGCTGACTTTGTTTGCAGAGAAAATATTTAGAAAAATCTGCTGCAGAATGGCTGGGTGTAAAATATGTTTGGTAAATCCTTTTATTTTTTCAGACAAGTTACTTCTAGTCACAGTCTTTTTCTTTGTAAATGAATACTTGTAGAATTATCAGACATACTGGGGTTTAAAATAACAGTTGTGTGTGATGTTAAGTGAACTGTAAATTGTCTCCATCTTTTGTCATGAGGCAGCAGATTTAACAAAATATCAGTTGTGTGCTTTCCTGTTTTCATTTCATCTCATTACATTATCACCTTCTCTCTCACCTTCCCTTTTTTCCCCTTTCCCCTCCCTCTGTCCTCTTGCTCTTCCTTCACATTAACACACATACGCACTGGCATTACACACTTCCATACACTTCACACATATGTACAACCCATTCCATTGTAAAAATAATTTCCCCAATTGCCTAAATAATTTTAAAACTTCTTATATATCCACCACCTACTTCCTGTTCCCCATCATATACCCCCAACATCCTATGTTTACCCTGGCCACGACCCCCTCCAGACCTGCGAATGAAGTCTAGGGGTGTTAACATTGCCCCAAGCCAGATTGCTGCCTGCCGAATAGCCCGCCAATCAGAAGACATCCCCTGTATCCCAGCTATTCCAAAGAGCGTCAGATCATTTAAGGGCTCTTTGGCAACACATTCCCCCTACTCAGTAACACACTTTCATTTATTCACTCTCATCTCATCTGTTTTACATATAGCTGATACACCTTCAGAGCTATCATGCAATTATACGAACAATATCAACAAATGATGTGTAAATAATGTTGAAGTACAGACAGTTGTAGAGTGTATATGTAATTCAAAACTTAATCTAAGCATTTTGTGTGTATCAGGGTCCAACATGCATCACGCCAGTAGCAATTCCTCCATGACAGCAGAAGAGGCCACAAGAGGCATTGCTGTGGAGAAGTTTGACATCATGAAGAAATGGGGCCTGAACACATACAAGGTTTGTCAATTAACTGTTTGTGTTTTCTAATTAGATGTCATGTGTTGTTAACCGCTTTTATTTTGAAGCCATTTGTATTTGTTATCCGTCTCTCCCTTAGTGCACCAAACAGATGATCTCTGAGAGGTTTGGCCGTGGCTCACGTACTGTGGATTTGGAGCTGGAGGCTCAGATTGAGGTTCTGCGGGAAACCAAACGGAAGTACGAGAATGTGCTGCGTTTAGCGCGAGCGCTAACCAACCACTTTTACAGCATGGTGCAGACGCAGCATGCCCTTGGAGACACTTTTGCTGACCTCAGTCTGAAGTCTCCAGAACTTCGGGTGAGGCAGCATGGCCATCTTAAAATTTATGACATTTGTTGTGACTGCCATGCATTAGTTAATTATTGGACTACCGTAAACATACACATGTATTTTATTTCATAGTTCAAACTGTCAGTGTTTACAGTAAACACTAAAAGGCCATAACTGTTTTAGGGTTTACTTTAGCATTTGTGTTTTTCTATTTATACACCACTTCAGTCAAGAATGTCTCTAACATTGCTGGACGGATTGTCTAAAACTACTTAAACATGAAAGCTGATTGTTAAGAGGTAGAGCTGAGTGTTATCTGTTATAGTATTTCGTAATATTTTGAACTGGTTTTTATTTTTATATTTTCAGTTTTCATATTAATTTTTATATTTTATTTTTCTGTTGAAATTTATTTTATTTTTAATAATTTAAGTACTGCCAAGGCAATAGTTCTCATTTGAATTTTTTTTCATCTAATATTTATATTTTAATTGATTTCAACTTTTTTTTTCAATTTAAAAGTTTAGATTTGTGGTATTGTTTATGCGCAGGATGAGTTCGGATACAATGCTGAAACACAGAAGTTGTTGTGCAAGAATGGAGAGACTCTGCTCGGTGCCATCAACTACTTTGTGTCCAGCATCAACACGCTGGTGAACAAAACAATGGAAGACACATTGATGACTATCAAGATGTATGAGAATGCCAGGTAAAGGCTACTCCAGCTCTGTAGCCTTCATTTGTTTTTGTTGTTGTATTTTTCCAAGGTGCTTGAGGTGTTCCACTTCTCTGCAATATAAAATTTAAATGGAAATTCAATTGTGTTTTAGGTTAATTAGCCTGTGATTCTATGGTATGTTTGAGAATTGTCATTATACGTTACAGTTGTCTTGGTTCGTATCAAATAATCCTGCATGTGCAGACAAGATAGTATTGAATGAACTCTGAGTGAGGCACCAACAGGCTTTGACACTGGCTGGTCTTTTGATTGAAAAGAGAAAAAGGAGTAGCATATCCTCTGTCACAGTTATTTATTTTGTGTGGTACATTCTGAGATCTCTGAGAAACTTTTGATGCTTTATGCTTTTATCTGATGTAATACTAGCTACCTTTAATGTCAGATTTCATCATAAATAACTTTCAACTTTGAGCATCGCATTGTATAAAATACATTTTATGTGGTGTATTTATGGTGTTTCTCTGATCTCCTATAGGCTAGAGTTCGATGCACACAGGGCAGATCTGGAGGAGTTGAACATGGGCCCGCGGGACGCTGTTACTATGGCTCGTATCGAGGCTGCTCAGCAGCAGTACCAGATCCACAAGGAAAAATATGAACGTCTCCGCAGTGATGTCACCATCAAGCTCAAGTTCCTGGAAGAAAACAAGGTGCCCGACCACCCGCATAACTTCCTCTTTAAGTCACTCAAGTAGCCCTTAATCAATTTATTGTTTATATCTTGTCATCTGACATGGTTTGTGTCTCTCTCTCACAGGTCAAAGTGATGCACAAGCAACTTCTGCTGTTCCATAATGCTATCTCTGCCTACTTTGCTGGAAACCAGCAACAGCTGGAACAGACCCTCAAGGAGTTCAACATTAAACTCAAACCACCAGGGGCTGACAAACCTTCTTGGCTGGAGGAACAGTGAAAGTGCCCGTTTATCCCCGGTGTCCTGTTATGTCTTTAGCCACACAGAGCAACACAGTTAGGACCACAAGAGACCAGCGTTCTGAGATGCTAGCAGAGACAGGGGCTACAACAAAGCCTCCTTCACACTAACTCTCTCTATATTTCTCTTCCTTGATTCTTCTTTTCCTCCTCCTCATCCTGTTCTTGCTCTGAGACTGTTTTCAAGTGTCTGAATAGTCACATATAGTATATAACTGGTCCCAAAGGTTCAAATCAAATGTCAGTTTAAGCTTCATCCCTATAAAATCCTTCTGATATTTCAGTCAGAACAGCTGTTTTTTCCAGATTATTCTCAGTCTTACTCGCACGTTCTCTCTCTCTCTCTCTCTGTGAGTGACCACATCTTGAGGAAATTTTCCTTTTGTTTTTCTGTGAAAAGCGTTTTATTTTGCTACTACTATCTTTTTTCTGTATTGTAGATTTGGTCTTGTAGCTAATGCGGGGTCTAGATTATTCCTATCACAGAGCTTTCAGTGTTCACTGTCGGTGGTTCTAACAAAAAGTCATTTTATTTTGATAAAATCCAGATATAGTTTTATCTGATATTGGTATTGAATATGGTTGTACGTATGTATGTTAACTAGGCCTTGAGAGTACGGTTTAGTCAATCCTCGTCCAGTTGTCTCTCTTTAAAATACTTTGAATTCATGAAATATTACATTTAATATCTTAAAATGAGGTACTCATTTTAAGTTATTTAATCTCAAATTAATAATACTGAAATATGTTATGGACTTAATTTCATCAGATGTGGGTGCATAGTTTCCTGCACGTTTAACAAAGCCTGGCAAGATGAATCTAAAAATAAGTTTCTTTACGGCTTTGAATTTATGAAGCATGATTTTTTTTTTTCTTTTCTCCAGTTTATTTTATTTTGACAGTTTTAGTTTGTAGTATTATGTACCAATGCATAATGCTGCAGAATGTTTATTGGTTTATGATGCTCATTTTTAAGTTAATAATCATAAGTTAATCAAGGAAGTGTATGTATGAGTATTTGATTGTTTTAAACAGGGCAGTTATTGAGGCCCACCATTATCTGCCTCTTTATCTACCAAAAATTGCACTAATATTTATGTACTGACTTCTGTTAATGTAAGCAAAGCCCTAATATTCTTCCATGGTGCATTCAAATTGCAATTGGTTCTGATGCACCCTGTGTTTAATTACTTTATCTGCCTTGGTAAAAAAAAAACAAAGCAATTTTCCCCCCAATGAAAGATTTATATTAATATCACAGTAACTTTTTTTTTCTTTCTGTGCTAATGTATTAAAATATAGTACAAAATCTTACAGATTTTGTTATAACAATTTAAAAATATAAACATTTCAAAATATTTTTTGTATTTATTTTTTATTTGTGAGGAGATTGTATAATCAGATGAGTTTTACTGCGTTTTCACTACATAATTTTCCACCGAAAATATCTACATAATGGTCATAATATCTACATAATTTTTTTTAATAAATTAGTACGTCCCCCCCCCCTCCCTTTTTTCTTCCTCCAGTGAGTTCAAAACACACTGAAAAATGTTGCTTTTGCTCTTAACACATCTGATACAGTGATAATGGGGTTAAAATGCAGACTGTCAGATTATGGTTTGTCAGTGTAGTTTATTTTGGTAACACTTTACAATGAGGTTAATGAGATAACATTAACAAATTACAAGTAACATTACATTAACAAGGATTTATAAATCGTGTAGTAAGTATATTGTTTGTTCATGTTAGTTAATTCATAAACTACATGGTAACAAATGCACCTTATTGTAAAGTGTTACCTTTATTTTTATTTCATTATGTAAGATTGAAATAACGACTATGATCTAATGTTCAATACTTTTGAACATTGCACTAAATCTTTCTAAGCTTGAGATGAAGCAATACTGAAGATGTTTCTAGAAAGTGTATTTTCATGTATGCCTATATTGACTGTCCCTTGTGTGTTTCTGCATGGCAGGTCTGATGACATTAGTTGTACATTTCCATGCATTGTGATTCAGTCCTTTTCAATGTATCAGTAAAACACTACATGGGTACTACTGCAGGAAAACGTTTCTAGAAAAAACAAAACAGAAAGGGTTCTTGTGAACGTCAAAGGATGCTTGAAATTTAGATTGAATGTCAACTAATGAAGACCGTACAATGTCTGTTTTCTTTGCTTTTCTTTTTTTAAAAAAAAATAAATAAATAAAATATATATATATATATATATATAAGTATTTTGTTTTTTATGTCCTGGCACATTTGTCAGAATGTTTATATATATATATATATATATATATTTTTTTGTTTTTTTTTTTTTGGCACAGTAGGTTTCTTTTTCTTTTATACCAAATGCAACCATTAAGTTTTTTTGTTGTTGTTCTGGGATTCTTCTTCTTGCTATTATTATTTTGACTTCTGTCAACAGAAATGTTTGGCATTGAAATGCTTGCTCCATTAGTAGGCCTAGAGCATAGCAGAATGAAAGGGTTATAATCATTAACATATTTATGTACAATCAATATTTTAGGCTGCTCTGTGGTATTGTAGTGTATAAATGATTGTATATATGTAAAGATAAGACAGACTTTGAAACTGGAAACCCATGATGTTACACTTTGCTCCTGGCTTTGACCAAACATTGACCAACAAACGTACTAGAACCCACCAGATAAAATTTGAAAAGTTTGCAAAAATGGTCTTTGAGTCATTTGTACTTACCTGATATGCTGTTTTGCTTGATTCTGCTTGTCTTTTAAATTGAACAAATACTTCCAACAGAGGAACTGAGGAAGTCAGGCCATGCAGAATTAATGCTGACCACTAGAGGGGAATGTTGAATATGGTACTACAGGTTACTGGTTTCTGAGCAGGAAGAACTTTCTCGCAGACTATATAACAGTTAGGCCCAATGGTTATACAGACACCTGTAGAATTTGACTGGATTTAAATAACAAATTCGGACTTTGTATATACACCTGTTTGTATCTTTTACAAGCCGATAGAGGGCAATATAACTAATTTTTTAAAGATACATGCTGTTTTATACACTGCAAAAAGACATGACTTACCTTTGACTGGCAGTATTAAGCTGCGGCTTCTGTAAGTTCCCAGACAGCAAGCAGTGTCGATCAGCCCACATCTGGCCCGCATGCATTTCCAGATGTGGGCCCGATTTTGGCCAAAACTGTTGCTGTCTGGGTTACGACCGTTGCAATTCAAACTGTAGTCGCGTGACCTGTTTTAACCCAGCGGCGTGCCGTTTTACTAAAAATAATTTAACGTAATGACCCAGTGTGTGTAGCCCAGTAGTTTAATTACTTTAATAATGTAGAATGTTCTTTATGAAGAATAAGATGTATTCTAAATAGCTCAGGTGATGGAGGACGCGGCTCCGGAGCGCGCATGAGGGGGTGTGGCCACTCTCATCCATTAAAGTGCTCGTGCTAAAAGTTGATGGTGTTTGACGTGCGGATTCTCCAGCAATGGACGTCAGCTGATCAAGCGTTCATCAGCACATGATATTATTTACTTACAGGTACGTAACGTTACATTCAGAAATAAATTAATTTTCTGTCACTTTTAATTTTCTAATGGTTTTCCGATAATCAGTGATGTTTGACTGGCTTTTAATTATTCCTTTATTTGAGAGTTGCACATTTCAAAGTTTGATAACTGCCTTGTCAATATATTTTCACAATAATTTTGGACAATTTCGTAGTTACCTATTTTGTTTAAAAAGCCAGTACTCGAATAATGTATTCAATTCGTTTGTATTTGTTTGCTCGGCCTCTTTTGTAAACATAACTTACATGTGGGATTGCTGTAAGTAAAGCAGTAATGTACTAAGTCATTTCGTAGTGTAACTTTATGCAAAATAATAATGTAATTAATAATTTCATATATAAAAGAGTAATTATATTAATGTTTATATTAATGACATTAGTATTTATACATAAATTAACAGAATGACCAAATTTGTAAACAATACATAATGATAGCCAAGTCAAAAGCATAACTTTAAATGTTGAAATAAATTAAGCAGCATTCAAAAGTAGAGAGACCAAAGTACGTGTGATATGCAAAGTTGCCTGTATTCTTGATAATCTTAATTAAATTGTTTGTTTAACTGCCTGTGTGGTGTGGTTTGCTCACACAGCTATCTTTTTTAAATATGCAACCTGCTCTTCCAGTGTAAGTGTTATCATTGGAAATTCATATGTTGGCTTTTTTTTCAATTCTCGACATTTGGTTGTATCCAACAGTAATCCATAACACTTAATGAATGTTAGTGATGGTACAAATCTTGGATGCCTAGAAGTGCAACGTTCATTTAAATATTCTTGTTTGTGTAAGAATTCTGGGTCTGTATAACACATCATTTGCCTCTCATTGTTTTGTATTTTAAAATTTTGTGTATGTATATTTTTCAGATCTATTTATCAGATCCCTCCAGATTTGTCCCCTCCGTGTCCTTCAATGGATGGAGCTCCAGTTTTAACCACAGCACCTCTACCACCTTTTCGTCCTGACCGCTCTAGGTGCTTTCAAAATGAGACCTCACCCCTGATACATATTGCACAGCCCCCTCCCATGGACCCTCCACCACCTCCTCCCCCTCTGCCACCTCCACTACCACTACCACCCCCACTTCCTTCATCAATGAGGGACCCCTTCACCTGGACTGTCCAGCGACGCTCCAAAATGCGCAACTTCAACTGGGAAGCGATCCCCAGGCACAGCGTGTTGGGCAAGCGCAATGTGTGGACAGCCCAACGCTACCGCGAGAACTTTGAGCTGGACACTAAGCGAATGGAGGAGCTTTTCAGCCACAACGAACATCACAGTTTGGTCCGTAAGGGTGGGACGGTCAAAAAAAGTGTGTGGGGCCTTTCACAAATCACTACAGAATCCAAGAATGTAAGTGGTGCTGCTTAAAACTGATTCAAGCTGAACTTTGCTGTAAAGCTGAGAGTCATGTACAGTGTACCTACAGCTGTACTTTCCAATGAGGCCCTTTACTTGAGACAGTACTGCAGGATTGAAAGGCAGCTCAGATGTCATCTCTTGTGAATCAAGATTCAAAGTGCAGGACAGTGGGTGAATTAAACAGTTGTCTATCAACCCAATCTATTACTTATTTGTTTATCTCACTTTTTAAACATTCAGGCTAATAATCTGGAGAGGTGACTCCAGTACCGATGCTCTGATAAAGCTTTAGTATTGGACATACTCTCTTCTGAGACACATTGAGGTGGAAGTACAACTTAAGTCTTGAAAGATCTCTAGCTTTGCTCATTTTGTTTTCCTTTTTGTTTGACCCTCGTGTCCCAAAGGCAATTTTAATTGCTTTTTAATAAAAACAAATAAAGTAAAAAATCTTACCTTGAAGTATTAAATGATATACTTCAAATGTCTTCAATTAAGACATTTATATTACGTGGGGAAATCCCAGGTATTAAACATTAATGAACACACTCACATTTTCCCTTAAAATGGATTTAAACACATTAAATATTTTTTCAGAATTACTGTGATTATTTTAGATGTGCAGCATAATGTTCTTTAGAACTCCAAACATTAAAAGGAAAAATATCTGGATTTTTCTACAAGTAAATGTCATATTTAAATCATTTTAATTTAATTTTCTGTCTCACTGTCAATGATCATCAATATTTACCAGTGCTCTCTGCAAAATTCAATTTCAGTAAGATCTTTTATATTTTACTGTTATTTCACAAACCTAAGTGTTGCCAGATTATTTATGTGCTGGTATTGTCACTATTGTTATTGTTATCGATTTAAGGAACATGTACTGTTTGAAGTTGAGCTCAGAAATGTTGAACTATTCATAACCATGTAGGCACATGTATTTTTAATTCTACTTCCATCTTCTCTTATACAGTGAATGATGTGCTTATCTTCATGCTTTCTAGATTTTGTTTTTATTTGCTATTACTGAATATATAATACATGATATTTTCAGGAAACTTTCCCAGTTTATGAGTAACTGACACTATATGTATATGTCTTTTTAGGTCTCAATACTCAACTCCAAGAAAAGCTTGAATATTGGGATTTTGCTTAAACAATTTAAAAGGTAATGTACACAGTATAAAATTAAATAAGTGACTGGTTTCATAAAATTCCTAATTTTATAAATCTTGTTGTTTTGTTTTTGTTTTTTTGAGTGGATCCTATGCTTGTTCTATGATTGCCTCAAATAGCAAGGCAATGAATCTTTGAGTTCCTAGAGCATTTGCGTCTGTCTTCTCATTCTGCACTTTCATATATAAATCTATCTATCTATCTATCTATCTATCTATCTATGTATATATATTATGCTAGACAAGTATATATATATATATATATATATATATATATATATATATATATATATATATATATATATATATATGTATATATATATATATATATTAGTAAGCCATGATTTCCTGTTTTTGTGCAGTGCTTTATTTAAAACCATTAAGTTGTTTAATTCTCTCAGTCCTTGAGGTTGTAATTTCCAGTAGAAAATGAAATGAAAGCATGTAGATAAAATTCCATTATAAGTAATATGTGTGACAAGCTGCAGAGAGCACACAAAGTAACTCTCAAGTAGGCCATTTAAAAACATCTCATCTCTCTCATCTGTGTTTGATGCACTTTGCAGGCCACCAAAGGATATTGTGGAGACTGTCAGGCATGGTAATCTGTGCTTTGCTTCCAGGAAATTGAGAGAGCTCAGCAAGCTGTTGCCCGATGACATGGAGGTGAACTGGTTTTCTCTGTATGACCCCATTGTGCTGTGCTACTGATCAGTGACGTGATCAGCTCTGTTTTTAATGCTCTCCTTGTATCTACATGTTTCAGGCAAAGAAGCTGATGTCATTCAATGGAGATCTATCTACGCTAAACGAGGCTGACCGTTTCATGGTGATGCTAGTTCAAGTGCCAGGGTGTGTTTTCTTGTCATGGTTTAAAGTGTTTGAAGGGCCAGTTTCTGTGCTGTTTTGTATAAATGTGCTCCACAGAATTTTCCCATGTTCAAATGTGTTAAACAGCTGATTGAAATGGGATTTGGCTAAAAAGCAGCTTCAAATTCTGTGACTTTTATTTGTTTACAGGTATAAAGTGAGGATAAAGAGCCTGCTCCTCAGAGAGGAGTTTTTTCCCTTTATTGAGGATATCAAACACTCCATTGCTGTCATGACAACTGCTGCTAATGGTACTTTTCTTCTTTTAGTATAGGACGTTACACAGTACAGACTTTCAAACTTATTAACTATATATATATATATATATATATATATATATATATATATATATATATATATATATATATATATTAGTTAATGCTGTGGCAATTTTCCATTTCAATAAAGGTATGTGACAAAAGTCTTTTGAAGATTTATTTTCTTGCAAGAAAATGTAGGTCAACAGTCATACATACTAGCTGCAGAGTGTGACAAAGAGGCAACACCCCAACTCAACATTTATACCTTCATCAAATGCAGATGCTTTGATTTCATCAAATCACAATGCATAATGAACATACATGTCCATTTAAGGTGCCTAACTATGTCCTCCAAATGCATTTCAAAGAAGCAAGGACATCTAAAGGCTAACATAACCTTTTCTTGTCTCACACTGGTCTTACACTTAGATTTCCTGTTGTCTCATCTAATCTCATGACAAACTTAAGCACATTTATTAGACATTCAGTAAAGAAAGAACACTCCTTAGTAAAGCAAATAAAACTACTAATAATATGAATAGAAAATAAAATTTCCTCCACAGTTAATAAGTTTGATACTGTATAACTTTATAAATGTAAGCAATAAGGTACGAGAGGCTGGATCGTGAATAAATCATGGCTGAAGGGTGCTGTTAGGCACGTTGCGGCCTTGGGTACCTTATTGTTTTTATAAAACGGTTACCACACAATAAAAAATATTTAAACCAAAAATGTATGTATAGAAATTTTACTTTTTTGAAGCAAGTTCATTAAATGCTGTCCTTCCACTAAAAATAAGTAAATATATACACACACATATATATACACACAAGCACACACACTACCATTCAAAAGTTTGGGATCAGAATGTTTTTTGATCTTTTATTTAAAGGAGTTTCTTATGCTCATCAAGGCTACTATTATTATATCAAAAATACAGAAAAAAACAGTAATCTTGCAAAATGTTATTAGAATATAAAATAATGCTTTGTATTTTAATATCATTTAAATATACTTTATTTCTGTGATGCAAAGCTGAATTTCCATCAGCCATTATTCCAGTATAAAGTGTCACATGATCCTTAAGAAATCATTCTAATATGCTGATTTATTATTAAAATTATTAATTTTGGCAAAAGCCAAATATTTTTTTTTGGAAACAGCAATACTTTTTTTCATGATTCTTTGATGAACAAAAAGTAAAAAAGAACAGCATTTATTCAAAATATAAATCTTTAATAACAATATAAATCCTTGCTTGATGTATAAAAAGTAAAAAAGAACAGCATTTATTCAAAATATAAATCTTTATTAACAATATAAATCTTTGCTTGAAGAATAAAAAGTATAATAGAACAGCATTTATTCAAAATATAAATCTTTTCTAACAATATAAATCTTTGCTATCACTACTTATCAATTTAACACCTCTTTGCTAAATTAAAGTTTTAATTTCTTTCAAACAAAAAAAGAATAAAAATTTACTGACCCCAAACTTTTGAACGGTATATATATATATTTAGCAGCACACCAGTTTCCAGCACTGATAATAAATCGGTATGATTTCTGAAGGATCATGTGACACTGAAGACTGGAGTAATGATGCTAAAAATTGAGCTTTGCGTCACAGGAATAAATTTGATTTTAATGTATATTATTATTTTTTTTTTTAAATCATAATAATATTTCACAATCTAATTTTTTTCCCTGTATTTTTGATCAAATATATGCAGCCTTGATGAGCTAAGAAACTCCTTTAAAAAATTTAAAATCGTTCTGATCTCAAACTTTTGAACGGTAGTGTGTATGTGTGTGTGTGTGTATGTATGTATGTATGTATGTATGTATTGGCTTTATAGATTATTGTTTGTGTTTATTTTTAAATCTTACTGGCCCCAAACTTTTCTCTACCTACCAGAGTTGCTGGCATGCGATGACCTACATTCAATCATCAGACTGGTGCTGAAGGCTGGTAACTACATGAATGCTGTGAGTGTCACACGGTCTGTTTTGTTTGTTATCAATACACTATTCTAACATGTAAACTAGAGCTGGAACAGATAAATGACTCTGGCTGTATCTTGTTCAGGGTGGCTATGCAGGTAGTGCTATTGGCTTTAGGATGACATCATTGCTCAAACTGGTGGACACTAAAGCAAATAAACCTGGCATGAACCTTATGCACTATGTGTCCATGGTAGATAAAGTGATCACTCTTTTCAGGAGTTTTTATTATTACATGTTAATTCATGAATATATTACTATAATTTTTTGACACTGTGACTGTGTATTTATTATTTTCTGTTTATTATAGCAAGCCCAACAAATTGATGAAGCTTTGCTGCGTTTCACAGAACAGCTTCAACACATTGGGATTGCTGCAAGGTAGATATAATACAGGTTTTGTAATGTTTAGGTAATGCATTTAGGAGTAAAATTCTACTTGATCTGAAATAGGATCCAAAAGCAGGAGGTGGAGATGGACTTTCAAAAGGAGTTGGAGAAAATTAGGGAAGCGAAGATGGAAGCCAGTAAACAGCCTGATTTACTACATCAGATGGAAGCATTTCTTCATGTAAGAAGAATTCTTTTTTTTTTTTTATGCAACTTGCAGGAAAATGCATTGAAAATCCAGTGTATTGTCAGGTGGCTGGTTTGACAAAATATCTTGGATTACCAGTATTCTGGGAGTAATATATGTCTGCTCCTGTACAGATGGCAGACATTAGGGTTGCAGATGTGGAGGCCTCCCTTCAGGAACTGGACAGCATCAGTACTTCTGTGGCAGAGTACTTCTGTGAAGACCCAGCCACATTCAAGCTAGAGGAGTGTTGCTCTATCTTTCATTCCTTTTGTGAGAGGTTTGAGAGAGCTACACAGGTAAAATTTAATGTCTTATAAATGAAAAATGCAGGAAACTTTATGAGCAGTTATAGTGTTACAGTTCAAATACTTGCATCAATTTTCTGTTTCTTATTTCTTACCAAATGTATTTTGGTTTTAGATATGAAAATTTAGATAGGATTTGTTAGCCTAGGATGAATTGAAATCAATTTCACCACACATTTACCTTGATTTCTTTCATGGTTTTATTCACATGTAATGTTGCATTTCATCTCAGTCATGCTTTTCTCTGACATGGTTGACTTATTGGTAAAAAGGTGTATCAACAAACTTTTTTTGAAACATGACAGGACAAAAAGGTTCAATTGTGATGGAAGTGACATCACAATTTTATTTATCTTTTTTTGTAATCAACATCAAGGTTGTTATATGCAAAGTACATTTGCGGGCAAAGCCTTGGAGAACAACTGAAGACAAGAATACATTTAAATACATGTGTAACTTGTATTGGGGCAGCTGTGGCCTAATGGTTAGAGATTTGGACTTGTAACCAGAAGGTCGCAGGTTTGAGTCTCGGTGCTGGCAGGAGTTGTAGGTGGGAGGGAGTGAATGAACAGCGCTCTCTTCCACCCTCAATATCCATGGCTGAAGTGCCCTTGAGCAAGGCACTGAACCCCCAGTTGCTCCCCGGGCACTGGATATATAGCTGCCCACTGCTCTGGCTGTGTGTTCATGGTGTGTACATTTCTCACTGCTGTGTGTGTGCACTTGGATGGGTTAAATGCAGAGCACCAATTTCGAGTATGGGTTACCATACTTGACAAATGTCACGACTTTCACTTTCAACTTGTAAATATTTGTATCAAGATTCAGCAACTGCAACATGAACTGACATTTTTACAGACATTTGACAAAAAGAATTGGAATGAGTCCCTGAAAGCAAGTCTGTCGCCCATCTGTGCAAAAGTTAAAGAAACACCCACTATTATGTCCTACAGGAAAACCGTGAGCGTGAGGCAGCCGAGACTCGCAAGCGACAGCAGAGAGAAAGAGAAATGCTGACCAGAATGGCCAAACACCGATCCACTGCCACATGCACCAGTCGGGATGTGACCGATGAAGTCTCTGCTCTGGAATCTGTCCTGACCAGCTTTCTCCGCCAACGTCCTTCTCGCAGGAGGCCTGGTGGGCTCACACCTGTCACGGACAGCCCCATCAAGAACATCCGCCCTCAGGTTGAGGAGCGTGAGGGCAGGGGGGATCTGGACAGCCCTGTGGAAACCAAGAAGGAAAAATTCTCAAAGTTGGAGGAAAAGATCTCAAAGTTTGAAGAACCAGAGAACACCTACCCGAAGGATGAGGTTCCACCCAGAACCGTTAATGACATTCAGTGGGTACGTGCTGCATCAAAAAGAGCACAATGCATTGATGTTGAACTGATTCCTAAAAGCGACGACCTCAAAGAAGGTGGGTGTAGCAACACCTCAACTAAACAAGAGTTTGAAGATGGAGGGGTGAATAAAGAAGTTGAGGTGATTGGAGACATGGATAAAGGAGAAGCAAGAGAGGAGGAGGACAATGAGAAAATAGAAGAAGCAGACAAAATGCCCGAGCTCTCTGGCAAGATCTACTGTTTTCAGGATTGCATTGGTGGTCTGAATGGAACAGCTACACCTGATCGTTCCCGAGGCCATGGCATGTGCACCTCCACTCCTCTAAAGAGGGATATAAAAGAGGTAGATCTGGCCTTGCAGAATGGACTGGGAGGTCTAGGCTCACTGTGGACCGTCCTCAGCCCTCGTATCTCTCCCTGTGACACACTGCACCACAGACACTCCTACTCCTTCTCCAGGGTGGACATCCTTGATGATGGGGTTTGGGCGTTACCTGACACTCCTGTATGTGACAAACCCTCATTCTCCCATAATGCAGGTGTGGGGACTTCATCCTCATTACCAGACTGTCCCTCAAAGCGAATTCCAGCACAGGGGACATTTATGAGGTCTGCATCACTTAGTGACGAAAAAGACTTGGCTCCTAACTTCAAACTGGGACAGATCTTTCAGAGACGCACTGGACAGGAGCTTCCTCCAGATAAGAGACCGGAAACCTCAGGACTTGTATCTTTCTTTAGACGCTTTGGGGAAAGAAACAGGGCAGGAACTGTTGGTTCAGATGGCATGGAATGTTCTTCAAGGATTTTACTTTGACATAAAGGATACGATGAATGTAAACAAATGGGAACTTGTCTTACAACACTCTTGATGTCTTTTGTGTGCTTATGCAAATCTACGGTGGTGCATGCTGATGCTGGCATTTTAATATTTTATTAGTTTTTAGTTCAGTTATTAATAACAAGATGCTTGTATTGGTTCACAACATTGAATTTCAGGGACGGAAATTTTTTATTGTTGTTCTTTGTCCTTTAAGGTCTATCTCAGTTTTATGTAATAAAGTGTGGACCCCACCTTTTGAACCATTTGTTATGCGTTTCTTTTTTTAATGTGTTTACATATACAACAGCCCCAGAAAAATTGGACACTGAAGCCACATTTAATACATTGTAGTGTTCTTGAGACAATGGTGAGGTGTTTTGCAACATGGGAGTGCTTATTAAAGCAGCAGTTTAAAAAAAAAAAAAACTGAATCAAACTGAATAATTAATTGGAATCACAAAATTAATTTTGGTTCTTTTATAAATAATACAATTATAATTGTAAACTAGCAGCCTTATCTTAAATATTAGCAGAAATATTTTTTGAATATCGTGCTGGTCAATAGAGAAGCTTAAATCAAAAAGGTTGAGAACCACTGTGTTAAAGAAATGTAGTACAAATGCTCATTTCAAGCAAAACTTTTCACAGATGGAGGTTTGTAATGGTTTTAAATGCTGAAACCATATATATACTGTTCGAAATTAAGACAAGAACTATCTGGACTACAACTATTCAGTAAGAAATGACAGAAAGCAACAAGGAGTTTCCACTGTAGCATGAGGGTCCGTGTATGGCTGCCATGTTGATGTCACTAATCAGTCATGTAGTCCTTTTTTTTCATGTATCTGTTTCCTTTCTGCAATTATTCTGCTGCAGTCTGAACTTAACACATTCTCTCTCTCTGTCTGCTCTTCATCAAGATGGAAAAAGTTGAAATAAGCCATGTTGTCTTGGTGATGGTGTATGTTTACAGTACATGATCTCACTTGGCTGGTGTCTCAGTGAAATAATACCCCCTGGAAAAAACTGCAGAGCACAGACTCTTCTTTCATCCAGTCCTCAGCGCTCTCACAATGATCTTGTTCCTGAAACTAGAACATTTTCCAAGTTCTGTTGTTGTAGCATATATTTTTAGACTGTTTAAGATCTTATTTCCACAAGTACAGTAAATATTATATTAAATATAAAAATTTCGTTTATTCTGTTAGTGTATCCTACATTAAGACCACTAGTAAATAATAGGATGATTTTCTACGCAATCAGATTTTGTCACAAAGTAAAGCATGTTGTATGTGGAAAAGGCAAGATTGGTGTCCGTGTATGTCTGTGCGAGAGAGAGAGAAAGAGAGAGAGGACAGAAGAAGAAGAAGAAAAATAGGAGGAAACCCGAGCTTTAGAGAAGGAAAGGAGGACAGGATCACTTTGTTGGGGACTCAAAACTCTGACAAAACTCACATCTGCAGCTTGAACACTACAAACCTGTAGTAAGTAAGTACACTATTTATTTGACAGTTCTTTAATTTAATATTAGAAACGGAGAGAAAAGTTTGCATCTTGCACGACTACTTTATTTAAAATGATTATGCAATATATAAGATTATTAGCAAATTAAGATTTTACTCAACAATATTTAAGTTTATTAGTCAGGTAACGTCCCTATCGTATCGTAAAACACGAATCTCCGTTGTTAGGACCAGCCAACAGTGTGTGTGCTTATTTCAAATTATTATAATATATTTAAAATAGCTTTAATATATTGATATTGTGACGGAATATAAACTCATATTGACATGGCATAATGTCTCATTCGTAGTAAGCAAGAAAAGCAGTGGAGCGAGTTATACAAGGATTGCCACTGGGTTGTTAAACAATTAAATAGTACATTTCTGTTTACATTCGTAATGAAATGTTTTCTTAGTGGGCTCAGTTGGGCTTTTCCCACACCAAGTTGTTATTTGTGGTATCAAAAGTGACCAGGAGATGTCGCTATTTTAGTAAGTTTTGACTGCGTAACAAAACTATAGCCATGGAAACTTTTTTTTCTCTTTTTTTCTTGAGAACTTTGTTATCTAACATAGATTAAATAACAAAAAGTTCAATATTTCGCTTTTTTATACTCGTGGAACCGCTAGTAAACCACTCATTTTCAAAGCCTAGTTTATTGTCATGTCCTGTATTAAGAGTGATTTATTAAATTACATTATGTTTTGTCCTTTATAGATCAGTTGGAATGATGCCTCACTCTAATTCTGCCTGAACACTGAAAGCAGCAAAATGTTGTGGTGAGTTGGTTAACTCCATTATGATGGTTTGCGTTGGGAATCCTCTAGTGGATAAAATGTTGCATTTTAGTATTAAAATCTGTAATTGTGATGATCACAATTTGCTTTGCTCAAAAAGACTTCTGTTTGTGGCTCAGCACGAATCCATGGTCCTATGCATGCATGGGAGGAAGCTGAGTAATGTTGCAGCTGATAGGGGGATAATGCTGAGCATTCACAGTGTCATTTCCGGGTCCATGTTTGCCAGAAACATGTGAAAAAGGATGTAACCCTGTGAAGTCATTTACCGATTATTACATGAGTCATGTGTAAAGCTGGATATTACCTGTATTTGACCTCCAACACAGTTAAAAACACTAACACTAAAGACGTGCTAACAAAGGTGACCAAATGACTTACTTTCAATATCATTCAACCTTAAGCATCACAATGAATGGGTGTAGGATTTGAAAGAGATATTGAGAAGCTGTTGCGGCAATTTTCTATTTCAATAAGGCAAGAGGTAGAAAGTCTTTTGAATATTTATTTCTTGCAAGAAAGGTCAACAGTCTTAGAGTGTGACAAAGAGGAAAACCATGACTCAACATTTATACGTTCATCAAATCAGGATGCTTCTATCTCATCCAGTCATAATGCCCACTTAAGATATGTGTCCATTTAAGATGTCCAACTATTTCCCCTAGATGCATTTCTAAATATTTAATGCAAATTATTTTCTTAGAACCTAAGAATAAAATAGCATTTCTCATCTCACACTTGTCTTACACACACACACATTAAATATACTTTCTGTTATCTTTCCTTTTATCTCTCAGCTTATCAAAATCTTAAGCATATTGATGAAGCTTTCTAGAGTAGAGGAAAAGAAACAAAGCAAATAATAATAAGATTTCAGACAGTAATAAAATTTCCTCCACAGAAACAGAATTAACATACCAGTTTTATACTCTACCTTCACATGTGGCTGAGAAAATAACGTGTCTCAGGACTGTTGCAGGTGAACTTTGTACCATAGCTGATTAAGAACTGAGCTTTAAAATGGTTTTTAATCCCTGTGGTTAATTCTCAGTACAATGCACTCATGAGTGCAGACAGTGGCAACTGGGAGTTAAGTGAATATTAAAATTCATTCATACCAGGCAGTTATTAAGTAATTAAACAATGGTATTCCCTGTTTGCATATACTGTATGAGGATACTGGATATAATAAAAGACCCTGATAAATGCTGATGCGTATCACAGACATCAGACATGTAAGCGGTTTGTTATCTAAGCTTTACATCATTGGTTATTAAACTTTTTTACTCCAAAGGCCCCCCTTTGTCCAGGACAGTATTTGAAGGCCCTCATATCTAAGCTGATATGTACCTCTGGTACTTCTTTTGAAATAAGAATAGTCAGTTTAATATTGTACATGTTTATTTTTAGTATCTTATATTAGCATTTTAATGAGGATTATGTAAATATAACTAAATGTAAATTATTTTAAGGCTTTTTGGGGCCCCCTGGAGTTTTGCCGAGGACCACTAATGGGGCCCCTGTCCACTTGTTAAGAACCACTATTCTAGATGCTTAATGAGAAAAAGGAAAGGAAAAGGTTTTAGAATATGTTTGTGGTGCACAAATATTATACAGTAAATATATAAATATTTGTTTTTCACATGAATGGGTGTTTCTTTAAGTATGGGCACTTTTATGTCTCAGGGCTTGATTTCAACTTTTTTTTCTGTAATAAAACTTGAAAACATTTTAATATGTCTTCATCATTTATTTACAGTATTCTACTTTCAAATTATATTTATTTATAGATTTTCTTTTACCTACTGCACCTAATTTTAATCTTAACCACAATCTTAAACTGAAAATCAATGATTAAAATATTCATGAACACTTTTATTTTTTTTTTAGTTTTAAAAATATTATTTTTAATTCTAATGCAAATTGCTGTCATTTCCACCAACAATTTCCAATAACAAAGTTTCTTGGAAAGTTAGTATACTTGGTTACATGACATTAAGAAATATAATGTGTGAAAATAAATAAATATATTTGCAATGTCATTTCCACCACAGAATGCTATCAAACACAATATATCAATTGAGATATGGTGAAAATAAAATTTGTTCATAAAAATAAGATTGGCAGCATCACATGTGATGGCATCAACAGCCTCAGGCTTCCTGAAGAAGAGGTCTGTCTTCATACCACTTATAGAGCACAAATGCACACTCTCACACAGTGCTGAGTGCTGGCTTTGTGTTGCAGTCACATGCAATTTACAATATGGTTCCTGCAGGGCTGTACTCTTCCAGTATGTATCTACTCCTGACTGCCGAGTAAAGAGAGAGAGAAAGAGAGGGATGAGGAGGAGGAGGGGGAACAAGGCAGCCTGCCATCTGGGTTCTGCTGCACTGGATGCAGTCTCCATGGTAACATCGCTCTCTCATGCAATCAAATCAAGGAATGAGATCAGGCCTGGCCCACCCCCTTTAGCATGGATGCAGTTGTTGGTTTTATCAAATTAAGCCACGCCCCAAGCAGTTTGCTCCGCCTATTCAAACCCTTAGTTTGGTCTTAATGATGAATTGAATTCAATTTGTCACTAGATGTTGGGGGATGTCCTAGTTTAAAGGGTTGACTTGGTAGTCCTAAGATGTCACCATGTGTTTTTCTCTTTGGGTTGACATAAAGGATATTTTTAGCTTGTCTTGGAAGACTGATGTGACTTAAATGACTCATGTTGCCCAAGCTGAAATTTCAGCACGTTTTTTATTTTTTCATTCTGCTCTGTTAGGTCTTATTATATGTCCTGTGTAGTGAATATCTACAGTGGTAGCCAGTCTCTCTCTCTCTCTTTGCCTCTGTAGTCATTAATCTTCATTAGCTCTCATGCAGTTACTCAGTCATTATCTTGTCCTCTTGATTTTTCTCCTATCATGTTGTTTCCTGCTACCTCTTCTTTTCCCCTTAATTTCCCTGATTGTGAATACAAACAAACCCTCCCCCTTACAGTGTACTAGGAAACCGAGCAAAAAAGCTTGGAATGTCCATGTGCCTGCAAAAAATAAATAATTATAATAATAAAAAAATGCCATCATGCAATTTCATCACTCAGGAGAGTCATTGGTTTTCTTTTTTGCCTCTCAGATTTAAACTCTTGAGGACTTTCTCTTTGAGAACACAAACATGTGACATCTATTCGTGTGTGTGTGTGTGTGTTTTTTTCTATGTGTATGTTCTGCTGTTCACTGCAAAAAGTTTTGTTAATCAGTATTTAGCATATTTGTTTTGTTTTCCAGTTTTTAAGATAATTTAATTAGATTTATTTTATTTTTATTGCCTGTTTAGAAGTTTTTATGCATAAATATAATACTTCATAAATGACATACATAAGTTACATACAATTTTGAATGTGTTACGCTAAAAGCATTTGAAGTTTTTTTTTTAAAGAAATGCTTAATACTTTTATTCAACAGGGATTCATTCAATTGATCAAAAGTGAAAGTGAAGACTTTTTAATGTTACAAACAATTTCTATTCTAAATAAATGTTGTTCTTTTAACCTTTCTATTCATCCCAAATTCCTAAATATCATGGTTTCCACAAAAAAATATTAATCAGCACAACTGTTAATAATAACAAATGTTTGTTTAGCACCAAATCTGCTTATTAAAACCCACTGTATTAGACTTCTATTTCCATCTGAAATGTAATCATAAAAACTGGGTGTGGTTTTTTTTTTTAGAATGTGTCAGATCAAATGTTTAGATATTTACAAGACAAAAATAATATTTTTGTTGTTGTTGTTGTTTTGTTTTTGCAGTGTATTTGGTACTGTGGCAACACTTAAAGACAGAGCAAGAGAGAATCCTCTGTATCTAAAGGATGTGTTCTCTCTCTGCCATTTTTCTGTTGCCTTGCACCTTCACTCAGAGCATTGGCTTAGCACAACCCCACCTCCCTTACCTTCGGCCAATACCCTTCCACTATCTACCCTTCCCTTCCTTCCTCATCATAGTCTCTCTTCCTTCTCTCACACACACATTACACACCCTCGCTTGCTCACGCCCTGCTGCTGCTTCTCTCCTGTCTGCTTGTCTTTCCTGCTTTCTGGATTTTTTCCTTTAATCTCGCTGTATCTTCTTCTTTGGGATGAGGGGCTGTAAGGCTGGACGGGTCTGTGCTTGGATGCTCCGCTGAGACCTGTCCGTATCTTTCTTTTTCCTTTTTCATCCCTCTATTTCTGTCAGCTGCAAGAACTCACGTGAGTACAGCATCGGGGAGCTCCCCTTTTATCCCTCATTCTTTCTCCTTCATGTCATCATGGCTTTCATTCTCTTCGTTCACCTCTCCATCCATCTTGTATACCATTGTGGGTTTAATCACACTGTCATTCATGTAGCTTTGAGAAGGACTGTCTGTGATGAATAATTCACTGCAGTGTCTGGCCTCTCCCTTTCAGTCAGCTGGGCATCTCTTTAACACACGCATGCA
The DNA here is from genome assembly GCF_018340385.1 of Cyprinus carpio. Lineage (NCBI taxonomy): Eukaryota > Metazoa > Chordata > Actinopteri > Cypriniformes > Cyprinidae > Cyprinus > Cyprinus carpio. Next base: position 9,665,838 of record NC_056581.1, on the reverse strand, counting down.
CAGACACACATACGAGTGAACGGACATGATCAACAAACACCCGCCTGGATTTCAGTGCTTATGTAAAACAACAGTGCTTGTGTGCTGAGAAATGTATAGATATGAGGTGAGTGTGTGTGTAAGCACAAGTATGTTAGCTGTCACCTGTGAAGTGTAATTGGTGTGCTTTGCAACCTGTACTTTGCATTGATCCGAGTCACACAGGGGAAAACATTTAGATTTTAAATGGATGGCTTCATATTGAATTCATGATTCAAATCATGATGTGTTTGGTGTCACAGCGGTATCCTGTCTCTTAGCAATGATAGGAACTGTCTGTAGACTAAAGATGTGTGATACATCTTAATGATCCAGCAACTGATCATCTGATGTACAGTATTCTGGAATAAAATAATTTTGTTTTTCACCATTTACTGACTTAAATGCTGCATCCTATTATAGTGACATGATGTTACAGTTACAGTTATTGTAATCATCCAAGCAGGCAGCCATAAATGCTGTAATAATGACAACATAACAGCACAGTCACGGCATGACAGACTCTCATTATAATATTGTTTTGTAGAAGTTAATAAATTTATAGGATGTATTTAAATTAGCTTTTTGAATTTTTAGTTTTCATTTAGTAGCTTAATAGTAGCTTAATAGTAGCTTAATTCTTGTAATTTTGTAATATTCTTCTTGGCATTTTTAGAAGTTTTTATTTTTTTAGCTTTAATTTAGTTTTTTTTTTTTTTTTAATTTTAGTAAATTCAGTACTTCAGCTTAATTTCAGTTCATTGCCAAAGCAACATTGATTATTTTTGTTTAGAGTAAGTTATTTCAATTAATGTTTGTTTTAAATAAATATTTGTCATAATATAGTCATATTTTACTTTATTTTAGCTTTAAAAAAATATGAATAACTGATGTATAAAGATCCCATCGATGATTTTGCTTTCACACAGGCTATTTTTTATTTAAACATTCAATATATGACACATTTTTGCTTAACGATTTCACAGACATTAAGATTCACAGTTCACTATTGGAGTAATTTCTGTACTTTCTGATCCAGCTGTTGATGTACTTTTAGAGAAATAAGATTATCCATATGTGCTAACACTCTCTGTACTATCAACTCCGTGGTCCAATAAAATCTGTAAGCACATGAACAAATGAATGGCGATTACAAGCCATTATGTGTACATTTGTGTTAAAGAGAGAAGTTACAAAGAAGAACTCTTCTTGTACAAAGAAGAAACACTTACAGCTGGCATTGACGTAATGGCTCCTGAGAAAAATAAATAAGACTAGAGTGCATTCAAAGTTTCCTTTAGAGGTAAAAGTAAAAAATGGCTTATAAATTTTGTCTTTTATTTATTTATTTTACACAATCATCAGTTTGAATCCATACAAATCCAGTAGAACTACTTTTTTTTTTTGTGATAGAACCAAATAAAATGCTTTTTCAGAATGATTTTACACCAGGTTTGACTGTAAAACTTCCCTTGATTGGTACTGAGAGGTCAAACAGAGATTGTCATGCTCACAAATGGTGTTTGACGTCCTTTGGTTGGAGATTACGATGGAAGGGCAGTCCAACTGACAGATGTCTCTGCTTTAGTGTAGTGACGTGAATTGCTATCCATGGCCATTGTTCATGCATCTCTGTGTGTTCTTATGCTCTTTCCCTTTGTAGGATCACATTAAATGCCTTGCCAGTGACATACTGTGATAGCTAGCTGCCTGAGTGACCATTACTCTACTTAACCTCCCCTTCAGGGTATTCTTACGTGTTTTTGTTTGTGCATGTGAACAGGAGAGAGCAGTTCACTTGGGATGTGTGTTTCGTCTGCTGGGTGTGATATGTTTGTGACGTCATTATTATGTTCAAAAGAACCAGTTAAGCTCATTCAACCTGGTTTACAGAGACCCAAGCAGGCATTCTAGTTCATAAACGCACTTAAATGCAGAGCTAGTTTGATGTGACATTCATAATCATAATACAAACACTAACCAGTTTCTATTTAAAAGCCTTTACTGATTCTTGTGTTTGCATGTACCTAAAATATGTACACTGTCTTTGTTCTCACTCAAAAGGGAAACAATTGTGCTTCCTGAAGTCTATTGACATAATCAGTCTTAGTTAATGGTGGTAGATACTATTTTAGCTTTCTTTGGCAGATGGCTTTAGATTTTTTTTCCTCTTTTAATCTTGAGTGTTAATTAATATTTATAGAAAATTCAAGCATGAAAATGAAATATAAATGACATTATGCCTACATGATCACACTGACTTGTATAGCACTATTATAGTAGTTTGCTTGACAGGGACAAAAGAGATCAATATCTGAACTTGTTTAAGATGGAAGGATGTGTGACGTGAAGAACAAGTGGATTTCTGTTAGTTTTGATTTGAATATCTCTTGCAAAAGTGTCAGTTTGCCAGCATAGTTAAGGAAATGTACTTAAATTTGTAAGTAAAATGAAACCATTTTTATACAGTAGCTTACAGTGCAGGACCTTTTAACATGTTGAACTCACTGACAGATATAACTGAGAAGAGAAGAACTGATTTTAAGAAAACCTAAAGGAGTCTTCCTTCTGAAGACAGCTGACTGTGAATGCCAGTGTTCATGTGAAGCAGCATGAGAAAAGAGAGTCCCAAATTCCACTTGAGCAATGCATGGATGTGTTTGCATTATGCATGTGTGTGTTTGATGTGATCAGGAGTGCTGTAATGTGATAAAATGAGCATGACAACGTGCACAAACAATCATTTTAAAGCATTCTCAAGTCAGCTTACTTCTCCGCAGGCTTGTTGGGGTTTATTTTGAATCTGAATTATTCCCAAGAGATCAGTGTGTTGTGTTATTTCTGTCAGTGTAAGGGGTCTTAGGGAGAATTAGTCCTTCTTGGCTTGATTACAGATACTATTGACTATTGTCCCTTCATTATGAAGGTGTTTCTGAGAGAGAGGGAGCGAGAGAGAAGTGGGGGAAGGAGGAATTGATGAAGGGTCAGGAGAGCTTGAAAAAATGCTGCCACACACAGCATGAATATACTGATGGTGAGCTATGCTGAATAAATGATTGAATTTAATGTTCCTGTTGAGTACAGTTTGGTAGCACAACTCCTTTGCTAATTCACTACATTATGCATTTGGCTTATGCCTTTAAGCATTTAAAGTAAATATTTCATTAGTTCATGCATTCCCTGGGAGTTGAACTTTGGCATTGGTAATGCCATGCTCTACAGTTTGAGCTAAAGGCATACTAAATCAAATCAAATCAAATCAATTGGCCATACTTAACTTTAATAATGTTTCATAAACATGCTGATTCCCAGCTTTCAACATAAAACCACATTCGTAACAGATTTTACTTGCATAATGTGATGTATTTCCAACTTAAATTGTTATTCAATAGGAAAAAAAGTGCAGCACCTACCCATTGAGAATTGGTTGGATTGGATTTGCACTGCTGCAAAAATGAAGCCAGACCTGAATGAGAGTTTTGTAATAATATTCTCTGAACAGCTTTTGGTTAATATATTAAAATAGACTACTGCCTACATGATGTCACTGGAATAGAAACTCATTTCAATGAATTTTGATTTGGACGAAAGACTAAAAGGCATTTTTTTCTTTGGAATAACAAACTAATGAATCATACAAAAGAACATGAATGTTATTTTAAAAGTTACATTTTGTTTTCTAACAAAATTGTATTAAGAATGATTCATTCATGTATGTTTTATTTTTCAAGCTTTAGACATTTTTAATCAAAACATCATAGCTCGATCTTGTGATCATGCAATTGACAGCCTCCTCTTTGATATTCCATACTTCTCCAATCATCTAGTCTTAGTTTCGATAATGTTTTTTTTTTCTTGGATGTAAGTCACAATACAGAAGAAAAGATCTGTCGTTATTTCTGTTTTATCATATGTCATTTCTACACCACCTGTGACGTCAAATGGAATTGCAAAAATAAAGATTTGAAAAAGTCCCGCCCCAAACTCATGCCATTGGTTGAGCCAGAAATTAATGTACCAGGCTTTTTGAAAGCACCACAACCAGACTCTAATTGGCTAACTTAAAGCTGTGTCTGCACATTAAACTGCAAAAGCAGAAAATATTTAACAAAATAAAGATTACACACTTTAAATCCCCCCCCAAAAATGTAATGTTTGCATTATGCAGCATATTAATCGATGTATCTTGTAATGCCCTTGGCATTGTTTTATTAATCCATGTTTGCTCTGCTTTTATTATTCTTTTTTATTTTTTTGATGGATGCATCAGAGCCCTCCAGAACCGCAGTCTCTGAACTCTCAGGGGTCTGGTCCTCTACTCACTATTCAGAAAACACTTGTTCAGTCCTGAACCACAGAATGAGGACACTTCTGCATAATTTCTACTCCTAAACTGATAAACATACTGTATAAGTGAGTTTTTCCACTGAAGCACCAGAGGCTGATCCGCAGGGTGACTCACACCCATCTGCGAAAAGCACATGTGCATTAGCTTCATTAAAACTCTCCATTTTACATATGGCAAGTGCTTTATTAAATGGATAAGTCTTTGACCTGTTTGTTGGTATTGTTTATATGCTTAAGGCATTAAGTGTTCTTAAGCATCTCCTCTGAAAATGCACACACGCACACACACACACACACACACACACATACACACACACACACACAAACACAAATAAACATTAGTTATTTGAAGGATCAGATTATTTCTGACCCATCTCATGTACCCAGCTATCCATGCATTCCATCCAGAAATATTCCCACAGTACATAGAGTGAGAGAGAAAGATAGTAAGAAATGATTAGGACATGCAAATGAGCTATTCATGGTCTACTGGCAGGATGAGGTCCAGTTAAAGGGATAGTTCACCCAAAAATGACAATTACCCCATGATTTACTCGCCCTCAAGCCATACTAGGTGTATATGAAAAGAGCTATAAAAGAGTAACCAAGAAATTAATCTAGGGTGACACTAGCTTATGAATGTAAAAATTAAAACAGTGGAGAACTAAACTCCCAAGTCTGTGTAATGACCACTACAAGACTGTGACGTAGGTAGAGCAAGATCTTTCTCTCTCTGTTGAATCCCTCTCTTTCTCCTGTGCCCTGCGGTATCCTGACAGCATTCTGTTGAGTCATGTTTCCTGCGGCTCGATTACCTCTCCCTCTCTGCAATTGCAGTGACATATATATATATTACATAACTGGACAAGAGGACGGTGCCTGAGGGCTCCATCTGAGCCGAGTGGACTAGACATGGCATCTTATTGCACTTTATGTAAAGATTAATTAATGCAATCATCAGAAAACTTTAATTACGCTTCACTGTTTGTGCTGTCTGGGAGCGCTCCATATGTTTGCTTATTGCACAGCTGATATAAGGAAGTTTGGAAATTAATCTCTCCAGTTAACTGGAATGACTGAATTCGGTGGAATTTAACTGGAATAACTGGCATTGCAGAATGGAACTAATCCTGGTTTGCTGTAGAGTTTCCCACAGTGCTATCCCACCGTTTCTTGCTGTTTGTGTAAGCCTCAGCCAGTTTAGCCTGCTTAGTATGTCAGGGAATTGCAGTGAATATGCATTTAAGATTTCAATTGGCTACCCCCATGATCTGGTTGAACAACCCCACCCCCACACCTTTTTTTTTTAGGGCCAGTAAGTTCTGGGTGCCTCTACATGGGAGTGAGCAAGCAATATTTATCATGTCAGCCCAGATCATCAACCACAAAGCTACTCTGCCACAAAGATCATAAATATACACACAGGTTTCTCAGTCTTTAATTTCCCTTGCACACAAGTTACAGCATGTATTCTCCCATATACAAAAACATTCCATGATTAAAAAGTCCAGCTTCACTTGTGCCTGCTGTGTTGGTGCAAGTTTGGAGCAGTGGTGTCAGTCAGAGGTGTGGGTGTTATCTGAAAACCAGCCATCGTGGGAGAAATCAGACATTCAATCCCTTCAGATTAATGACTGTTGATGTTTTCCATTTAATCTCAAACTGCTCTGCTGATGGATTAAAAATGTCATTCACTCAGAAAGTATTTTTAAATCTATTTTCAAACAAATAAATAATTACATTCATAAATATGCAAAGTGTATGTATTAGATAGAAGCATTAGCCCTTTATATAAAAAAAATAAAAAAATATTGTGTATAAGTAAATTTTAATGTTTTTTAATATATATATATATATATATATATATATATATATATATATATATATATATATATATATTTTAATATATTGGATTATTATTGATTTTTATTATTTTTTATTATTATTTTATTTCTCATGAATCAGAGGTATTGAAATCCATAATCCTGCAATCTGGAGTCACTCCACCAAGATGTAATGACATCATCTCTTATATAACCATCATACCGGGCGATTGTTTTAAGACTTTTATGTCAGTCAGTTCACAAGCAAGCAAAAGCAGGACAGTGTCCGGAGCTAAACCAAGATTAGCATTCATTTTGATGATTTTGTCATGTCAGAATAGTTGAACAATAAAGGGAACATAAATAATCTTGCAGAAATGACACATCCTACACTTTTTGTGACTCAAAATGATTCACATTAAATCACTTAAAAGTGCATTTTGGAAGGTAGAAGCAACTTTATCCACCTAGAAGCATTTTCCTTTAAAAGCAGGTGCACTGTGAACTGAACACTTTTTTTGTGGTGCACTATAACTCAAAGTATTGTCAAACTAAACGGAAGTCTTTTTATATGATCATTATTGTACTTTGTTCATCATAAGCTTTCACACACACTGAAGTGCTTGCAAATAAAAAGCTAGCATTCAACTCAAATCCTCTCCTTTCCCCAACCCACCCAATCTGTCAGTAGGAATTGTTACTCTCTGAGGCAATCCATGCCTTTGGGAAGATAACACTGAACGGCCAATCGCAGCAGAGCTTGTGGGAGGAGCAAAGGCTCTGCATTCAGTCTCAGCCAATGGCGTAGCCTAGTAGACATGGTTTGGCTTTAGCCAGCCGCCCCTTTGTGACATCACAGCTGTTGCTCGGTCATTGAGAGTGCACTAGGCGTGGGGACAACGAGCGGTGCGTTCATCTGGGGAGGGGGTCTAAAGACAGAGGGAAGGGGATCTGTTGTGCTATTCAGCCACCAGGCCCTTCTGAAATCTCAGAAAACAACAATGGAAGCTGCCTGAGAACCATTCACTTTGCTTTTGAGTGTAAGTGTGAGTCCCCTTTAGTCTAGTGTGTTTGAGTCTTGGTGTTTGCACGTGAACGGTCGTCTGTTTGTTCACTGGAGCAGTGAAGAGCTGTGGCTGTGAAAGAGAAGAATGTTTCTGTTTCTGTCTCCGGTTCCTTCCTAAAGCTGGTCAGAGTTGGTCTGAGGTTTAGGAACAATTTCATGCTTTGGTTAGTATCATGTTCATGCCTCCTCTGCCTAGTCTGAATTTACCAGGTTTTTAGGAGACCCTCATGTCTGAGAGCAGTTAGAATATATGCTTTGAGGTTGTTCATGGATAAAGCATAATTTATTTATTTTTTGTTCAGAAAGTCTATAGGTCATGAGTTCAGCATCCCATGGAAGCTTGATGGATGTCAGAAGCAGTTAGATGCATGTTGAGTGAGTTTGAAAGGTGTATACACATGTGCCATGCACACAGTGATGAGTGGGAGTGAATTGTGGGATAATTTTGTAAGAGGCTGCATGACACAATTGCTGATTGTTGTTGGCTTCTTTTTTTGAACAATGACATCAATGCCACAGTGTTTGGTTTCTCAATTATGAGGGTTGCTGACCGCTGGCCTGACCCCTAAGGTCTTGCAGATCTCGTTTTAGTGGAACAGGTGAATTTATGTCACCCTTCAGCGTTTGGAGCAAATCATGTCACTTACAGTGTGTTGGTTGGCATGCATCTGGGTCAATGACAGAACATTCATTTTTTTGGCCCATATCTGGTAAATATATATATATATATATATATATATATATATATATATATATATATATATATATATATATATATATATATATATATATATATAAAAATTCAGTTTTTAAACAATTACTTAAAATGCACTTTTATTTCTTCATATCTGTCTATCTGTCTATTTGTATTAATGCATGCATGTTTGGTTAGGTTTTTAGGTGTTAGAATGATACATCTGTCCTTTATATTATAAAAAAATTAAATTCTTAAAAATAAAAACCTTAATAGTTTGGCTATTATTATTATTAACTTATTATTTTTAATCAATTAAAAACTTGTTATACCTGTTAAACCATAAACAGAGTTTGAAATTGAACTGAAATACTGAAAAAAAAAAAAAAAAAAAAAAAAAAAAAAAAAAATATATATATATATATATATATATATATATATATATATATATATATATATATATATATATATATATATATATATAATCGATCATTACTTATATATATTTTAACAATGTTTGCCAATATTTATATTTTAAATAATGTAAAAATGTCTGCCAAATCAAAGTCATGAGGTTTAAGCAAAATGATATCAATCATATAGAGAACCCTTGCAGACCCTCATGACAGTGTGTCAATAAGTCTCTTAAAATATCAAATAATATGACATTTTTATGAATAGACAATGTTAATTCAGGTCAAATGTCAGGTGGTGTGACTCCCCAAAAACTTAATCATATTTATCATTAATACATTTATGATATATTTAAAAAAAATGTTACAGTGAAAAATATATTCAAAATAATGATAAAGTACTCACAGATGTAAAACTAAATTTCTTTGTTTATTGACACTGTTATATGTAATTGACTGCAGGAAGGGTTCTGCACTTATTTACAAATGTTTCTCATTTATAAATATGCTTTACACCACATGCTTTTTATTCTACATTTGAGTCCCCGTCAGCCCAGATACCTGGCTTCTCTTTCTGTGTTGTGCCACAAGAATCTCAGGCATCCGCTGCTGGACATGACCCCTTATTAAGCCTACCCCACTGAGACATACATTTAAATATAGCCCGCATTCATCAACACATCAGAGAGGGTGAGGGGGGTTTGGGGGAGGAGTATTATAAAGGGAACTGGTATCAGCCAGGTTTAAAGCTCTCACACTACCATTACTCATACGTCCATGAGAGCACATGTCAGTCCTGCAGAATTATCAGAGCAGCACTGGGACCAGAGGCACTGGAGTACTACAAGACACAAGACACTCGCTGTCAAAACATGCCAGAGAGCAGAAGTGAGAGACTGAAAGAGTGATAATAAAACACTGGCCTGCAAACCAATCAGACAGAGAAACTGTCCTGAATTAAAGCCCTTATTTTAGGTTTCTGTTGAATCTGACTTGTAAGGGAGAGGGGGGTAAAAAGTGTCACCCCTTTAATCTAGTAAATTGTGCATCATTTTAGATGAGCCAATAATAGAATATCTCATGATTTGAAAGACCACTTTGACAATCAGATTTGAGAACTAGAACGAACTGAATTATCTGATTGAGTAATTTATTCAAATACCCATGAATTGTTAATTGGACTATTTGTTCAAAAATGGTAGCTGTGGGGGTAAAGTGTGTCAGATATGTTGAAACATGCTGTGTCAGTGGATCATAATGATTTTGCTTCCAAATGCAGAAAATACTATTACAAAATGTTCAATAATTTCACTACATTCACTATATAATGTGCAGCAAAATGAGACTTATGGAATAAATGGAATTATGCATTGGTATGTTTAATTTAGATTTTTCTCATTTATTATTTTTACTCCTTGGAAAGGTGGTCTTATTTCTATGACCCGATGTTAGACACTTTTTAACATGCTGAAGTAGAATTTATCCTGAAATATCAGTTGTACCTCTGTCTCATATCCCTTTGCTTAGAGAACAACTACAGTAAAAAGTGGCACAGCATGTACCACCATCATCAAGAGCCAGTTATGGCCGCAGCACAGCAGTAGTTCATGTCCTTGTATCAGTACTTATCTGTCTGCCCGCTGTTGTTGAGTCTCATCTAGAAAAGTGGCATGAAAATTGACAGCATCTATTTGCCTCCAGAACTCCATAATCCAATTTCCCATGCTCTTCTTCTCTGATGAAATGCAGTGTGTTCTCTGGCCTACAGAAGAACAGTTATTTTCCTATTAAAGTTGCTGGTTTGGTGGAAGCTCAGCAGGCATCACCTGTCATCTCGCTCTCTTGTATTCCTCTTCATATTGGAGGTTGTCTTTTCATGCCATACTATGAGTCTCTACATCATTTCAAAGTTAGAATGATAAAAAAATTGTGAGTTTTTCTTTTTCTGTAACATAGCATCTTCTTCATTTCAGGTTAAGGTGCATCCTGGCCCCCGGTCCCCTCTGTGGATGTCTGTCACCATGGCGAAGTTTGAGACCGGCCGCACAAGCCCAGTGGTCCGCCAGATAGACAAGCAGTTCCTGGTGTGTAGTATCTGTCTGGACCACTACCACAACCCCAAAGTCCTGCCCTGCCTGCACACCTTCTGCGAAAGGTCTGTGTTTGTTGCCATAATTACTGATAGCACAGTCCTTCATCTTGAAAAAAGAATTCCGGTCATTTAATTTATTCATTTAGCTGACAATATGCAATAACCTTTTTCACCTTTTCAAAACTATTAGCACCCCAGATTAGTAAGAAACAAGTATTGGATTTCATTCAACAAATATGATGTTGTCATACAGTATTTGTGGTGTAGTATATAATAGTTATGTTAGAGAGAGAACAGGAAATGATGCCGAGGAGATCTGGTAAAAACGTGAGCCACATTTAAACTCCATTACCCACATGAGCACTGTGGCATAACATGAGCAGTTCCTAAACATACTAAAATTAGTTGTCACAGTTTTAATAACATGCATAATGATTGAAGTATGGATCAGCTGGTAGCCTTTTAATAGGATGGCATACTGTATGAACTTTGTGTACTTACTGCTGACATTCCTTGGCATAGATGCTCTGTCTCTATCACAAACATTGTCTTCTGCATTGATGACGGTGTTCAGTCAGTGTGACAATGAGACTCTCTGTGTCTTTATGTGTCTCTTTGGGTGTTTTGTGCTTTCTGTGGGGTTGTATGTCAGCAGCGTGTTATTGTTCATGTTGTGACTGAAATTTCAGCAACACTTGCCCTCCTAGCCCTCTCATTCTCACTCTGTCTCACAGGAGTACATCATTTATGAAATATGAGATACACTACCGTTCCAATGTTTGAGGTCAGTAAGATTTTCAAATGTTTTTGAAAGAAGTCAGCCAGAACGTAGATTTATTTGATCAAAAATACAGTGAAAACTAATTTTTTATTTTTTTAAACATTACAATCCGTTTTCTGTTTTAATATATTTTAAAATTTTATTTGTGACGGCAAAGCTGAATTTTCAGCAGTCAGTGTTACAAATCATTCCAATATGCAGATTTGGTGCTCAAGAAACATTTCTTATGATTATCGATGTTGAAAGCAGTTGTGCTTCTTAATATGTTTTATGGAAGCCGTGATACATTTTTCCAGGATTCTTTAATGAATAGAAGGTTCACAAACGGCATTTATTTGAACTATTTATTTTGAATATTTATCTATTTGATCAATTTAATGCTTCATTGCTGAATAAAGGCATTCATTTATTTAGAAACTAAATCTTACTGACACCAAACTTTTGAAAGCTAGTGTATGTTAACGGTTGCTAATATTTGTTTTTCAATGGTAATTTTACATTTTAAGATGAAGTGTGTAATTTTTTTTTTTGACGTTATAATACATTGCCCAATGCCTGCTTAAAGGGATACTCCACCCAAAAATGGAAATTCTGTCATCATCTTTCACAACCTGTATGACTTTCTTTCTTCTGAGGAACAAAAGAGGAGTTATTTATAGCAGAATATTCAAGCTGCTCCTTACCATAAAATGATTGTGAATGGTGACTTAAGTTTCAGTTGTTTCCTCACACATAGCTATCGTATGACTTTAGAAGACTTGAAATATAGCGCATGAGACATATGACTTACTTTTATAATGGTTTATGGTGCTTATTTGCCCTTTTTTGAGCTTGACAATACTTGGTCCCTACTACTGTTAGGAAAATAGCAGTGAGAACATTCTTCAAAACATTTATTTTGTGTTCCTCACAGGTGCCTTCAGAACTACATTCCTCCCCAGTCCTTGACGCTGTCCTGCCCGGTGTGCAGACAAACCTCCATATTGCCCGAGAAAGGTGTGGCGGCACTACAGAACAACTTCTTCATCACAAACCTCATGGAGGTGCTGCAGAGAGACCCAGAATGTTCTCGGCCGGAGGCCTGCAGCGTGCTGGAGTCTGTCAGTGCAGCAGCCGCTGGGAAACCACTCTCCTGCCCCAATCACGAGGGCAAGGTAAGCCTCTTACCATCTGATGATGAAACCAAATTTGGGAGCATTTGGTGAGAACATGAAGCAAAAAAAAAAAAAAAAAAGTTGTTGCAGCCAAAATGTAGAAATGTCTGAATGGGAAATTACTTCCATCCCTGATTTCTCTTCATTTGAGCCAGGTTTTCATTGGCAGACGCTGCTGTGTGGCTTTCTCCTTGATTTTGCTCTTTCCTCTTAAACACACCTGAAAGCTGCCAGCTTCTTTCTTTTATGTGTCTTCAAAGTCATAATACATGTGTGTTTACGCTGTTCAGGCCTGTTAGCGTACATTAGCGCCCTTTGATAATCCATTAGGATGCTGAATGAATGGGTTGCTCACTGGTGCCCCTGCAGGTGATGGAGTTTTACTGCGAGTCGTGTGAGACGGCCATGTGCCTGGACTGCACGGAGGGGGAACACAGGGAGCATGTGACCGTTCCACTGCGGGATGTTCTAGAACAGCACAAAGCAGCACTAAAGAACCAGCTGGATGCTATACGCAACAGGTAAATGTGCTGCATACATAACAGTCAGCTGTTTTAAATACAGTTCATCACTTTATTAATAATAGCAACACACTACATACATATTGCATACATATATCGTTTTATATGTATGTATATATGTATACATATTATAAAAATATTATATATATATATATTTATATATATGTAATATTTAACTGTGTATTGTTTTATTTTAAAAATGTATCATTAAATAACAGTACTAATATAATAATGATAATAATAATAATGAATATATCACAGTTTTACACACACACATATACTGTAAATGTGTTTGTATTTGTTGTGTAACTATTATATTGATAACATAATACATTCCAAAAATATTTATATAAAATAATAATTATTAAGTCTCATTTTACTAGTGACTAATGTGACTTTTACTAGTGACTTATAATGATAAAAATATTCATATAAAACAATATATAATAATAATTAATTAAGTCTCTTTTTACTAGTGACTAAATATAGAACAAAAAATATAATTGTTATTAGTTTTACATAATTTATATAATATATGATCATTATTAAGTCCCCTTTTATTAGTGAATACACAGAAATAATAATATTATTGCAGACTATGCAGCGTTTTGCATAATATTGCAGTTCCAAATAATTGATCTCTTTTCCATAATTTTGCTTATATAATTTGTTCTACCTGAGATTTTGTTTGTTTTTTTATTTGGTCAGGCTGCCCCAACTAACAGCTGCCATTGAGCTGGTGAATGAAATCTCTCAGCAGCTGATAGAAAGAAAGAACGAAGCCATCAATGAGATCAGCGTGACATTTGAGGAGCTTGAGAGGGCACTGCACCAACGCAAAGCTGCACTCATCACCGATCTAGAGAACATTTGTAGCACCAAGCAGAAGGTCAGAAATCTCTTGATTGGTTAAACAGGCTGTACTCCTTCTATTTCTCTAATGCTCCTTTCTGCGGTGTCCTCTGCAGGTGCTTCAGGCGCAGCTATCTACCCTTCTGCAGGGAAAAGAGCACATCCAGAGCAGCTGCAGTTTCACTGAGCAGGCCCTGAACCACGGCAGTGCCACAGAAGTCCTGCTGGTCCAAAAGCAGATGAGCGAGCGCGTGAGCACCCTCGCCTGTCACGACTTCCCTGAACGGCCGCATGAGAACGCCCACTTGGAATGCCAGATAGAGACAGAAGGCCTGCGACGCTCCATCCAGAACCTGGGTGTCCTGTTGACGACGGGTGCTGTGGGACACACCAGTGTGGCCACAGGAGAAGGGCTCAGACATGCGCTGGTTGGTCAGCACATGACTGCAACTGTTACCACTAAGGATAAGGACAGCGAGCTTGTGCGGACCGGTAACGCGATCCTCCGAGCGGAGATAACAGGGCAGGATGGAGTGCGGGCGACAGAGGTGGAGGTCGTAGACAATAAAAATGGAACGTATGAGGTAGGATACACACTTAAGAGTGAAGGGGAGTACTCGTTCTCTCTGATGCTGTACGGACAGCCTGTGAGGGGCAGCCCGTTCAGACTGCGGGCGATAAAGCCGTCGGACGTGCCTCAGTCTCCGGATGATGTGAAAAGAAGGGTAAAATCTCCCAGTGGAACAGGGGGACACATCAGACAGAAAGCCGTACGGAGACCCTCCAGCATGTACAGCACTACCAAAAAGAAGGAAAACCCCATTGAAGATGAGCTCATTTATAGAGTAGGTAAGAAACCCTGGCGTATGCAGTAAGTTTGACATTGAATTGTTGTGAAATATAATTTTGATTTTGAATGGCAGTGAATTTCTTTTGTCTGACCCCTCAGGCTCTCGTGGACGGGAGAAGGGAGAGTTCACCAATCTACAGGGCATCTCTGCTTCCAATAATGGGAGGGTCATTGTAGCAGACAGCAACAACCAGTGTATACAAGTTAGTCAATGCATGGAAATATTATACAAAATTAAAGGTTTCATTTTATCTAAGGCATTTTAATGGATATTGAAGTAATTAGCCAATGTGTCACTTTGGATCAGTACAGAGATATAGAAACATTTTCATTGCATTTAGTGCAAAATTGGATCATTTATTGGTTTTTTTGAAGTGTTTACCAATGATGGGCAGTTCAAAGCACGCTTCGGGGTCAGGGGTCGTTCTCCGGGACAGCTGCAGAGGCCAACAGGAGTGGCAGTCGACACAAATGGAGATATTATAGTAGCTGATTATGATAACAGATGGATCAGCATCTTCTCCCCTGATGGGAAATTCAAGGTAATTTTTAGATCACAATTTACAGTTTATATATGCCTCTACACTACCACTCAGAAGTTTGGAATATTTAAGATTTTTTTAATGTTTGTGAAAGAGGTCTCTTGTGCTCACCAAGCCTGCATTCATTTGATCAAAAATACAAAAATATTTTTGTGGAATCTACAATTTAAAAGTTTGGGGTAAATAAGTTTCTTTTCTTTCTTTTTAGTTAAATGAATAATTATATTCACAAAGGACAGATTAAACTTATCAGATGTGACAGTACAGATATTTATTTATATTGTTACAAAAGTTTTCTGTTAATAATAAATGCTGTTCTTTTGAACTTTGTTTGTCAAACTAAATGTTTTCCACAAAATATTAAACAACAAAAGCTGTTTGATAATAATAAGAACCATTAATAATAGCTGAATACTTAATAAGCATATTACATTTTAGAATGATTTCAAAAGGATCACTGAAGTAGTGCCTGCAGAAAATTCAGCTTTACCATCACAGGAATAAATTACATTTGAAAATATTTTTAAAAAGAAAAAAGTTATTTAAAATTGTAATAATATTTCACAATATTACTGTTAGTTACTGTAATTTATTGTGTTTGTGATAAAATAAATGCAGCCTTAGTGAACATAAGAGAAAAAACATTGACATATCTTTACAAACTGACATGAATTATAACTGAGTAAATATTAAAATTATGCTATTTTCTTACTCAGTGCCATGATTGACTAATCAGAATCAAGAATCTTTAAGAGCCCTTTAATAAGGTCCTCCCTCTCTTTTTGTCTGTGCCTCGTTCAGAATAAGATTGGCGCAGGCCGTCTGATGGGACCCAAAGGAGTGGCTGTGGACAGGAACGGTCATATCATTGCAGTGGATAATAAAGCCTGCTGTGTGTTCATCTTTCAATCTAATGGCAAACTAGTAACCAAGTTTGGAGCCAGAGGCAACTCAGACAGACAGTTTGCAGGTACGGGGTGTAGAAACTGCAACACAATGCCAACAGATGAACAATGGCATGCGGTTGTGGTGGTTAACCTATCTAAGCACTGAAGGGTTGCAGAAGTGTTGTTAGCGGCCTGTGTTGTGTGCACAGTGTGACTGCTTGTCTTCTAACATCTCTTCCTAATACCTAATTTGTCCAGCTTAGAAACTCTTCTTGTGACCTAAAATGTTACATTGCATCAACAAACCTTAAAGAAACAAGTTAAAATGATGTTTCGCTACAAAAGCAACAACTGAGAACCCTTCTGGGAAGACAAACACCACTAAAGGCTGGTGTGTTTTATACAGAAAAGGCCAGATTTACCCAGGCTTTCAGTTCCAGTGTCTGAAAGGATGTAAACTTGTGTCAGTTCTGTTCCTTTGTTTCACTTTAGCAAAAGCCATATTTTTAGTTGCATTATCTGTCTGTATGATAAATAATTAAGGCCAATGCATGCATACATGGAAGAGCCTATATTCTGATATATGCACACATATTAGTCCCATTTTGTAATTCATCAAACACTTTCCCTTCTGCTGCTTATTTTACTATTTAAATGTATCATTTCATTTTCCTAACCCTTCTTAGGAAAATGCATGCGGACTGGTTTGGATGTGCATCTCCATTGTTCTGGTCAGCTCCATGTTTGTTCCAGCACTTAAAGTTGATTTGCATCCTCACACTACTTGAAATGTTTGAAATGTAGCTCCCGCACTTTTTTATTTGTGTGAATCCCCTCTATCCTGTCATTTATTTGTCTCCGCTTATCCTTGTTTGTGTTTTTCCCATTCCTTTTTAGACAAAAGTGGTGCAAAGTTTGCACTGGAGCAAAAGTTTAGTAAATCTGGCCCTGGGTTCAGTAAGTATTGAGTGAATTCTCATCCCAGAATGTGGTGATTTATCTTACTGAAATGAATTAAGTTTCATTCTAGAACTGAATTCAAGAGTCTGTGATTCTGTGCTGTGTATCTAATCAAAAGTTGGCCAGAAATCAGATTGTCAAGCATCACGAAATCTGATCAGTTTGGAGATCTTGATCACATCATCCTACTCTCCTTTCCACTTTCTTTCTCTTTATTATGTATGAATGTCTCTTCTCCCCAATTTTTCTGTTTTCTCACTTGCAGGTCCACACTTCGTTGCTGTCAACAACAAGAATGAAATTGTCGTGACAGACTTTCATAACCACTCTGTCAAGGTGAGTGATGTTGAGGTTATTCTTAAAAATTGTCTCCTGGTCGACAATAAAAGACCATAAAATTATTAGGAAGGGAACTGGACAATATCTGAAAAATTTCATATGGATTAAGGGATAGAATTCTGTAATTTACTCACTCTCAAGTTGTTCCAAGCCTGTATGAGTTTCCTATTTCTGTTTAGCACAAAAGAAGACATTTTGAAGAAACAGTTGACGGTAACTATTGACTTCTATAGTATTTTTTCCAGACTATGGAAGTCAATGGCTGTTGTCATCTGTTTGGTTACCAACATTCTTTAAAATATCTTCTCTTGTGTTTAACAGAAATAGGAAACTCACAGGTTTGGAACAATGTGAGATTAAGTAAACGATGACAGAAGTTTCATTTTTGGGTGAACTATCCCTTTAAAGTTGGGCTAACCAGCAAGCAGCCACCTAACAATGCCCTAGCAACCACCCAGAAAACCTGAGCACCTTTCTAGCAACGGTCTGACAACCACACACAACAATAATTATATTTTTTAGTATATTAAAAAAGAAAAGTTATTTTAAATGATGATAATATTTCACAATATTAATATTTTTTACTATATATTTAATCAAATAATGCAGCACTGGTGAGCACTTCACAATCCTCACTCTTCCAATGATTTCTATGGCATTAATATATTTTCCAAGTTTAATTAAGAAAATTGCATTTAGTAATCTTTTAAGCTGTGTTTGACTTTACTGACACCTAGTGGTGTGGATGCATCCTTACAGAAAAGCAATACATTTCAGGTACTGTCTTTGTAAAAATTAATATTTAGCAGTCAGCAATGAATTTATTCCATATGTTAAAATTTAAAATATACAATAATGGAGGCAAAATATTTTTATGTTAATTTGTTTAATATTGGGTGAAATGTTAGTAGATAAATATATATATATATATATATATATATATATATATATATATATATATATATATATATATATATATATATATATATATATAGATAGATATATATATATATATATATATATATATATATATATATATATAGATATAGATAGATAGATAGATATAGATAACCTATATGACTGGATCATTTTAAATATAGTTTTATTGTATTATTCATTTCTTATCAGTAAAACTTTTTAATGAGCGGAAAAATTACAGAACGTATTGTATTTTATTGAATATGAGCGATTTAAATTTGTTTCTCCTCAGGTCTACAGTGCAGATGGGGAGTTTTTGTTTAAATTCGGGTCCCATGGAGAGGGAAATGGTCAGTTTAATGCCCCCACAGGGGTATCTGTTGATGTTAACGGCAACATCATTGTAGCAGACTGGGGCAACAGCAGAATACAGGTAATGAATCCTCTAAACACCCACTTCCTCTTTACAAGTTCTCCAGGAAACTAGTTACTTTAGAAGCACTTTTTAAGTAAATTTTAATAATTTTTTTCCCGCAGGTGTTTGACAGCTCAGGTTCATTCCTCTCCTACATCAACACAAGTGCTGACCCTCTGTATGGGCCGCAGGGCCTCGCTTTAACCTCCGACGGCCATGTTGTGGTGGCCGATTCTGGTAACCACTGCTTCAAAGTCTACCGGTACCTGCAGTAACAGCTCAGGTACTGCCACAAGGTGCCAAAAACTCTCCTACTACTTCAGTTCATCATAGTTTGCATTGTCACATCGGCGAAATCCTCGGCCAAACCAGAGGAAGAATCGAATAACAAAATGCACTTTTCTGTAATCTGCTGATTTTTATGTTCCAAAACAAAGAACTGCTTCTCTACTTAACCGGGAATGTTGATTGTAAATAACAGAAATCATATCAATAAGCACAGATTCTTATTAGAAATCATGTAAGTTGTGTATAAATAAAATATATATAAAGCGAAACATTTTGTTAATCGCCATCTTAAACCCTTGCAGAAAAGTCATTTCCGAACATCCTCTCCCGTTTCATAGTAGTTGAGCTTCCCATGACTGCAACAGTTGTGTATTTTAATTGTTACATTCTGCATTTGTAAATATACAAGTTTGTGTACATATGAACATATTTGGTGTATGTAACATGTAAATGACCCTGGCTTCTTGTATTGTCCTATGACAGCATTTGCCAATGAGATTTCACTATACCTGAGCTATTTGGTGAGTGCTTTCAGTTAACTGGGTGTTCAAATCATTCAGATCGAACATATGAGCTGATCATCCCTCACAGATATCAACAGCACAGGAAGTGATGTGCATCCCTGCTGTGCTCTTTAAAAAGAAATCTAACCACTAAACAAAAGGAGCCAAAAATGACATATTTTTTCCATTCCAAATTATTTATTTTTCTAAAGCACAAGGCTACTTTACATGTTGAAAAATCCAACTGAACGAGGAAATAGAAATATAATCAAACCCAAGTATTTCACATATATTGCCTCTGATTTTTAATGTTCTCTAAAGATGATCAGCTATGAGAAATGATATCTCTTCTCTGTAAATAATCATACAGGTGTGTTGTGTTCACAGTGTAGCAACCAAATGTTGTCTTTAGTCAGTATTATAATTTAAGCTTCATTTGTCTATTTATTTAATGTTTTGTACACATTTTCCTGAATAATTAGTTTTGAGATTGTCCTTCATCACCAGCTAATGATTTCCAAAATCACTTCCCTTTAATTTTGTGGAGTTTTGTCTCTTTAAAGGTTGTGTAACGTCTCCTTAACAGGCTACTCTGTGATACTGTACAAGATTAATGAACAGTGGCTCACAGTTGAAACGGTGAAAGTATAACCTATCTTAATATCTGTGCAAAGAACATTTTTGCATGTTTATGATTTTACTAGCATTGGCATATGGTTTCTGCAGCAGCGAGATACCTGTAACGTTAATGATTTGCTATTTCCAGGCTGGAAATTAAAAATTATGTAATAACCAAAAACAAATATTCTATACTGTATATTGATTCATAATATATGTGAATTGCAAGTTGATTTATTTAGTTGCTTCCATCGCGATAAAGGTCCGTTCACAATAAGAATGATAACTTTATAACAATAAAATTGCTAAAAAGTTGCTGTCAAATTGACCGTTTTCGTGAGCAAAGTTCAGTGTTATTTAAATTTAGAATCCACAAAATCAGGAATTTCGCATGAGAGCAAAAGAAAGCCACACACAGATTTCATAAATATAAGTTGGTCATAAAAATTTGGTGTGTTGACTGTTAGAAAGCTACTCGTTTTGAAAGTGTGAACTGTGCTTCATGGATCACGAAACTATTGATAATAGACAATTAACTTTTCCCGCTGAAAATTTCATTAACATCACAGCAATAGTTTTGGAATCACTTTCAGAGTGATTTTTCCCATTGATAAAAGCACTGACCCCCAATTATGTTTAGAATAAACAATGTCCATTGGTATAAACGCCAACATCGTTTTCATTCTTATCGTGAATGGACCTTAACTCTATCCAATGCATGAATTAGTGCTTGGACAGATGATTTAGTAAATGTGCTTCATCAGTTTAAAAACAACAAAGATCTTGTCATTCTGCTGGTCAATTATTGCAGTTTGAAATAAAACTGTGAAAACAAGTCACTTGAAAATTACATTTGGTCTTCTTTAATCCAAAAGATTCACTTCTAAAAATGTTATAAACAGTGGATTATTATATTTTACAAATGGAACTTGTAAAATACGAAATACTGAGAATAAAATAATTGTAGTTTTTTATTTTTAAATTGACTATTACTGCAGAGAAAAACATTTAACACATATCGCAGTGGTTTTTAACAAGTCATCTAAAAGAAAAATGTACTCGTGGTGCCATCCAGCAGTTAGGCTCAAAGATGATGTAACAGTTCTCTTAAATCACCGATTGAAAGGAATCCAAAAATTACATCTACAAAAAGTCATTGTGTTCAAGCTGAACTCATTTCTTATGAAAAAATAGACACTGATTATTAATAAAGTACTATAAATGTTAATTGAAACTTAGTTCATAGCTGGGCAACACAAAGTGTTGTGAAAGCATGTTCATGGTCCGGTGTTTCCTTGGTCCTTTCTCAGCTCTAAAGACATTCTGTACAAATGACTGCAGTGGTTCTAGTATGTAAACTAGATCTGTAAATACCAACATGAACAACAAACCCTCTGACCTCAGTCTAAGGGTGTTGAAATGTCACTTTGTGCTCGTTTCAGAATGAATGGAAACAAAAACAAGCATTTCCAGAATCTCTCTTTATCATCAGCCCATTAGATTAGATTAGACTACTTCTAAAACAAAAGTGATTAAACTATTTTTGAAAATTACATAATGATGCAACATGAATGGCACACTGCTTCAGGATGTACTCCTTCATAAAAATCTCTACATAATTGAATGAACAGAAGGACGCTCCTCACAGCACATCTTATCTATTTTGTCACTGAAAACTTGCGTACTCGAAGTTGCATAGCACCTATTGCAGTCTGAGCTATTACGAAATGTTCGAACACAGAGCCTTATGTAACACTCATTACATTATGGGGTAGTGTGTCTAACAAATACATCCCTAACAGACAACAAAAAAAAGTAAAATGAAGAAAAGAACACGTAAATATATGCCATATAATGGAATACAGAACAGTTAATAAAATTAAAAAATATCTAAATCATGACTAATTTTTTTGAAATGTTATCAACCATTAATCCACTGTTTTGACCTGATTCAATCCTTATTATTTTCACCTCTACACTGATGTACAAAAGACAACATTGAGGTGTAAGACACAAGACGAAAAGGAGCAGCTAAAGTCGACATGTGCGTAAAAACCTGCAATGCCTCTCTACCTGAATCAGTGGGGCTACATCATAATTCAAGAGCAAGAGAAATTCAATTCACTCCGTCTGATTATGGTGTATCAAAGCTCTAGCAACTAGTAAATTCAGATGAACTGAATCCAAAAACCCAGCAGAGCTTAAGAACAAACATCCTCCCGACTTCCAGGAGGGAAAACGCCCTGAAATGTTTACTAAAACACAAAAACAGGAGCATTTATCCTTATTTGTTTTCTTTGTTGCAAACTGCACATACGCATCGCTTTATTTTCAGTAGAAATGACATATTTGTAGTCGGCTGCCCGGGTCGTTTTTCCCTGGGCTGAAGAAGGGTGAGACGGGCTCATCAAAGTATGTGACAAAGTTATAGATGCGTTTCATAGTGACGGCGTCGAAGAACGTAACGTGCCCCCTGTCGTAATCTAAGAAGACACCGACACGAGGAGAGTTCCAATAGTCTGCCACAGGCACGCGCGAGTCTTCCTCGTTGGCGTACAGTCTGTCTTGGAGACACAGGCTCCAGTAGCCAGCAGAGGGCGAAAGGTTTACAAAACCTTTGCGGTTGCTGTACTCAGTGGTGACGCCCAGATACCAGACCCCCTTGTCCCGCACGTCCACCTCCCAGTAGTGCTGCCCGCTGGAATACTGGGCGGTAGCGAGCACCCCGAAGAAACGGGTGAAACGCTGCGGCATGTCGGGCTCCTGGGAGCGCACGCGGCCCTCCTCCACCTTTGTGTCAAAGTCGCTGATAGCCAATGAGGGGTGAGCAGTGTCTAAATCCAGAGTCAGATTCTGAGGCACTGGAAAACAGGGAAGATCTGTTTAGCACATAACTAAAAACTCACGACAAGATGTCACAAAAATTTAAATCACATGACTAGGTGCCACATATCTTACTGATGAGTAAAATTGTGGTCACATTAGCATTTTAGCTAAATTTCTTGGGCAAAAAAAAAGGTTCATTGTCAATAGTATAGTGACGTATAAAGCTACTTTCTTCTGGTCAACGAGACAAATTCACATGACTAACCAAACCTGATGCAAAATCTGCATGGTGCAATCTTTCACTCTCACGAAAATCCCAATCTCATGGATTCCTACTGGATTTTGCCTGTAAATACAATCTGACCACACCTTAACGCATCAACAGTACGTACTTGTGTGTAACACGTGCATCATCTTCTTCCACATGATGAGCTGAAATGGGCCTGTGAACTCTGAGAAATCTGGAGGAGAGTTAGAGGCCTGGACGCCGAGGTTTACATGACAGGGGCTACAAGGGGGAAAGAAAAAAAAAAAAAAAAAAAACACATTGTGAGAGACAAACCCTAAAAATATCCAGAAGTTAATGAATCGACTGATTCAAAATAATACAGATTCACATACCTTAAGTATGAATTACTGATACTCTGAAAGGGAAAAAAAGTTTAACATTAATAATAAAGTCACACTGCAAAATATAAACAATTGAGAGATGTTGAAAGCCTGAAGAATATGGTAACAACTTCACTGTCATGTCATGTTCAAAAATAAAACATTTTGTTCTGATAAAAAAAAAAAAAAAAAAAAAAAAAAACACGTAATAAAGAACATTTTATTTTATAATAGATGAGATGTTTTGGAATATGACTGGCGGTATGACGTTCTTCACCTCAAAGTTAGCGCTGTCACTTAGCTGATTTTGAATTTCAGTGATGGCTTTGTCCACTTTGGCTGCCTCGCTCTCCACGCGCTTCAGGTTTGCATCGATCAGCCCTATAGTGGCCTCCGCTTCGACCTCCAGCCTTTCCAGCAGATCATCCTTCTCATCCAACAAAAACTGAACCAGAGCACCGACATCATCTTCAATCTTCTCCTTTAAGGCTTGTTTTTTGAGCTGTTGAGATGTTTGAGATTCAGCATGAGATTCAGGCTCCTCGTGGATCATAAATCCACAGCAGGTTATATAACCACCAATTTGGAGTCATTTGTATGTATGCAAAGTAAGCGTGGGAACAATTGCGCTTTCATACCTTGACATCAGTTTTGGCCTGCTCGTCTGTGCTCTTTACTCTCGTACACATGGACTTCTGCCAGTTTAGCTTGATGAGTCTCAGCTTCAGCTCACTCTGCATATTAAAACAAGAGAGAAATCTTTCAACTTTAAGTATTAAAGCACCAATATTATGCAAAGTACAATAGAAGAAATGGATCTTGTCAACATATATGGGTCTTATTACTGTAGCAGCACCAACAATGAGTTAAAATACTTAAGTTCAACAGTTTACATAATGAAACGGGACACTAGACTGAGAGGGAGTTTAAGACTGCTCACTTCAGTAACCTTTGGAGAGTATCGTAGTTTTTTATTTTTTATTCACTAGATTCATTTTCTAAAAACATTTTATTTTTCATTATACACAGGAATATTCTTTCATTCTGATACTCACCAATTGCTTTACACTCCATCTAATATTTGAACATGTTTGACCTGGAGTATAAAAATAATCCAAAGGAACAGATCATTCATGCACGTGAAATGTGTCACACTTCATTTATGTGGAAGTTTCCAGAAAAGGATGACAATTCTTTGCCCACCAACCACAGTCACTGATGAACCATGAGCCATTTAGATTTTTTTTACCAGTCATTTTTAGTTTTCAAATATAGTCAAATTTCAAATATATCAAATAATATACAACACAGTATAAAAATAAAAATAAAAGTTTTAATTCGGAAACCTAATTTAGGTTAACAACAAATATAAGCCAATATATTTGGAATATACAACTATGAAAATAAATGTAATTTAAAAAAAATAAAAAAAAAAAAATAAAGAATACATTTTAATAATATAATATAACCATTTAAAATATATATTATATAATTTTAATAATATTATTTTAATAATATAAAATATAAATGCCTTGAAAATGTGTTATTTATTGAACAATAAATATACAGAAAATGTATTATTAAAAAAATATACAAATTATTATATTACATTATATTAGCCAATATATTTGGAATTACCCAAATATACAAAATATATATTTTTAAATGTATTACATTTAAATTTTATACAAAAATATTTAAATAATAACTTTTAAATACATTATGTATTACAATATTTGTGTGTATTTATTAAAACAGCATTTTAAATATTATTTCAATTATTATGAATATAGTGAAAAGGGTATTATTTTAAAAATAAATATAGAGAGCTCTACATTCACAATGCACTTTAGATACAAAGCTAATTAGAATTGCAAATGTTCAAGGTTCTTTTCTAGGACTACTCATTTCTGAGACTACAAATCTTCACACACATTTGTGTATCGGCCCCAGCGGTTGTTAGATGAGCAAAGTTACCCACCATGGTGCAAAAGCTACCCACATTTTTGGTGTTAACTTCACACCCTGTTCCAGATAACACTACACACCCGACAAATTACTTGGTTTGAACTTAGGGCTGCACGATTATGACAAAAATCATAATTGTCGATTATTCCCTTGAAATTTTAATTGCGATTATTAATTACGATTATCACAATTTACACTGAATGATGTTTATACCATTGTTTGATGCAACTGCAAGCCATATTTTTTATATGAATATAAACAAGCTGAAAACACTAACTGAAAAACTTTAGTGCTTTACTATAGTATTAAGCCTCAAATGTCAACTCTACATCGGATTCGTTTCTTCTTTAAATTATAAAAAAAAATAAAAAATGAATGGTATTATAAATGTTATACTAAAATTAAAATAATGGGAAAAACCCTTACGATAACATGTAGAAAGAAAAAAAATGATGGAAGTTTAATTGCGGATTTTAATTGTTGCTTTGTTGTGGCATTCATAATTGTAATCGCGATTAGAAATTCGATTAATTGTGCAGCCCTATTTGAACTGTTTAGAAAAGAACCTTAAGATTGCAAACACCCCAATCAAACAATGCCTATGAGTTACCTAAAGACATTTCCAAGGGTGTCTGGTAAGAAAAACACTTAACGTAAGTGCTAAATGCCACATGTACATACAGCACTACAGTGACAGATTGTTACCCCTTGTTCCAGACCCAGGGTTAGCAATGAATGTCAAAGGTCTCTGGTGCCAACTCGGGCATTTAGACCAAGACAACAGGAAAGAGGACAAGAAGAGAGAGGAAAAAAATAGACACCACAAAAGACTAACAAATGAAATCATTTACACAACAGACAAAACCAAGCAATGTCGAACAAACCTTCATGTCTTCAACTACCTCGGGTACAGGAGCAACATCATGGTGTCTAGAAAAATCAAAAAATAACATATGATGCTTCAAGGCCATTTTAATATATAATGCTAAGATGAAGTACACCTGGTTCTAAGACAGAGGTCAAAGCATTGAAACCCACGGAGCTCCCAGCATTTTAAGCATATAACCTCAAAAATGGTGTCTAGGTAGGTAGCTCACTAGGTTTTGAGAGACAACCGCTGTGTGTGAGGGAATATGGGGAACTCACCTGTGGGCTCTGGACTCCCGACACACCACGCAGATGGGCTTCCGGTCCGTGTGGCAGTACAGTTTGAGCTCCTCGTGGTGTCGCTCACATTTCCCGTCCATTTTCACGGGTTTCGCGGGTGCTGTGGGCCTACACGTCTTCAGATAGTCGAAGTCGCTCAGTTTATCCACTAAGTTCTTTACCAGGTAGTTCTTGGTGAAACTCATTTTCGCGAACACCTGCAAAAAAGGACAAAGTTGCATGTACGGCGCAGAAAAGTATCGGTGCTGTACTGACAAAAGGCTCGTGCGGCGATTTGTATCTTGTGATACAATAAACGAGGACGGAGAAATCAATCACACCTATTATTAACAACACAGTAAAGTCCGCTTGTTATTTAGACTGCCGGTTTAAGTCACTCTGCATGATTTAGACGCGAATATATAATAATCCCTTAAGTTCATTCAAGCAGCTGTAACTAGGCAACCCGAAATCTAGCAACGTTTATCAAAACAAGCCACGCACCATCCTGCACTCCGGACACTGGTAACCCACATCATCGCCTCCATTTTCCTCCCAATGCATCAAAATGCACATGCGGCAGAAATTGTGGCCGCATTTTAAAATGACGGGGTCGTCGAAGTAATCGAGGCAAATAGAACAGACTAATTCCTTCTGAAGCTCTCCTCTCGAATCTCCAGCAGTGGCCATGTTTCCCCGAGCAACAGTGTAACTGCTTTACAGGGCCAGAAGTGATTCTACACTAGAGTTGTGACGTTCGCGAACGAACCGATTCTTTTGAACGGCTCATAAACATGAACGATGGGAGCCGAGTCGCGGCTGGAGGGGAGCCGTTCTTTCTGTCGTTCTTTTTTCCTATGCGTGTTTCTCACAGATGCACACAAATGAGCTCCTCCGCGAGACAGAACAGTTATAGGGGGAGGGGCGCACCCAGCGCAGGCCAACCCTTTATAGCGAGTACTCCAGTGGAAAAAAACCCCACTTTGTTATTGTTCATTGACTTGAAGGGGCTGATGTCCTATTTGCAAAGTTTACAGTAGTAATAGTATGTAGTATGTAGACATTTCCATTTTATTTATTCTAATTTTATCTACTTTAAATATTTTTTGTTTTCTATCAAAATGTTCTTGTGTGATAACAATGTTCTTGTGTGGAAGTGTTTGTAGTAAAAGCTGTTTTGCACAGAAATTCATTGCAGCCGGCTTTGTTTTTGATGTTTATTTGTGAGTAGGTATTGTATGAATAACATAAGTCAACGTAGCTTTACACACACACACACACACACACACTTTGTACTAAAGGTAAATCCAAAATAGTGATGTCACTGTCTAAGCAGAGGGATTTGTGCAACCCTATGGAATATAGTCCACACATGACAAATGAGGTAATAATCAATACTTCAGAATAATTCAAACTCAGATATTGGTGTGTGATATCTGAGTTTTAATTATTTGACTACAAATCTCACCTCATCGTTCCTCCCAGTGATTATTTCCAGGATAAACTGAGATGCCCCCAAGCTGGCTTAAAACTGACTAAATATTTAAAAAGAGCCAAAAGAGCTGTTCTTTTGAACGGCTCTTTGAAAGGAACGGATCGCGAAGATCCGGATCCCCTCAAAGAGCCATAAATCCCATCATTATTCTACACGGAAGAGAGAAACAGCCCATTCTGGACTCACTTCCTGGTCCAGTCACGTGGGGGCTTGTGGTGAATCTGATTGGTTACGTTAAGTGGGTCTCGAATCGGTTCTGTCGAACAGTTCTTTTCAAAGAATCACACCCTTCCTAAATATTAGTAATTTCTTTATTTAACTTTATTTAATCCGACTCTGGTGTTTTGAGCTTTCCATGTAAGTTTCTTGTTGTAAATTGAGTAACATTGTTGTACGCGGCCTGTTCATATTTTGTATTATACATATTATGTTTTAATGTAGTTCAAATAAAGTGGTTTCATTATGTTTATTTATGGTAAACAGCACATTTTAGGGCCAGGTTTATGTCGGGGCCCCACCATAACAGTGGACATAGGTTTGCTACATTTCAAGTGGATCTTGATGAGATAACTCTAACAAACTGTCCATCACCATCAGATTCTATGATAGCAGCCAAGAAGAAGACCTCTGGTACCAAGCCCGTGAAGGACAGGACTTCTCATTGGTTCACATGCAGTTTCTGCCTTTCACCCATTTAGAAACTTAATTCTTAAGGTTTTGGCCCGTGACTGCCATAAAAAAAAAATCTCTAGTACCTCCGGATGCAGCAGCATTGGGTGAAACAGAGAGGAATCACAAACTCTTCCCTATCAGAACGGAATAAATGTACCCTTCCAACAGACACTCCTTGACTCCCATCGAGTGAGACAAAAGCAGATACACAGCGTTCTAAGCCTCCTAGAGACACAGTAACAGATGCACCATGCTCTGAGTCTCCAGCTTTTGAGGCAGCAACAGATTCAACCACATTTTGTGCTTCAAGCCCGGAGGACAGAGACATTAACAGATACATTAAAAGTCTTTGTCCAGCGAGACAACAACAGATGCAGCATGTCCTGAGTCTCTGGCCTA
This sequence comes from Cyprinus carpio, assembly GCF_018340385.1. Lineage (NCBI taxonomy): Eukaryota > Metazoa > Chordata > Actinopteri > Cypriniformes > Cyprinidae > Cyprinus > Cyprinus carpio. The sequence continues at coordinate 9,636,642 of NC_056581.1, read as the reverse complement.
GAGAAATTTTGAAATGTCTGCACCAAAAAACAGTTCAATGAGGATCCTCAGTAACTATGAATTAACTACAACTGAACAGAACAAATGTTCAGCACAGTTATAAGACGTTCACAGATTTCAAGTCTCAAGACTTAGTTTATTTTGTGCTTCAAGGCTCAGTACATAAAAATGCATTTAGCACTGTAAATATTTAGGAGTGAACCATGTACAAAAAACAATATCTCAACATAAATACCATTTCAAACATAACGAGTGTTTCATTGTGCTCAAAATCGTGCTCATGTTTGTTAACCTCACAATCCTCTGTGAATATGGAAACAATCCACTGATTTTATTGCATAGCACATTTCTTTTAAAATATTATCAGCCTGATGAGGAATATATTTGTCAGGAGGTGAACTGGATTTGACTGTAGGATGCTGGTATTTCATGGATGCATAAACAGTTTGATGTGGCCAACGACAAAAATGTAATAGTTGATAAACCAGTGTTAGAGAAAAGTGAATCTGGTATAAAAAAAAAAAAAAGAAAAAAAAAAAAAGACAGCTGCAATACACAAACACAAATTTGGAAATCTGAGGGATTTCCTGTGTCACAGTTTTTCTTATTTTAAAACGACACTAAGTGAGATAAGACTGCAATATTTAATACATACAGCTCTCATGAATACTAATGCTTAAATGATAACAAATAGAAACAGCAGCGATAACATGAAATTTGACAACATTTGACAGACTGAATGTAAACTTTGTGACAACAACTATTTGACAGTGTGATATGAAATGCATATTCAGCATTTCTCCATTAAAAGCTTGGCACTTGCTGTTAAAAATCAGCATATCTGTAAAACACACTGAGCAATTGAGGAAAAGTCATATTCTCCAAAGCCATCACATATCCCGAAATACAGTAGCCAATACTGTAATACAAGCAAATATTAACACTTGAGATTAATAAAGGTGAAACACACAATACCAGCGTCAGTGTCGTGATCAGTTCATTTGAACTTTAACTTTAACTTACTTTTTCTTTTCACAATGTATTTATAAATGCCTCTTTATTATCCATATGGTGTTACCCAGTGTTCAAAGTGACAGGCCCGTCACTTTTATTTTTAGACATTTTTTTTAAGGAAACTTTCACACACTTTGAATTACCACTTTGATTGAAATAATCTATTATTATAATTATTAATAATTAACTAATTAAAGATTGGAAAAAAAAAATAGAGTAACAACAACAACAATAATAATTATAACTATTAAATTAAAAATTATTATTATTAATATTAATTATAAAATTATTTCTTGATTGATTGATTATTATACTTTTATTACCACTATAATTATTATTATTTTCTTTTTGTGATTCAAAAAAATATTTTTGGAATTAATTTAGGAATTCAATGAAACTAAAATGGAAGCAAATGAGATCTTGTTTCTGTTAATACATCCACTGGCATAAAATAATATTAAAACAATGAATATTTCATGTATTAAAGTATGAATTCATTTATGGTTTATTTTTATTTTACCTCCTTTATTTACTCATTCACTCACTCACTCACTCACTCACTCACTCACTCACTCACTCACTCAATCACTCACTCAATCACTCACTCACTCAATCACTCACTCAATCAATCACTCACCCCTGAGAACTCTGAACACTGGGTAGAACTCAACAATCCATTATTGGAGAAGCAAAAAAAATCTGTTACAACATAAAACATCACTTAAATTGATTTCTTTGGGCTGGTGATGAACTGGGTCGTGAGTTCTCTGTAAGATAAAACCTGTCAGAGGCACTTGTTTAAAACAAATAAAACAAAACAAATTGATCCAATGTATGACAAAGGAGAACAGTACAGTCTCCAAGTAGTCCATTAGTCCCTCAGACCTCTGAGCTGTGACCATTATCAAGGCTACTTCTAACTATAACAGGCTGCAGGCTGGACGAGACTCTTGGGGCCTTTTTCACAGGCGTCCGCCTTGAGTGAACCATCAGTGCCAACACCATAACCACGAGGACGGTGAGAAGCAGTCCCACGACGGCTCCTGCCACAGTCACCACGTCTTCTTCCGCACCTCGTCCACTGAGCTCCCGTGGAGACAGTCCGTCTGCGAACAGCTCCTCCCCAGACACAGAGCGATGATGGCTGCGGTCCAGAGCAATGTGCATGATATTCGTTCCTCGGTTGTTCTCGGGTCCGATCTCCTCTGCCAGTATCGGGACTTCTCTGTTGGACCGTTTGTAGCGTCCTCTGGCCTCCGCTGGTACAAGGTCACCTGATGTTATTGAGTGGTACTCTACACTTCGCTTGCCAATGCCACGCTTTCCGTTGTCTTTTGAACGAACAGTGTAGATGGTGTGAATGAACCACTCCCTCCCTACTGCCACCTAGAGACAAGAAGGATTATAGAGGATTTGAGCAAGAACTTGTAAATGACAGAAATCCGGTGCAGGATGTCACAAATTTGCAGTACACCACTGTATATAGTCATTCCATAACTAATAAACCATCAAAAAGATTAGACCTGGAAAAGAGGAGTAGAATCCAGCCTGAATCCGTCAGATCCTGGCTGCTTCACCAAAGACAGAGCAGAGGGGTCATCTACAGCCAGCAGGGCCTTGAAACCCACGTCCCCAAAACTCTTGGCCTGAGTCTCTGGCTGGGCTTTGTCCTAGAGGATAGGTGGAGTCATGGGACTTTTTCAGACAAACTATTATTATTATTATTATTATTATTATTATTATTATTATTATATTAGCATACAATTTATTTAAATAAATGTATAATTTATTATCAAATAAAATACAAATATAAAAATATTATGTGCTTGCATTTTATATTAAAGACTTATATACAGTTATTTTAGTATTATTTATATAATATTATAATTTTATATACCATTTGATATTTTGAATTAGCATTTAGTAAGTAAAGTTTTTGACTTTTTTAGTTTCTTTTTATATTTCTATTTATTTCTGTTTTAATTTTAGACAGTTTTTAGTTTCAGTTAGTTGCCAAATGTTCTAATTCAACTTTTTTCTATTTAATATTTATATCTTTCATCTTTATTTCACTTAACAATGATTTCAATTAGTTTTAGTTAACAAATGACAACACATACTCACAATAATTTTGAATCGGTACAGCAGGGATGGAGAGTCTGCAAGGCATCCAAACTCAGACTTGGCAGGGTTGTATTTAGGAACATATCCATCAGCGCCGGTGCACAGGTACACCTTCTCAATGTTACAGTAGAAAGAGTCACCCAAGTTCTGCACAGGGTCCACCATTACTCGTCCATAGATTGTGTCACCTTTAAGAGAACCAGCTCAGTGAAACATAAATCACAAGAATGGCAGTTCTAGAAATTACACACGCACTAGATTGTTTAACTAAGATACATCTCGCAACATCTGTGCAACAACAAACAACTGAAACAAACTAGATTTGTGTGTTGGTAGGTGGTCGGTTATATTCACTTGCTTAAAGAAATAGCCTCTTGAACTGATTCAGTTAGGTGTTTTAGTAGACGTACCCTCAGAGAAAGCCGCATCACTCTCCTGGCTGAAGCCCATAGATCCATCTGACAACCACAACGTCTTCTTAGACAACAGGAACATCTGTGTGTTCAGACTGAACTCCACCGCCACAGGGTCACTCACCTCGAGAAAGTAAAGACAATAATACTTCTTTAGAAGAGCTTGGTTTAACTGATCAAATACATCACAAATACATACTGCATTTTGATATACAAGCAGCTGATTAATTTTAAAAATATACAACAGTATATCTTATATTATTTATAACACACACACTTGAATCATTTTTCTAATTTAATAAACAGTTTTTCTATTACAGATTCTATCAATAACAATTAGAATGAACATCTGAAATGAAAAGCGAACTTACATTTTTATTGATAAGGATTTTACCTGCTGAAAGCGGATATCAAGATCAAAAGTAACAGGTTCTCGAGGATTGCAGACTGGAGGAACGGTGTACTCCACATTCAGCACTGCTGTACAGGGAATCAGCTTCACTGTGTATGTGCCTGAATAATCACGAACCTGCAGGTCACGAACACACAGGCATCATGCAAGTTAGTTTTTCTCAATTGATTTGGCTTTAGAACCCAGATTTTATTTTGGCCATCAAGTGGCGACTCAACACTGCCAGAACTGTTTATCACGAAAAGTAAATAGAAATGTCTTTAAAACCACAAAGTGGGGAAAGAGAGATCAACTCACAGCAAAGTCTGAGATGAACATCCATTGCTGGACAGGCTGGCTGTAGGTCGGCTCAGTCCTAACCAGAGTGAGGTTAAAGGTCAAGCCTGGGTGGTCTGCACTCAATACTATGGACTTCACAGAGGATGCTGGGTAACCAGGTAAGATAGCAAGATAGCAAGTTAATTTAATCAAATCAAAGCAAATCAAGACAAGCGCTTTAGGGCATTAAAGCAAATAAGAATATTATTATTTTTTCATTATTTATGACTATTATTTAGCAAGCCAGTATCTACCTAAATCAATGATTAAAAATGTTTTTTTTTTTTTTTTTTTTTTTTTGCAATTCCAGGTAATTTACCATAGAAATATGATGTTTATTTTTTTACCTGTTATAGCATTACCTATAGTGCAATCTCCATAAAAGTTGCAATGCTTCTTCAGAACCATATGCTGAATGTGCTCACCTAGTTTCATGAACTTTTGCGTTTTAGTTTAGGATTTTTAGGCTTTTGGGTGTATTTGGCCAGGCCCTTTTCTAAATGACCGAAGTGTTATATCTAAGCGAAGTGTAAAGATCAATTTTGAGGTTGAGTGAAAAACCTAGGACTAGTTCTCAACAGTAGTTATTATTATTATTTTTTTTAGATATTCTCAAATATTTAATGAACTATTTGATTGACAGCAATGGCACAGTTGTTCAGAATGAGGAGATCTATCATATGAAATGAATACCATGTGTATGTGTGAAAAGTAGCGAAATATAACGTTTACATGCTTGAAAATGCGATATGGTCCCCCAGTGGCCGAGGTCTTACATTTGCGTGTTGAGTTTGATGTAAATATCTCATTCCGTTAAAAAGTTGTAGCTGTTATTAGAAAATTGGCCCCGCCTCTTTTGAATGTTTTGGCGTCCCTTTGGAACGATGAGTAGAAAACTCAAGGTGTTTTTGATAATTTTTGATAATTATTGATAGTCACCCTCCAGAGAATTTTTCTGCACTGGTTTGGTTCAGATCGGGCAAAATACCTAGGACTGTGACAAGTGGTTATGGAGTTTCGTACTTTTGATAGCTGTAGCGCCCCCATCAGACCGATCAGGGAGAGCTTTGGTTGTGTTGCAGACTGGGGGATTACTTCCAGCCCTCAAAGTTTCAGGTCTCTATGCCGTATGGTTTTGTCTGCCCGATCACTTTTAGGTCAGAATACTGATCTTTCAAAATTGTAATTACAACAGAGTTTCAGCGCTACATGCTTGACCCCCTAATTAATAAGAATGGATATAATTAATAAGATTTGAGAGATGCCAAAACTTACCAGAATGTACCGCTACAAACAACCCCCTGAAGCGAGCTTCTGTGCGGAAGTTCACCACGAGCCTTCCCTGCTCATTGATCCTCATGCTGGTTGGATATAAAGCTCCTGCAGAGAAAATGTGATTATCTTTTCATTATAAATATTGTATGACTTCCCACTCAAAGTTCTAATTTCCACATTCTGAACTAGTTCTGGAATGTCCAAATGTGACATTTGTATTCCAAGAATATGGCAATTTGGCAGAGATGTGCCCCCATTTCCATGTCAGTCAAATATAAAATAAAAATGACAAATTGTACACATAAATAACACAAATGTATTGAAAACAGAATTTTATATTCATAGAAAATGCACAAAATTGCCCTGTTTTTAACTCTTCTTAAACATTTATTATAGAAGGGAAATTAAAATGCAAAAATAGTAATTTTAAAATGCCTGGCCATTTTAAAATTAACAATGAAACATGAGCCGTAAAAGTGTTTATTGTTTGTTTATGTTAATTCACAATGTGTTAATGTTAACAAATACAACTTTTGATTTTAAAACTGCATTAGTAAATGTAGAAATGACCATAACTAATGTTAATAAATGCTGTAGAAGAATTTCTCATTATTAATTCATGTTAACTAATGTAGCTAACTAATTCTAAAGTGTTACCTTAAAAAGCTATCAAAATCTATCCTATAAAACTAGAAAGATTTTTTTTTATTCTAATATTTTTCTCATCCTATGGGACAGAAAAGGTCCCCTATTTAATTTCCCCTATGTAAGTTTTTTTTTTATTGTTTTTTTTTTATTATTGTTTTTTATATAAATGGAACATAATTTTTTTTTTTTTTGATTTCCTCAAATTCATGACTTGCCTTGCAGTTCTGCCTGAGGAGGGCTGCCGACACCATCCCTCCACAAGATAGCAGTGTCATACACAAAGGTGAGCCGCAGTTCAGAATGCAGGTCGAAGTGTTGCCAGCCTCCTGCTCCCACAGGGGAATGAAACACGTATGAGACGTGGAGAGGAACTCGCAGGGTCACGTATGACTGCACCAGGTTCAGCACCTTTCAAAAACACATTCAAATGATACTGAAGATGAATAGCTACAAATACTGCAACGAGACTTCTCCACTAGAGGTTGCTATTAATAAGCACTGGCTGTTTGACAAAGTAAAGTTCATCAATAAGCCAGGATGCATTTTATGAGAGGAATAGATTAGCTGTCTCAAAGCATAATCTGTTTTGATTGAATAAAACATTTGCTAATTTACATAGTCAATTATAATCAAAATACCAGGCTATAAAAATGTGCTCCTCGGTAATGAAGCCGGTCTGAACACCTGCTGTACTGGGTTTAATCAAGACGAGAAAAATCATTGTCAAATTCCCATCCTGAGGGAGAGAAGATCCAGGCTTTTCATATTCACCCGGCTCTGTTCGATATCCTTAGCAGGCTCTGAGCACGTCCTTTAGATGCGTTTTGAATTCATGTCTCGTTTCACAGAGCTATTGCAGACTTTAAGGCTTATTTTTGTAATAACATAGATCATTCAGACATTTAGACACTGGATTAGAGGGGGGAGCCATTTAAGCAAGACCTCAAATTCTGAAATGAAATGAAATGAATAAAGAAGCCCAATGGGTTACGGTGAAGTCAATCTTCTCTTCTATTGAGAACTATGAGAAATGTGGCAGAATTAAAACCTGAAGAGAGCTATGGCTGTCCCTAAGCACTGTGCATAATAATGGATGAAAACAAACAAACAAAAAAAAGCCTAAAAGAAGAAATCTACCCATGTTTAAATATACTAGTTTCCACTCTTATACATAGTCTATAGTATAGCATATGACTGGTACCAAAACTCATACAGTGAAGCCAGGAAACAAAATTATGGGCCAAATCCACACCAAATTCTCATTTTCTACTTAAATCAGATGTTCTTTTAAATCTGGCATATTTTGCTCCTTAACTTTATACAGATACAGCATTATTCATATTTCATAATAGCTTTTAAATTAATTTTGCACCATTCTGTGTAATACTTAATATAGTGTAATTCCTACTTTTTTTATGGTAAGCATGCAGTTATCTGTCAAATGTTGAGTTAGATTTATTAAAAAAAAAAATTAAGTCAGAATTGACAAAAAAAAGTGATTTCCAGCCTTACTGTATCAGATTAAGTTACATTTCAGATTTATTTCCAAATATACTAACGTTAAAACATTTTTTGTAATGTTTTAGAATTAAGTCTTTTGTTCACCAAGGCTACATTTATTTGATCATAAATACAGTACAAACAGTAATATTGTGTCTATATGAATATATTTTAAAATGTAAATTATTCCTGTGATGTCAAAGCTGAATTTTCAGCATCATTACTCCAGTCTTCAGTGTCACATGATCCTTCAGAAATCATTCTAATATGCTGATTTGCTGCTCAAGAAACATTTCTTATTATAATCAATGTTTTAAAAAGTTGTGCTGCTTAATATTTTTGTGGCAACTATGATACCCCCCAGGATTATTTTGAATAATCAAAAGATCTAAAAAGATCAAAAAAATTTACATCTTTTGTAACATTTTTGAACGCCTTTTTCATCACTTTCATTCATCCTTATTGAATAATTAATATAATAATATTTTTTTTTTCAAAATTTGTGAATGATGTGAGGGATAGAAAGAAATCCAATTTGGATTTCACGATGTGAACTCAAATGAATGGAGTTTTGCTATGATCTGGCTAACACTATAGTGGTGTAAATGCGTCAATGGGTGTGAAGAGATGTGAACAGATAAATGATGAATCAGAATATCTATTGTCATCTCAAACCTAGGAATTCTTTTACGTGCATTCTTTTAGCTCTACAAGAACAGTTGCAACTGATGAACCACTAATCATTAGAATTCAGAGGATTCTAAAAGTGGTGACGACGTCTCACCTGCCCATCTGTTCCGATCGTTCCCCCACAGTCTGTGAGCAGCTCAGACATGTCATAATAACTCACAAACTCCCACAGACAGGCCTCCAAGTTCAGGTTCTTGTAGAAGCGTAGAGTGCTCTGGCCTCTGAGGAAGGGGCTGTATTGATACGGCAGAGTCTCTCCGATATTCTCTATATTCCGGGTGGCCTTGGTTAGAAAGCCATGTCGTGTGGACACTTCATTAAAGTCCAGCAGATTGGAGCACCTGTGGTTTCCCACGCGAGTGCCGTCGGGACTCAGAGTCAGCTCGAAACTGGACAGCGCACGAGTGGAGACCACAGGGAGCATGCCTAGAGCACACCACATAGAAAATACATGACAATTAACAAACTAAAATCACTTTCATAATATGCCTTGGTTAAGAAAAATATGTCATACTACTAATAATAAGATAAATAAAATATAATAGTAAATAAAATATGAATCTTGTGAGGTTTAGAAGCATTACCTGATAACGTCAAAGATATAGTTCACCCCGAAATGACAATTTTCTCATTATTTGCTCACTATGTTCCTGTATGTTATTATTAACTTTAAACACAAAAGGAGATCTTCTCTTTTCTAACAACATATCAGCAATCAAAACAACTAAAAATACCATAATGCCTTTATGCACTATTTTCCTTAAGTTTTAAAACCATATACACAAAATGCTCAAACCGGTTATGAAACACATTAGAACCCATACTTAAATGTTAGTGCAAATGTGATTTGAGAGCTACTGCAGACTTTCATCTTTTCCTTACACAAAGCTACCACATGGTTTTAGAAGATTAGGAATATAGTGTATATTTATTATAGTTATATGGACGACTTTTATAGTGTTGTTTTTTGGAGAAAAATCTAAAACGCAACACTATAAATGAACATTTTATAGTTTTCCATTCTTGGACAATCTTCAAAAGTGTATCTTTTTGTGTTCACAGAAGAAATGAAGTCATACAGGTTTGGAACAACATGAGGGTGAGTAAATGACAGTAGTTGCAGTATTTACAGTATTTCAGCATGTCAGTATATTGTAGGAAAGCTATGGAAAAGTACAGTTAAAAGCAAACAGCTTTTGATGAGTTAGGAAGGTAAAATTAATGCAACCATATTTAGTCAAATGGTCTAGATTTCTGGCATGAAACTTTAAACGCCAAATACTTTAGAATACTTTTCACCCTTTTATTATTTTCTTCCCAGATATAATTTTGATGGAAGACAAATATGATTTTGATGGAAAATGTTGTTGGCAAATGTGTGACATGACACTTCATGTTTATGCATCATTCAGACTTTGATTTAGGCTTTTGAAGAGAGCTGTAATATTTAGTTTTGACAGCAGATGCATAAATCAAGCAAGAATGCCAGCATTTTCCCCAAAGGATATGTGAGAGGGGTTTGTCTCAGAGGGGCTGAACTAAGCAAACAACCTGGCAGCCAGAGGGGAAATAATTCTCTCACCATCTATGTGGGGCATGGTGACAGTGAGCTTGATGAGATTGGCATATTCAGGGTCTTCGGCGCCTGTATAACGCAGTTTGGCAGAAAAGGGCTCAGCACCTACTGTGCCCAATTTACGTGGCTGGCACATCCCTGCCCAGGAACATCAAAGACATGAAACATTACTTGAAGCATATTACCACCTACTGACAGTCTAATTCCACATTGCAAATGGCATATTATAACCAGCAGCTCAGGAAAAGCATAATGTCCTTTGGTGCCGCTATACAAAGCAAAGCATTTTAATGTGATGGTTTTGGGCTCACCTTCCTCCATGCTAATAGACACAATAGGGCTGCTCAGCTCCAACCCCTCATCCCCATTAGAATTCACGGCACGGGCCGCACACTGCACTCTAGAACCCGCATGGAAGTAAATGGAGTCTAGGGTGATCATCTTGGAGGAAGTAAAGAAGGTATCAAAGTCTGCCTCTCTCATGGGGCTAGTGACACCATCCGGACCACTGGGGGTGCTAATGAGCCATCGGTAACGAGTCAGTGTGTCGTTGATGCGTTCGCTAATGCAGATGGAGCCTGTTTTGTCATAGTCGGGATATTTGGGATTGCAGGCCTGGATAAGTCAGAGAAATAAACAAGCTCAAGAAAGAAAACATGACAATGAAAACACTACATTTTAAAATACAAAATACTATTCGATAATAAAAAAAAGAAATACAGCAAGTATACAATATATTGTATTCAATTGATCAAAAGTGACAGTAAAACCATTTTTAATATTACAGAATATTTATGTAACAGGATTTGAAACATTAAACATAAGTCCTCATGGTGTAAGAAAAGCACAATCAATGAAGCCTATATCGCTACAATTTATATAGCTTAAGATTTGAAAAATCATTATAATCTTATAATCTTTTAAATTCACTTGTACTTCAAGGATCTATTTAAAACAAACACATACAGTAATTACCATTAAAATGCATTTAAAATGAATATATGAATGATGCTGGTCCCAAGTAAGTTCTTTTCTCCTTTTTCTTCTGATAAACATACCGTGACGCAGATGACTGGGTATCCAGCGGGTGGGTGGGCATTTTCTTTGGTTCTTCTGACATCATCATAGTGAAGCAGTGACACAACATGAGGCAGTGAAGGGAACGTGACATCAGCCATACTGTTGGCCTCCTCAATGTACACTATGGCTTTAGTCATCTGCCAATATAAGAGACATAGATTTTCAATTTACATGAACTGTGTATTAAACACCAGATACGAAGAACATAGCGCAGGGAACATTTCTCACCTGGATTTCAGCAACCATATTCTCATCTGGTTTCAGATGGACAGTGAAGGACTCTCTCATCTCTCTTACACCATCAAACAAAACCTCCACTTCCACTACATGCTCGATCTCACCCGCTTGAAATTCAACATCTGCACACACACACACAAAATATATGATTACATGCACTAAAATAAAAACACGTCTGACGTTTCTTCTCCTAAATGCTTCCACACCTGATTGCATTTGTCATTTGCATCCTGAACTCTGTATAACCTGATAGAGACAGGAAATGCATGCATGTGGGATCAGCATGGAGCCACCTGCCAATCTACAAAGATGCGGCATATTCAAAATGCAAATGACCCGCTCTGGCCTCCAGAAGCCTCACCAAGGGAGATGGGATGATAGTCTTCTCCAGATATGGCAGAGCCGTCTTTCGTGTGCACCCTCACCAGGGACACTTTCGAAACGTCTCCTGTCCTGCGGATGGGGATCTTCACTAATGTCATCTGCCCCGACTCTTTTGGCTCACTAACACTGAACTTTGTCTCGGCAAACTTGATGATGGGCTCTGAGAGAGGAAGATGAGAATACAAATGAGAATTGAGGAGTTTTTGTTCATTAAAGGATTCTTAGCCAAAAGAGAATCTGTTTAGTCAGTTTACTGAAGTTTGACCCAAATTCTAGAAACCTGAACCTAAATATTAAAATAAATACCTGATATTCATCTAAAGTGTATTTCAAATGAAAACTGCTTTGATGAATTTTTTTTTTGCTTCTTTCTTACTGTCAGTGTTGTCCTTGATCTGTATAAGGGTTTCATTCTGGCTGCCTATGGACACTCCGTATGGCAAGTCGCTCTTCGCACTCCCCAGAACCAGCCTGAGTTCCTCATCCTCCTCATGAATCGAATCATCCACCAGCTTCAGCACACATGGTTTTTCAGACTCACCTAGGGACCAAAACATAGAGACCAAAGTCTGAATAAAAAAAAAAAAAAAAAAATCTTATCATTTTTTTTTTGTTTGTTAAAAATTATTATAATAAGAGTATAATGTGATATCGTTTTGATTTTGTGAAGAGTGTGATCTTTTTTTTGGAAATGTTTTTTTTATTTTTTTTTAGTTTAATTCACTCACCTATTTCTTAGTTAATTTGTTTCTTTAGTCATTCAATTCTTTGTTCATTTGTTTTTCATTCATTAATTACTTTGTACATTTATTTGCTCCTTTGTGTTCATTCTTTAATTCAGTTCCAGCTTCCCAAAAGAAAGATTCGACTCTGAACAGCCTAAACGAATCGTCGGTAATTCAAATCCCACTTCTGTGATGGCTACATGTCACGGGTAACACATTGGCATAGTTCCCACTTAGTGGCGGCTGGTCAATAGGGGGCTCTGGGGCGTGATCAAAAAAAGTGATCATAAAGCTTGGACATAGTTGGCTAGCTGGATGCGATGTAAGTCATACCTTTTATTGTTTTCCCTGTTTGTAATTTCAAAGTCCTGTTACCGAAACATTGTGGGCAACGACACAGAAGGTAACTGAATAAATGTGGTTTAACTTTAGGCGATCACCGCGGTCCAAACACAATGGCTTGTGTAGATGATACAGTTTATCCAATGGACATCTCTCTTTTCAAGTAAAATATGAGCCTTTGTGGACGTTTTATTATATCCACTATATTAAAATAGATAAATTGGACATACATTCAGTCATGTCTGGCAACTTGACAAATTGTTTGTCAATACCACTGAAATAAAGATTAAAAGTAATGGTCAATCAGTATTTAGGAGATTGCAGTTTTTGCATACTTATTATATTGGGCTTTATTAAACTTTATAAAAATATAATGAATTTATAATGCAATTTTTTACTACAAGTCAATTTATTGAACAATTTTCAAAGTCTTTAAACTGCGATCTTAAAGAATTTGATATTCTGTGGCTTCCTCGTGTGGACAACATCGGTATTATGGCCTTCATCTCTGAATCACATTAATATAAATGCTAATATATATTTTTTAATGATTACAGATTTAATGATTACTTTACTAACAATACACCCACATTAATCTCAAATTCACTGATTCGTGGGGTCTTGTTTCATGCTTTTCAACATCCATTTTTTAGCTAAGCAGTAATGATACATTATTATGTCACTTTTTATTATTTTAATTTTTATTTATTTATTGATTTTTTTACTGTTGCATTCATTAATGGTGTGTTTATTTTTGTTTGTGCTGTGTTTTTTTGTCAAGTAATAACAGATGTTTATATTTTCTATTGAGAGTTCAAAATACGGAACTATGGAAATGAGTGTATCATTTCAGACACGCGACACAGGGGTTTGGAGAGACTGAATCTTAGAACTGCTTCAAACTAATCATTTGAGAATCATTGGAAAATGAGGTGATATTAATTGCACATTTTGAGAAAACGAAAGCATTTTTTGACCTCGCATGCAGGTAGCTTATTGTAGGAGATTCCCAAAACAATATTAGGAACCTTAAAAATTGCATTATTGGGCATTTTAATTCATGTGTTCATTAATTTGTTTATTAATTCATGCATTCCTTCAATCATTTGTTTGTTCTTTTATTAATTGGTTCATTATTTGTTTGTTCATTCATTGATTAATCCGTTCATTGCTGGTTTGTTTATTCAATCATTCATTCATTCCTTTGTTCATTGTTCCTTTTTTTGTTCATTCATTTATTTGTTTGTTGCTCATTTGTTCATGCAATTATTTCATTTGTCTCTTCATTTAATTTGTTTGTTCAATTCATGCGTTCATTCATTCCTTTGTTCGTTCATTCATTTAGTTGTTCTTCCCTCCATTCCACTTCCCATCTTATGTTAAAGGTTATTTACCAGGCAAAAAAGTTACGATGGAAGTGTCAGTGTTGGGTCTCTCATCAAAGTCGGACACCACCTGTGCAGAGCCCTGCCGGGTGTAGCAACGTACAGTGGACTTGTGTCTGATGTCTCCGCTGCGGTGTACCATTGCAGTGATGTGACCTTCACTCTCCTCTGCAGTCATCACAGCCTGTTTAAACTGCACTTTTGGCACTGAAGAAAGAGAACAAACAAATCCAAATGCTCTAACATAACAGTCCTCCATATCAAGGACAAAAACTAGTAATAATTGGGCCATTCATTCTGTGGGTGACAGACAAGGCTATGAAACAGTATATGCATGTGTATGTGTTGCAGTCACAATTTTATAAGAAAACTTTTCCAAAACACTCACAGTCTGAAATGGAGTCATTGATAAAGATTGTGACTTTCGATGGCTCTGCTAGAATTCCATTGGAGGGCATCTGGAGAATAAGCTCAAATCTCTCGGTCCCTTCCAGAACAGGCTGGCCTAGGTCATCCAGGATGGTGACCCAGACTGTCTGCATGCTCACACCCGGTGCAAACTCCAAGTTTCTGCTGATTCCCACATAGTCCACCCCCGCTAGCAGATGAACACACAGAAAAAAGGTTTAGAGAGAGGTCAGACGATATTTAACGGCAGAAGCACAGGATCCTCACTTTCGATTAATCCTCCCATCAGAGAGACTGCTGTTGTGGCCTTTTTTTATTTTTTGGATCGATGTACAGTACAGAGCTTACAGCTTGAGTTTGGGTTGACTGCACAGAGGACACGGATGAACAGTTTTTTTTTTTTTCAGCTTTGCTGAAAGCTCCAAACTGCATTTTTGATGCCACACATCACTTGTTCAAGGACCTAGTCATAATATTCAATAAAGCTAGCTGATAACTCTCACATTGATGAAATACCTTCGGCCATTCTAGTTTGTTTACAGAGAAAAAAAACAACAACTGGAGATACAGGACTTTAAAAGAAGAGGACATTTTTTACAAATTTGTAGCATTTAAATTTTCCAAAAATTCAAGTCAAGTTTCCTCAAACAAAAAATAAAAAATAATTAAAATGAACTCTACATCTATGGCTTTTATATGTAAATGAACTCATATTGCATATTGTATAAAATGAGTAACAATGCTGGTTGAGGATGGGGAAAAATGGATGGATTACTGGGAAAATCAAATGGTATCACACACCTTCAGCAGAAACAGGGTCTGTTTTGCGGGACCTCAAAGTGACCGTAGCTTTTTTAGAAAGATCTGTCCCTGTCCTCCACACATGTACTTCAACGTGGCCGTCGCTCTCATCGGCGTGATACTCCTGACTGCTGAAATAGAACACAGGAGCTGTGGGGGAAAATAAGCCAAAAAGGTAAACATAAACTTCCATTAATATTGAATTTCAATGAATTGGTTTTTCCATGACTGTTTCAGTCATTCATAATCACTGAATAAGAATTTTGAAAAAGCATTCAAATTTGACTTGAAGAAAAAGTTTTATTCATTATGTTATGTTATCCATGACCTTTAAGATTTTATTAATTTTAGTGATATTTTCAGATATATATACATTCCATAACCACAGGAACCCTGTTGATTGCAATTACTGAAATTATAATACATGTACCAACCCTCAAAATCAACCTTCCTCCTTTTTTGTTTTGTGGCTTACAAGAACACTGTATCATTTACAATTAATTGTAACGGTGGAGAAAAACCCTTGAATAAATCATATACTGAATAGTAAATCAACCTCCTACCAAGTAATAAAAGCTGAATGACAGCTAAAACCAGCTCTATTTCATAACCAGCAGCTTCACCATCTCAACACCACTGTTCAGTTTGCTGACTAAACAGTGGACGCCGGTTTCTATGACAACAAACTGACACCTTGTATGGACGTTTGTGTGGCGTCTAAGAGCAGAGGTCCCTGGGAGAGGATTCAACAGCTGTCATCTCACATTATCTACAGGAAGCCACTTACAAAAAAAATGCCTGTAACCTGACTGTAACCTCTCTGTTCAGAACACACTCCAAATATAAAATCAGGTCACAAATTGCAGGGTTTAATATGAATAGATTTATCTTTATTCAGCATAAAACGAATGAATACCAATAATAACTAAGATTTTGTGGATGTTTTTGTATGTCTGTGAAAACTAACACTTTTATTTTGGAGCTATGGCCTATTAAAAATCGTTTTCATAACTGAAACAAAACTGAAATAGAATATATATATTAAATGAAAAACTAATGAAAATTAGATATGTTGACTTTGCAATTAAAAATTACTGAAATACTGAAATAATAATAACAATTAAAAATTAATGCAAAACTGTGGAAGCTTGTTTCCGCTAACAAATAAAAACGATATATTTTGATGCACAGGCAGAAGCTTCAAGCAAGCCTATTTCAGGACTTCTCACAGCATACATGAACTGTGCTGAATCATCCGAGCGTTATCATACTCAGCAGGGCTAATGAGGGATGATTCATGCACAAAGCAGATGAATGATGGCATCTGCACCACAGAGAGCAAACTTGCTCAAGATTCAATTTTATGAAGAAGATACAATTAGACAAAGCTCCAAATGATCAAGTCCATATGGAAATAGGCACATGGGGAACATTCATATCCAGGTGTCCAAACAAAGAATTGATTAGACGGAAACATTATCACCTGCATTGTTAGATTCATATTCCAATTATCAAGTAGCTTGTGTTCATACAAAACATTCATTATTTTGGCAAATATTTGTGGCTATCTACCCGTGATGTCCTGTTCAAAATCAAAATCTCAGCACATCACGTCTATTTCTGGAAGCCTGTTCTCGGGCACGAGTCTGTCAGAGCTTTTTAAAGCTTCAGGTGACAGGTAAAAAGTCTGTGTGTTCCTCGATTCTGGAAACTCATGTTTGAACTCACTAGCGTGTCTGTCGGTAGCATGGAGTGCGGATGGGTTTATGCAGTTTTGACAGCTTTGTGAAACATCTTTCAGAAAACTAAGTAGGAAAAGGAGGTGGGAAGCATTGAGATTTGTGTGGTATTTAGTTGTATCTGTCAAAAACTGAAGCTATTTTTACACTTCAAGGGAAAATAAGATTAGAAATTACAACTAACAGGGAACTGATTTTCAAAAGAGACATCAAAAAGGTGTTTTTGGCATGTAGAATCATATTAAGCATAGCTGAACTGTGGGATTTCAGGAAATCATGGGCTGCTCCTCATTATTGTGGTTAGATCAATAGATTCTGTTTCTGAAATTAAACTAGAACATTTGTTGTGAGAAAATAATAGCCCTTATTTCTTCTAAATAACAGCTACTAAATAAAAGCATTAGAAACAACTACCATGGCGATGAGTAAAAAAAAAAAAAAAAAAAGAATACATTATAATTGGACTATTTTACCATAGTCAATAAGTATAAACAGCATTTTTAGTTTTCTTTTTTCTTTTTTTTTTGTTTTATTGATTCTCTCTTGAAATATTTCTGTTTTTGCATGAAACCCCCTTTTTTAAGTTGCTTGTTTTTATCTAGAGAAATACTGCTCTATTAAATTATGTATATAAAACACACACTTTTAAAAGCTTTTGAAGGAAGTCTCTTGTGCTCTATCTATTTATTTGGTCTATCCATCTGTCTCATTTAAGATTTATGAAATTTATATTTATTTTCTCTTGAACTGTAATATATATATATACCTACAGTTTTTGAAAGCCAAGACTATAAGTGTGGTACATTTTAAAAAAAAACAATTTTTACAACATAAACTACTACAACACATAGCAGCATATGACCACTGGTCCACTATCCACATCTGAACATTAAAGCAAGTACTGATTTAGTCTGGAGCTACACAGGTGTTTTTTTTTTTTTTAAATGCAGAGGCAGTCTTTATGCCCCGAGGCTTCAACAGCATTGATTTAGTACTGACAGATTTATGTGAGCAATAATACCTGTGTACATTCCACACAATAAATGACAGCACAGGAAACAGCACAAAGCATTTCTTTAGACAGCTGGCTCTCTGATGCTGCTGATACTGCTGACTGAGAAGACCATTTTAGCTCAGTGTGCAGCAGTTCTCGATGACCTACGTGGGTTTGCTGTGCATCTTCACGCTGCGTTCTGATATCAACACCCGTGAAAGCTAATGCACGAGGGGGTGGTTCAGTGTATGTTATGTGAATGTAATACTCATTGACAGTCAGTGCATGCCGAGTTGTGTGCTAATATTTGAGCTTCTCTAGACATAAACATTAGTTGTTCTCTGACTATGAACATCTGTCAAACAGACGCGCATGCTGTCAGGCATTAATTTCAAACTAAAGACAGGTGTCTCTGTAGATATACTTCCTTCAGACAGTCGTGTACACCACATTTTCTTGTATTCTCCACCTTTACCTAGGGTTACACGGTCATACAAACAATGCTGAGCAGGAAGCATCATTTCTGAAGGATCATGTGACTGCCATCACAAGAATTATTTTTTAAATGTATTAAAATAGCAAGTAGTTATTTTAAATGATAATAATATTTCTTATATTTTTTATATTTTACAGCATCTTGAACAAATAAATGCATAGACTTTAGACTTTCAAATGTTTCCTGTCAGATGTTAAATAGACATCTATTTTGTGTATTATATTATATTATATTATATTATATTATATTACTATACTGTGTCAAAAGACAATAAACGCATAGATGTACTACAGATGAGCAAATGCTCTTTTTTGTGTCTGGGATAATATATTTTATGGATAGAGAGTTAAAAAAAAACAGCATTTATTTGAAATAGAACTCCTTTGTAACATTATAAATCTTTATTGTCACTTTTGAATAAATACTGTCAATTTAATGCATCCTTACTGAAGTATTATTTTTTTTATTTTTTTTTAAATCACATACAATGGAAATTCTACAAACATTTTCTTCTATTTTTTACAGTGTTTTCAGGATAACCTTCACCAAAGACCACTGGCATCTTTGAATTAATTCTCCTATGCATATATTACTATAGTAAAATCAATTTCAGTAACCCTGCCGCTAAATGGCACAAAAGCCTGGTTATGTCCGACTAGTTTTCGCTAGTTTTTGTTGTACTCTTTATCTCTGCAGCAGAACATCTCTTCAGTTTTAATCTACAGTGTGCTCAGTCGCTGCCGGCCAAACAACACTGAGCTTGGCATCCGGACCATGTTTGTCTTGATGCAGTTTATTAGCTCTCAGAAAGAGACAGGAGTATGGAGTGTAACTTCCTGACTCAGTCCACCACACGGCTCACCGACTGAAAAAAGCCACAGTATATTGAAAACCGCTAAACTACCATCACGATACTGAACAACATAGTTTTTTACTAATTTAAGTTACTCTCCAATGCGGTTTCGCTCATACAGAGGCAGTGGCAAACCAGTTCTCATGTTTAGCACACAACTGAGAGCGAGTAATTGAGTTTCGGGCTGAATTTTCAGCTGTAGTTTTGAGCTTCTTTCCTTGCTTGTTGAGATCTTTCCTGCATTGCCTGAGGGAGTCAACCTTTGTCTGTTTATCTGCAAACTCCTACCTCACATACACACACACAGACGCGCACACACACAGACGCACACACACATAGACGCACACACACACACACACACACACACACACACACACACACACACAGACACACACACTCTTCCAGTCTTTTTTCTCATTGTGTCTGATCATTTGGGGAAGGTGTTGGGCTTTACTTTGTGGAAGTGACTCGCTTCATTCTGAAACCTTGATAAACAGAAAAATAAAAACAGAAATGATACACAACATACTTGAGCAGCCTAACTAGGGCCACCAAATCAATAATTCATATGTGTGTATGTGCTAGTGTGTGTGCACAAGAGAGAAATAGAGAAACCGAGGAGAACGAGATGATACAGATTTTGGAGGTATGCACAATTTCATACAGAATTTCATTTTTACTATTCACAGTCAACATTTCATAAGTAGAAAGTGTGTAGAAAAACAACTCTTCACATACATACACTCTATTTTTCAGCAACTCATGCAAGTGCCGCATTTTTTAAATTTAAGTTCAACCTTTAAAAGCACAAAAGAATTTGAAGTTAGCATTATACTAAGCTAATGGTGCAATGCTCTAACATGCAAATTAAATACAAATCATGCACATATACACTACCATTCAAAATATTTGTACAATTATCAAAAGCATCATTTCCATTTTAATATATTGTAAAATGAAATGTATTCCTGTGATGGTAAAGCTGAATTTTCAGCTTCATGATTCCAGTCCTCAGTGTCACAAGATCCTTCAGAAATCATTCTAATATGCTGATTTGCTGCCCAAGAAATATTTCCTATTATTATCGGTTGATAAGAAGTTGTGCTTCTTAATATTTTTGTGGAAGCGGTGATTCATTTTTTTTTCTTTTTTTCAGAATTCTTGAATGAATAGAAAGTTCTAATTTAGAATTCCAATTTATTTGAAATATAAATCTTTTGTAACATTACAGACATCTTTACTGTAATTTTTGATAAATGTAATGCATCCTTGCTGAATCAAAGTTTTAGTGTAGTGTATACTAGGTTAAATAGTCATTTTTTCATTAGATTACTATTGTTATGGATATTTCATTCCATAATAAAATGCAAGTACATAAATCAAAATGTTGGTCAACTTAGTCCACCATTTTGGGTGATTTGAGTTTGTTGCCAAGCAATACAATGAAATTCAAATAAATAAATACATATGACACTGCCTTAGAATTAGGTGTCTTAGAGGGTAGAATAATATTGCTTCCTCCCTTTTGGTGCTATAATATTCTTATGATGCCTTAAAATGTTGTATACACATGTAACTAAAAGTTTTCAGCTCTTATCTTATGAGAAATCAAGATATAAATGATTATGATAGGCTGAAACTATATGCTCATTTGAATTTAAGGAGTGTTTTGCTACTTCAGGTTGATGTTTTGGTGGTTTTAGCCCAGATTTACTGATAACAGCTTCAGATAGAGCGAGATATGATCTAATAGCCTTAGGATATTGTACCATAGACAAGAGAATTGCCACCCCAAAAAAACTTCAGTAGCCTGAGGTGTACTGTGTATGTGTGTGTGAGAGAAGGATGGGCTTTAAAAGGAATATAAAGACTCAGAAAGAAGTGCCAAAACAAAGCACCAACACCACCCTCTAATTACACAGTCTCTTACTTAAACACACTCACACACACACACACACACACACACACACACACACACACACACACACACACACACACACACACACACAATTTATGCTTTAATAAACACTATTTGTCAGATATACCGAATTCAGCACACTCAGTTGAACTTAACTTGATGAAAGCTTTCGACTTCGTGTCACATGGGAATTACCACTAATCCACGTTCATCGCAGCACAGCGATATACACACACATGTGCATGTATAGTTTCCCAGCCAAAGGATGAACTCTATCCCTTTCAGCTCTCTCCTGAGTGCAATTTCACGCTTTCTGTCTGAGGTGGGCTAAGCCAGAGCCTCCTATTTTCCTCAGCAAACTTTTGAGAGGTGCCATAATAACAGCAAAACAGAGATGATGGAAAAGAAAAAAAATCCCATTCGCTTTCCACTGACAAATAATTAATTCTTTTGCTTTGAGGAAAAAAAGGCTTTAGAATAACTCAACTTTATCTGTGATTTCAGGCCTCATAATGCTGGGGGAGAAAGAGACTCCTGTGCAAACTTCAGTGTTGCCCATTTACATGTGCATTGTGTCTATTCTTGGTTCATCCGCTGGCTGCTGTATATGTGCATGAGACACAGAAATTCCGTCGCTATACGAGGATTTGGAGAAAGATAAATGGCTCTTTAAATATCACTGCATTTTGAACTAACAAATACCTATCTGTCTGAGCATGATATGGTCTGTGAATAGCTATATTTTTATGTTAGTGAATTGTAAGTCATTTAAGAAAAATATTCAAATTTTTATGTTACTTTTTGCACTTTTTTCGATTTATTGGGGAAGAGGAAATGACGCGAGCCAGACTCAAACTCAAATTTCCCACATACGCACTACACCACTATGCCACAGCTCCGACCAGGTTTATTATAGTAAAAAATAATTAAATAAATAAACAAAACTAGTATTTAAAATTACTTACTGTTACTTAATATAAATAAATAATAAATAAAATTAAATAAAATATTTAATATTGCATTTTTAATATTTCACACACACACACACACACACACACACACACACACACACACACACACACACAATATGTAATTTTCTTGCTACTTATACAAAATTTGGTGCTAAAATTGGTACTAAAATAACTAAAACTGAAATAAAATTAATAAAAAACTATAACCATATAGACTATTTTCTATATAGAAAATAAAAACAAAAAAGAAAATATAAAAATTCAAAGTATTAATAAAAAAAAAATCAGTCTCTCAATAATACTAAAATAACACTGGCTCCTACTTATTCAGTCTGTTTATGACACAAAAGTAAGTTTTCTTTGTTCAGGTCACGTGTATATTCAAATCATCAAATCATCAATATTACAATCAATATTTCATGGTGTGAATAGTTAATTTTCTTGTAAATGTTTATTTCAATCAACACAAATGCAAACAAGCCCTTACCGTCGTCCTGGTCCGGCAGTATGTGGATATTCGCAGTGGGGTATTCCGGCCCCAGACGGCCTCCTATAGGCATACTGAGGGTCACATTAAAGCTCTCCTCTCCCTCATACAGCGAGTCGTCAATGATCACCACACGACAGTGATTCTCTGTCTCGTCCTTATCAAAGCGCAGAATGCTGGCCTGCTCCTCTGGACGGGAGATGTAGTCAGAATAGGACAGAACAGAAGTGGGGACGGTTCCTGTGGCGGAGCCTGCAGCAGCACAGAAAGGACACATGCAGGGAATTCATTCAAATCCACAAAGTGTTTACAGATGCTTCAAAAGGATGCTTCAAAAGAATTTTTAAAGGGATAGTTTGCTCAAAAACGACAATGGCATTTTTCAAAAATGTCATTCTTTACTCAACCTCATTTCAAACCCATTTCTTTTTTCCCCCCATGGAACACAAAAGTAGAAACACACAAAATTAAATGCTGGTTTGGTATGAATAACATTGACAAGACTATTTTTGAACTGTACACATAAATAAAGGCTAAACAGAAGCCTTTAGATAGATGTCTGTCTGTCTGTCTATTAGAAGCTAGTGTGACAGTCATATTAAACTTGTGTGGAAAGAGCTGCACAAAGGTTCTTCAGAACCATTTCAGTAATTTAATTTTTGGGTGACCTATACCTTTAAAGAACCACTTCCTGAACACATTTTGAGAATACTGGTCAGGTCAGGAGTTTTGAAATTTATTCACAGTACTTGTAACCCCTGAGATTTTAAATAATGCTAAAAGATCTATAAATATAATTTCAACAATGTCAAATTGTTGGCAGAAAAAAATAAAAATTAACTGTACAAATGTAGTAAAAGTTTAGTAAAAAATACACTAATAAAACAATTTTTTAAAATCTTTTATAGAGGCTAATTTGATCATTTAATTTTATAATTAAACACACACACACACACACACACACACACACACACACACACATAAATAAACGTTTTAATTACATATGCTCATTTAAGTTGTAATTATATGCTTATATATAAATTGAATGTTTTATGTTTTTTTGGTTTATATATGGTTTATTTGGGTTGTATATGTTGTGTATTGCACCTTGCTGAGTGTGACAGACCACCATCAGCTCCTCACTGACATCTCCCCTCCTGTGCACTGGGATCAAGAGTTCTCCAATATCTTCTTCCACAGCAAAGCTGGCCTGAGGAAAGAACACTGTGGACTCTGTCAAAGGGAAAAGAAGATATAGCTCAGTATTAGCACTGCTGTTCTGTTTTATCAGTCACAGAGGGATTTAGCGGCTCCCTGTCAAAAGACTATTCCCACAGGGCTTTAAAACACCGCAGGCGGTGGATTGATTCTTCAATATATAATTATTTAAAATCATACCCCTCTATACTGGGCGTGTAATGCACATTTATCTTGCACAAAAGGCAAAAACACATTTTGTATGAGAAAATTGATTTTTCATATTGAGCGCTTCATATTAGGTTTTTAGTGGCCTTTAGACCATGTGGCATCGATATCTGTCTGTACTGGCTGTGTATCTCATTGTGATGCAGAGTAAACCGTCTGACTGAGTGGGAGTTTGTTCAGGCATTGCTATTTTCAAATACCGCAGGTCAGGATTGAGTCAACATCTAAACATACATATTTTTTTATAGCACTGAAAGAAAAAGGAGGGAAAAAAATGATCCAGCCAGAAATGGAAAATCTATAGAAAAGACAGAGCTAGTGAAAGACTGGTGATGTTTCTAAAATGAAGCCGCAAAGGGACCAATAATAATAATAATAAATAAAGGTTCTCTCTTTGAATGGCCTGTCCTGCCCCAGATCCTTCTGTGCAACTATACATGATCCTTTACAAACATCTCCAATCATCAATCTGCAAATGGCCATTTGGTACAAAGGGAGAGTCGAGGTGGAAGATAGACCAACAAGCTGTTCAAGTAATAGGTAAGGGAGAATGAAGAACACAACATCTAGACCCATGCATTTTCAGTGACAGCTTTGAATGATAAAACAAGAATATAGTACACTTTGGTGTCCCAGGGATTTTTTTTTTAATGTTAATTTAATGCAAACATTGCTAGAAAACAACATCAAACTGTTTTAATCTGTATTTAGACACGCTAGCATGGTTGCAGGGTTGTAAAAGATTCACACCTCATAGAAAGTGCATAGAAAATAAAACAGCTCATATACTATTTGCAGTAGTCTGACCATCTGATTTTGATGATTGAGATTTCTCTGAAAGTTAAGGACCTATTTTCCCCCATTTGTTCAAAATGAAAAAGAAAGACAGCAATTACTATATTGGCAGCTATTTATTCACCACATATTTCCTCAATCACATGACATTAGCAACAGCGTGTGAACTTGAGAACAAAATATTCTCTGCAAAACAAGAACGTTGTCCACTGTTCGGTCTCTGAGCGTTGTACAGACTGAGTGGCTGCTCTCCTGATGAAAGAATGAATCTTACAGCCCTCAAGGCTCAAACGCTGGCTGTGAGAAAAGAATAACAATGAGGCGAATCTATGTAGCCTCTCAGGTATAAGGCTTACATATTTAGACCATCTCTTACCCTCACACAGGAAAGTTTCATGCATGAGGGGCCAAAATAATGACCTTGTTTTGTAACGATCAAAAACAAGGCCGATGAGAAAGTAAAATCCAGCGCATTTATATTCAGTATAGAGTCCTCTGCAGTAAGGCAGTTGAACTTCTTTTGATTTACAGCATTGCATGGTACAGACATGATTTATTTTAACTATACACAGTACATGTCATCTAGAACAGATTATTTAAAAAATAAATAGATTTTTTGGGGGGATTATGACACTACAAAATCTATTATTATTATTATTATTATTTTTTTATTTTTTTTAGTTAACATTAAAGGTGAACTAAGTAATATTTGAAAAACACTTCTGACCACTGTGTCGGACCGAGTCCCAAAAAACACTTGCTGCCAATCAGTGATGGATATTAGCTGATCGACTATAGACTATAGCAGGTTTCCCACGGTGGAGAGAACTCAAGGAGTGGAAGGCCTGGAATCGGACACCGAGGTTGCTTTGTTTCTTCTTGATTGGTGAGTTACGTTGATTTTGCTTTTTCACACAACTATTCTTTGTTGGCTTTTGCTTGAATATGCTGCAGCGGGCAGGCCTAGCAGATTCTGCCATCGTCGCTGCCAGGGTTGTGTGCGTACGTGTAGGGTGGAGTTATCATTAAAGGGGCGAGGTCCTGTTGGGGTATGGGCGTGTTTGTTTTGGTGCTTTCATATCTCAACAATGTGCTGTTTTCCAATAAAAAAAAAAAAAATATATATATATAATAAATGCCCTTAAACAAGATGCTTAACCACTTGAGAAGCAAAACTGCACAAGATCCAGATCTATATCATCCATCCATCTATATTGGTCCATTGATATCATCCATCCATATCGGTGAATCTATATCATCCATCCATCGATATCAGTCCATCTATATCATTCATCCATTAATGTATATCGGTCCATCTATATCATCCAACCATCTATATCCATCCATCCAACCATCTATATCCATCCATCCACCAATCCATCAATTCATCTATCTATATCCAACTATCTATATCCATCCATCTATATCCAAATATCTGTATCCATCCATCTACATTCATGCATCCATCCATTCATCTACATCCATCCATCAGCAATTAATTTATTCTTGTTTTAAGCATAAATCTAATTTAAATTTAGTGTTATTTAAGTGTGTGGTTTATGCGTAAAACAAGAAAAATAAATTAACTTAGGATTAATACACTTAAAATATACTTAATTCAATATATATTACTTGAAAACAAATCTAATGTCCTACACAGCTTTGCTTTTCAAGCTTCTCTTTTTTAAGTTAGAAAGTATCTTTGCAGTGTAGATTTTTGACCTTTTCAATTCATGATCTTTAAATTGAAGTATTTCAGTGTTCATTCAGGGAAAGCTTCAGCCATTTAAACCTTCAGACATTAAAACCAGAAAGCAAAGTTGAAGCATCTTTAAAATGCCTTTCCAGCCTCTCTTCTTCCTTTATGGCTCCTTACACTAATAAGCAGTGAAAGGTTCTGGCTGTAAAGCAGGAAGCTTGTCACATCACAGCCGTCCCAGTCACAGATGTGACTCCAGATGCAAGCTTTTGTCTTGAGCCCGCAGGTCGGTGTAAGCCATCATTTGTAAATGGCTCTGTGGCAACTGGGTCAGACAGGTCTCCAAAGAAGAAAACCACCTCCCTCTCTCATTCAAATATTAATGCGTGAAGAGGGCGACCTCATACTGACACACACACATAAACGCTAAAAGGATAATTAACCTGAAAGGAAAAAAATTGCATGTGGAGCAACAGGACCGCAGCATGGCGACCGACCCATCTCCCCTCCCTCTCGCCATTAGAAAGAGCAGCCAGACTCCGTCACGTTAAGCCTCCCATGGGGCATCAGTCTCAGCAAACAAACCCCACCGTAAGACTGATAATTAGCTCACTGGGGAAGCAGTGGAGTTTTCTTTCTTTTTTTTTCTAAGGAGAAATAACTTCTGCAAAGATAGCGAGGCTTAAGTAACATTCAGACTATCGCAGCGTTTGGGATTATAGATGAAAATTTTAATTATCCAGGGACCCCGAGGAGATGATAAAGACAAAAGCACACAGAATAAAACAACGTCAGCCTCTGGTTATTCACACTATGCATCTAAATACATTGGTAATTGAGAGAATATGAGTTGATGTCGTGATGATTAACAGACAAATAATTCAGTCACGGCTCTCAGCGAGAAAACCTAAAACAGATAGTGCAAGACGAACGTGGTTTGATCAAAAGACTGACAAAGCTGTATTTTTGTGATGAAAGCTGCTTGGAAAGGATTTTTTTTTTAATGCACGGCTGTCTCATTACGGCTTTCTGCTGCTTCTCTTTTTGGGTCCTCACAGATAAAAGTGTGGCGCCCCCTCTAAAATGACCCCTCAAAACCTGTGCAACTAACTTTCATATGCAAACGATTTAATTACAGAGGGAGCCAGTGCAGACATGTCAAACCTTTCTCAAATGCTGGTCGACAATTTTCATTTATCGACAAGATGCTTTCTAAACAAGATGTGTAGCTGTGCGCAGAATTCGAGATGAAAAGAAGGGCCGCTGAGATGCGGGGGTGGGCGGTGCGCTGGAAGCTCACAGGTAGGAAGAGATATAAAATGCTATGATAATTGAGGTCCACTGAAAGAGAGAAAAAGGCATCTGCAGTATAGAGATAAGGCCTGTGTTTCTATCTGCAACACTGAACATTTTAGAAAATAAAATAGTCTGGGATGTTTTTAGCAGCTTTGTTGGGTTTCTGGTCTCTTGAACATCCTGCCTGCCTCTGACTCACTCACATCTTCACTAGATGTAATAAGGGTTTAAAATATTGAGCGGCTGAAGCAGTAGCTTATAGCCCATTAGCATCACCAGCGTGGTTGTCGCTAAACCCGCGTGCATCGCTAATACTCTATTCACACACATTACAATTGCTTTACTCACTGTTACTTGCTTTAATGGCGGATGTTTGTCTACCTTTGAGTGCAGGTGACGACACGTTCGAGCTGCATTCGGTGCAGCTCGAGCTGGAGGCCGTGGAGAAGCAGATTCGGGTCCTGGAGCAGAGGCAGTCCCAGCTGAGAGAGCGGAGAGCCGCGCTGGAAACCTCCCGGGCTGACGCTCACAAGTCCAGGGTAAGTATACAGCGCGCTGCTAACAGTCCCACCACCTCCACCCC
Organism: Cyprinus carpio; assembly: GCF_018340385.1. Taxonomy (NCBI): domain Eukaryota; kingdom Metazoa; phylum Chordata; class Actinopteri; order Cypriniformes; family Cyprinidae; genus Cyprinus; species Cyprinus carpio. Next base: position 9,608,054 of record NC_056581.1, on the reverse strand, counting down.
GTGTGTTTCTCTGCACAGGGCCGGTGCACCCAGGACGCGATCTGCCCAGATGTCCTTCACGCCGGCGCCGGGACACCACGGACCCTGGGTGCATCCGCAGCGGAGGACGCGAGCCAGGCCCCGGGCGACGACTTCTCCCCCTCCGGTCTTCGAGATCTCCACACGGAACCGCTTCTCTCCCCTCCGCGAGACGGAACGCGACGCTGTGATCGTCGGAGACTCCATCGTCCGACACGTCCGTGCTACGTTAGCCGAAGGTAAAGTGCACACTCACTGTCTCCCTGGTGCTCGTGTTCTCGATGTTTCTGCGCAGATACCCGCGATCCTGAAGGCCGACGAGAGCCCCAGAGCGGTCGTGCTTCACGCCGGGGTTAACGACACCACGCAGCGGCAGACGGAGACGCTGAAGAGGGACTTCAGGAGCCTGATCGAGACGGTTCGCAGCACGACGCCTGCGGCGACGATCATCGTGTCAGGACCGCTGCCCACGTATCGACGAGGACACGAAAGGTTCAGTAGACTTTTTGCTTTAAATGAATGGTTATTGTCATGGTGTAAAGAACAGAAACTGCTCTTTGTTAATAATTGGAATCTTTTCTGGGAGCGACCTAGGCTTTTTCGCGCTGATGGCCTGCACCCCAGCAGAGTCGGAGCAGGACTGCTGTCGGACAACATTTCCAGGACTCTACGCTCCATTTGACTAGTAAGCCAATTCTCAAATAACTGCTATGATGGCTTTTGTTCTACCCACTTAAATAGAAGTACTTGCACTGTCCAATCTATTAAGACTGTGTCTGTTCCCCGAGTAGTGAGGTCAAAATATAAATTTAATGTAGGATCTAGAAAAAATCTTATCGTGATTAAACCAGAAAAACGTAAAATAAATGAACAAAAACAATTTTTAAAGTTTGGGCTCATAAACATTAGATCACTCACACCCAAAGCAGTTATTGTAAATGAAATGATCACAGATAATAGTTTTGATGTACTCTGCTTGACTGAAACCTGGCTAAAACCAAATGATTATATTGGTCTAAATGAGTCTACTCCATCAAACTACTGTTATAAACATGAGCCCCGTCAGACTGGTCGTGGGGGAGGTGTTGCAACAATATATAGTGATATTCTTAGTGTTACCCAGAAAAACAGGATACAGGTTTAAATCATTTGAAATACTTATGCTTAATGTTACACTGTCAGATATGCAAAAGAAATCTATCGTATCTCTTTCTCTGGCTACTGTGTATAGACCACCAGGGCCATATACAGAATTCCTAAAAGAATTTGGAGATTTCCTCTCAGACCTGTTGGTTACCGCTGATAAAGCGCTAATTTCGGAGAGATTTTAACATTCATATTGATAATACAAATGATGCATTAGGACTTGCGTTTACTAACTTATTAAACTGTTTTGGAGTAAAGCAAAATGTCACCGGGCCCACTCATCGTTTTAAATCATACGCTAGACTTAATTATATCGCATGGAATCGATATTACTGACATAGATATCGTACCTCAAAGTGATGATGTAACTGGCCATTTCCTTGTATCGTGCATTCTGCGTATTAATAATAATAACTATATAGCTTCGCGTTATCGTCCGGGCAGAACTATTGTTCCAGCCACCAAAGACAGATTCGCAAATAACCTGCCTGATTTATCTCAACTGCTCTGTGTACCCATAAATACACATGAACTAGACAAAATTGACTGGCAACATGGGCACTATCTTCTCTAATACATTAGAAGCTGTTGCCCCCATCAAATTGAAAAAGGTTAGAGAAAAACGTACTGTGCCATGGTACAACAGTAATACCCACGCTCTCAGGAAAGAAACTCGTAGTCTTGAGCGCAAATGGAGAAAAACGAACTTGGAAGTTTTTAGAATTGCGTGGAAAAACAGTATGTCTAGCTATAGACAGGCTCTAAAATCTGCCAGGGCCGAGCATATCCACAAACTCATAGAAAACAACCAAAACAATCCAAGGTTTTTATTTAGCACAGTGGCTAGATTAACAAATAACCAGACCCCACCCGATCTAAATATTCCCTCACAGTTTAATAGTAATGACTTTATGAATTTCTTTACTGACAAAATAGATAACATCAGAAATATAATAACAAATGTAGATTCTACAGCGTATAATACTTTAGGTTTATCTATCGCACCCAAAGATAAACTGCAGTGCTTTACAACTATAGGACAGGAAGAGCTAAATAAACTTATCACTGCATCTAAACCAACAACATGTTTATTAGATCCTGTACCCACTAAATTACTGAAAGAGTTGTTACCTGTAGCAGAAAAAACCGCTTCTCAATATTATTAACTCGTCGTTATCTTTAGGTCACGTCCCAAAACCATTCAAGCTGGCGGTTATTAAGCCTCTTATTAAGAAACCACAACTAGATCCTAGTGAACTGGCAAATTACAGACCCATTTCAAATCTTCCATTTATGTCTAAAATTTTAGAAAAAGTTGTGTCTGCTCAATTGTGCTCCTACCTGCAAAAAAATGATCTCTATGAAGAATTTCAGTCGGGTTTCAGGCCCCATCATAGCACAGAAACGGCACTTGTTAAAATTACAAATGACTTGCTTCTTGCATCAGATCAAGGCTGCATCTCATTGCTAGTTTTACTTGATCTTAGTGCTGCGTTCGACACCATAGATCACGACATACTCATAGATCGATTACAAAACTATACAGGTATCCAAGGGCAGGCTTTAAGATGGTTTAGATCCTACCTGTCCAATCGCTACCACTTTGTTTATCTAAATGGGGAGTCATCTCATTTATCACCAGTAAAATATGGGAGTGCCACAAGGATCTGTCCTAGGTCCTCTGCTATTTTCAATATACATGTTGCCCCTTGGTAATATCATTAGAAAATACGGGATTAGTTTCCACTGTTATGCTGATGATACTCAACTATATATCTCAACAAGACCTGGTGAAACTTCTAAATTATCTAAGCTAACAGAGTGTGTTAAAAATGTAAAAGATTGGATGACCAATAATTTTCTCCTATTAAATTCAGATAAGACAGAGATATTACTTATTGGACCAGAAAACATTACACAGAATCTCGTAGATTACAATTTGCAACTAGACGGATGTACTGTTACTTCCTCTACTGTAAAAAATCTGGGTGTTATATTAGACAGTAACTTGTCTTTTGAAAATCATATTTCCCATGTTACAAAAACAGCATTCTTCCATCTTAGAAACATTGCCAAGCTACGAAACATGTTACCTGTTCCTGATGCAGAAAAAAGCTAGTTCATGCATTCATGACCTCTAGACTGGACTATTGTAATGCACTGCTAGGTGGTTGTCCTGCATCCTCAATAAACAAGCTACAGGTAGTCCAAAATGCAGCGGCTAGAGTCCTTACCAGGTCAAGAAAATATGATCATATTACCCCAATTACTACAGTCTCTGCACTGGCTACCTATTAATTTCCGTATAAGTTACAAAATATTATTACTTACTTATAAGGCCCTTAATGGCTTAGCTCCTGCGTACCTAACTAGTCTTCTACCACGCTACAACCCATCATGCTCCCTAAGGTCACAAAACGCTGGACTTTTGATAGTACCTAGGATAGCAAAGTCCACTAAAGGAGGTAGAGCTTTTTCGCATTTGGCTCCGAAACTCTGGAATAGCCTTCCTGATAATGTTTGGGGCTCAGACACACTCTCTCTGTTTAAATCTAGATTAAAAACACACCTCTCTTGGCCAAGCATTCAAATAATGCATCTCATAATTTTGGACTGCAGTTATATCTGATCAAATGTGCATTATTATTCTTTAGCTTGGGTTAAACAAATTAATTTTACTTGGCTGGAACAGCAGCTACGCTAATTATGTATCTATTTGTTTCTCTGTTTTGACACGGGATTTACATCCCGTGGTAACTAGGATTTACACAAGCTCCAGTCTGGATCCAGAACACCTGAGAAGAGATGATGCCAGCCCCTCAGAGGACCTCAGATGATGCTAACCCAGAGACAACATACAGAACTACCACATTTTGCTATAAGTTTGATTGCATAATTGCTGTTAATAGTGTTAATCGTCTGTTTGTTTACGTCTTTTTATTGATTTTTCTGAACATTTCTGCTATATGCACATGAACTGACAGTCACCACTGATAAGCTACTACTAAATATTGTAGAAACTTAATTTTCTGTAAAGTTGCTTTGTAATGATTTGTATCGTAAAAAGCGCTATACAAATAAACTTGAATTGAATTGACTTGAATGTTTGGATATTTTTGAAGAATTTAATGGGTCTGAAAAAGGACTCTGATCTCAAATAATCTTAACATGAGAATGTGTTTAAAAAACCAATGTGCATTAGATAAAATATATGATGAACACTGCTATTCGAAAGTTTAGGGTTGGTATAATTTTTTTTTTATGAGTTTGAAAGTCATCATTTTTTTATGGCTGTTTTTCATTTCAGCACATACTTTGAATTAAAAAAATAAAAAATCAGTTAATGTTCTCTGATTACCACTTGGAAAGGAGGCCACAGAGTTTTGTTTAGAATTAACCAAAATGAGAAACATTTTATTTCTAATCACTGTTTTAATCTCCCAATTCCATTTAGGGATGTCCAGTGGTACAGAAATGACATAATTCAACTGTATTAAAGTACTGAATTTTATAGTTCTGGTGGGTATGAAAATGGAAACTAAATCTTTTCACTAGTAGTTTGATTATCTTGGTTCTTTTAGTCTGGATCAAACAAAAAAATGATACATTTAGTCCTGGTTCACTTAGTGGTTACACTGTCATTTTTAAACATTGAACATAAAGATACAAAACAAAGGACATAAGCATATGGTCACAACCTAATTGGACAGCTTTTATTATGTATATTTTGCAAACTTAACCAAATATTTAAAAATGTTTTTTTTTTTCTCCATTTCTGTCACAGGTGGAGTTTGGGTTCCTTGCCACTGTCACCTTTTGGCTTGCTTACACTTGATATTCGGCAATATTATTGACTTTGACTGCACAGACTGAACGGAGTTGGACGATGACATTACCGTTTTCTCTAGAGCTGGTTTATAGATGAATTAAGCTCATTCCATAATTGGTGGACATTAAACAGGTATTGAACCAAACTGAATTAACAATGAACTGACTTTAACTGAATAATGATGTTTTACTCTTGTTTTTAAAGCTGCTTTACAGCAGAGTTAAATTGTGTTTGTGTCATTGAATCATCATTTTCCACTGTAGAGCTGCTTTGAAACAATCTGTTTTGCATGAAGCGCTTTTTAAATAAAGGTGACTTGACTACATATGGAGGTGTTTATACCAGCTTATAATTTACAAAGAGAGTTTGTTGTAATCAAGCCAAACCTGATAAGTGTAAATGCCTTAAGACATTGTGCATTGTTGCATATTTATTAAGAAATGTTTGTTCAATTTCTGTTGGACTTACCATCACCTGGATCCACAATCTCAACTGCGGCTAATGCTGGTGACTCCAAAACAGCCATCACCGGCTCAGTCAGAATGATCTGGAACGTCTCGGACTGCTCGTATTTCCCATCAGAGAGAAGCCTCACTCTCCATGTGGCTGTGGTCTGGCCGGGGTTAAACTGTACCTGCTTCTGCGATCTTCCCAGGAAATCCTTCTCCTTCTCGGCACTGCCATCCAGAGTACCAATCCCTTAAAATAACACAATATAACAATTTTGACAGAGTATCCTGACTTCATATTTCCAGCCTCCAGATTTGTCACAACCCACGACTTTGAGAACGATCTACTCAAAGAAGCTTATGATGAAATTTATGAGCAGGGATTAGCATTTTACAGATTTTGAGCACAACAGTGCAGGTGTCTATGCACGATCTACACCATACACAAAGAGATGCTTTGTATATAATAAAAAGGCCAAGGGCTGTAAGTGTCTGAAACTCAGAGGTTAGGATGTACGAACAAACTCAAGGAACATGTTGGAACTAAAGTACAGCATGTAGACTCAACATCCTCTCTACTGTAACACTGGTATGAAGCTGTGATGGGATTCCCACACAGTGGGAACCTGCCCGGAAGCGTTTGATCTCTGATGCATCAAGCTGAGACACTGTCAGGGATCCATCTGCCAGAACCTCCCAAACAGATGTGATTAATTAAATCATCTCAGTATTTCAGATCAATGCAGGATGATCGCCGATCTTCAATCCACACCACACAAGTTACTACACGACAGGAAAAGCAAAATCGTAGAAAAAAAGACTGCAGATTTAGGGATTTAATTCTAAATATAGATTTTTTTTATACTGACCCACTAGAAACATTACAAGCATCAAAAATGTACATAAAATTAAACATAATGCAGACCATAGGTTTCAAATATCTCAGGCAGTCACAAGCTGTTTTCCTTCAGGTAGTAGTGTTACACACACACACACACACATACACACACATATTATATATATATATATATTTATTAGGGCTGGTAATTTAATGCGGTAATTAGATTAATTAATTATGGTGAAAAATAAAACGCTAAAATTATTAATGCATTTAACGCACTTGCCCTCCCCCAGACCTATGTGGGTCATATGACATTTCATACAGTTGATTAATGACAAATATGATGCAGGGCAACAACTCACTGCATGATGGAGGCCTAGAGAACTTAGTTAGAATGTCACTAAAATTCAAGATATGGGGCAAAAATGCCTGTTTGACTTTTTGTCTCATATTTACATCATGGCTAAATAGTATCACATGAGCAATAGGCTAAGTGCAACATTACACGAGTGCAAATCTGATACTGATCTTATACAACACTTCAGTAAGTAAGAAGTTAATATTGTGTTATTTTAGACACAATGTTGTCTGTTTTGCTGAATTTTGCCAAAGAAAACTTAAAAACAAAGCAGAACTGTTCATCTCCGAGAAACACACAGCGGCATTTCATTTCTTAATGCACGTTTTGAACGGATTGAGTGAACTATTTAGAACGTTGAACCACTGGCCAGAGACGCGTTGGATTTGAAGAGGTGCTGCACAGATCGATCAGTGTATGGCATCAAAGTACCGCGAATGCGATTTAAAAACATAAGGAGCCGTCTGCTCTCTATAGCTCTTGCGATACTTTGATGTCATGCACTGATTGATCTGATGGTTGACAGTGGCGGAGCCAGGATGTTTTCATAGGGGTGGCCAGGGAGGGGCCAGCAACCAGTCTGGGGTGCCACAGAAATCTTCATTATTTCAATATATAAATGTTTTTGACTATAATGAAATGGACTGTTTTAGTGCCTAAAACACAACTGAGTACAATTCATTTCTACTTAATTGTAATTGAGATATTTGTGAATTAGATCAAGTAATACTGAATGAATGGCAATTTTTGTATTATTCCTCACCTCCAACTAATAAAGGGGCACACTATAGCTTTATTGTTCAGTCAGCTTCTCAAAACTCCCAAATACTTGCTCTCCAACATTGCACACTCATGGATGAGACATGCAGATAGTGATAAAAATTTGAAAAAGGCCGGAAGTCAACAGTTGACCTAAATGCCAGAATAAAATTGAGTTATTTTATGCATTTAAATGGTTTAATTTTCGCATATTTAGTAGTATAAGTGCACTGTGCTCACATTTATTTGTGCATTAAATTACAAATAAAATAATACGTATCAGCTTATATTGTGATCTCGAAATGCAGAATATATTTTAGTACATGCATTTAAGAGATGTTCTTGTGTGCTGCATATGCATGCACAGTTTGCAGCTAATTGCTTTTTTGGTAATTTCATGACTTAGCTGACGACAGAACTAGGTATGTATGCTTAGTTTCTTGTGTGGGTTATTTATGATGAAGTGATATACAGCGTGCATCACACATTTGCGTACTGTTGAAGAGTGTGTGCCTCGAGCACAGTAAAACAGCTGATGGGACAGGAAAGTGTGTTTTACTGACATATAGTCTTACAACATCTCATCAGACCGCAGTTCACAGTTGTTCTACTGAAGCTCATTTGGCTGCTGTAGCTTTTCCGCACTAGTTTGACTCACGCCTGACGCTGTGGTAAAGCTAAAGTGTGCGTCTAGAAATTCTTCCGTTTGACGTGGTCATAAAGATATACAGTGGTTCTGTATCTTAATAAATGCATTTCTTGTAAAGAAAAAAAGGGACGAAAACGGCAGTTTTTTTTTTTTGAGTGGGTTGGCCAAAGGGGTAACCTGGCAACCCCTGGCCATCCCCTGGCTATGCCCCTGGATGGTGATGATCCACTTCAAGTCGAACAAGCCTAATGATTCAATGGACCATTCATTAAGAACCATTTGCTTCACTCCTGCATGAACTAGCCATTTGAACGAATCAAATGAATGAATAAATGACTTAATCTTTAAGACATTTACCACCACCTACTGGCAGTTTTATAAAATAAATTATAAAAGGTATAGTTCATCCACCCAAAAATGACAATTCATTTACTCACCCTCATGGTCCAAAAGAGTATATGTAATAAATTTTATCAAACTAAATATTTCTTACTGAAGCTACTTTTTGTAATGTCTGTTCGATGCTTCACACAACAATGACTTATCTAAATTGATAAATTGTCTTTTGGGAGTAATTTCTCAGCCAAATTTGATGTGCGATTAATTTGCGATTAATTAAATCAATTGCTGCAATTTTATCGTTAAAGATCTTGAAGTAACCTTGACGATCTATAATCTCCTCAAAAAGAAATTAGAAACATCATGAGTGGAGTAAATTTAGACGTAAATATGTAAGTACTAAAGAATAAATAAATATAAATACTAAATAATTGCACATGATGTTTGTGATTAAAATCATTTTTTTTTCTGTCACACTTAAAGGGATACTCCATCCCAAAATGAAACAGAAGAGCGTATGCCATCTGCGTACTGCTCAGATTTGCCAAAATGGTGCTACGCTGATTTGGAAAGACACAGAGCAGAGGAATTGTTGAATGAAGTCATTATTTTTGTTTTCTTTGTGTTGAGAATGTATTTTTTTCTGTTCATAACGTTACGGTTGAATCACTGATGGCAGATGGACTATTCTGACGATGCTTTTCATACTTTCCTGTACCTTGACACTGTTATTTATTTGGCAGTCTATGGGACAGTCTCAAGCCTCCCTGTTTTCATCCAAAATATCTCAATTGTGTTCCGAAGATGAACAAAGCTTTTACAGGTTTGGAATGAAATGGGGTAAGTGATTAATGACAAAATTTTAATTTTTGGGTGGAGTAACCCTTTATGGGGTATGTGAAACCATCTTTAGTCAGTGAGGCATTCCCTTGTGGCCATTAAAGATTATTTAGCTGTAACTTTCAGCAGAATATAACTTCAGATGAAAGAAAAGCCTTCACATGTTCCATCCAACCATGCATGAGGAAAAAAAATATTCCAAGAAAGCACAGTGCACGGAAAGACAGAAATTGATTGAAAGATATAAGGTGTGTTCAATAAAAAAAAAAGGAATGAGAGAGAGAAAGAGAGTTCACTTTCAATTCCATTTCTCTAACAACAGGAGGGCTCATTCTTACTACAACAAGCGGCATAGGACGCCAGCCACAGTGAGTGAGACAAGAGGCAAAGGAGAGAAAAAGGCCGAGCAGGCGGCTGTGAAAAAGAAGAAAGCTATATGGGGGGGGGGAGACATGTTTAGCAGAGAAAGCTTCAGGCTCCAAAGAGCACAGAGGCAGATGAAGCCTGATCTCAAACACTCTTCACTGGCTATGAGCTTCACTATCACCATTACACTTTTGCTGTTACAGGGATGGTTCACCCGAAAATGAAAATTCAGAAAATTTCTCTCACTAATGTTGTTTGAAACCCATATGTGTTTTGGTTCTTCTGTTACAGCGATTTGAAGCAATAATTTTAACTTGCCACTTCAAACAAATTTATGTTTTATCAAATTATACGCTGTACACTTCTGTTCAAAAGTTTGGAGTTGATGAGATTTGTAAAGTTTTTAAAGTTGTATATTATGTTAACCTTAGATGGTTTCATTTGATAAGTATATTATGTTGGAAAAGTATGATTTAGTTATATTTTTACAAACTGAAATAGCTTTGTTCTATTTGATAATATTTATTATTCTTTAGTATCACATGATTGGCAGAAATCAGTCTAATAAGCTCAGTCTTATCAGTCTCAAGAAACATTTCTTATTATTATCAGTGTTGAAAACAGTTGTGTAATATTTTTGTGGAAATAGACAGTAAAAAAAATGCATTTATTTCAAATAAAAAACCTTTGTAACTTAATAAAACATCTTGATCCCAAGCTTTTTAAATGATGGATTTTTAAATAATTGAGTACAAGAAGTTCTATAGATCTAGAAGTCTAGAGATGTGTAGTTGTTGTTGTTTTTGTTTTTTTGTTTTAATGCAACTACTTTTTTAATGCAATATTTTTAGAATGCTGCAAAAGACATTACAGTCAAACCAGCCTGTCTACTGCATGTTCACATCAAAAAACAATGGAAAAGGACCCTATGAGTTTGCAAGCTATCCACAGCAGGAACAGAAAGCAAAAGCAGAAATGAGTGGAATGATTAAGGTCAGACAGGAGATGGCTTGATCACCCCACTGCCCCCTAGTAAAGAAAGGGAGTTTCATTTATTTTTATTTACCTGCATTAGTCTAGATCCTCATTATTTAACCTCCATATCCCGCTTTTCATTCTGACCCTTTTCCTTCTCATCCCTCTTGTTGCCTTCTACTCTCCAGTTTTTCACATTCTCTATTTTTAACCTCAATATCCTTCAAGCCAATACAAACCACAAATCCGAAGCAGCGTGAACAAAGACCCTTGTTTTCTTGAATACTGACCACATGTGGGGCTGTGCTGAATGCGGTGCAGGGAAAGATAAGCGGGTGTACGCTCAAAAAAAGTGTTCAGAATGTTCTACGGATGTCAGAGAGAGAGAGAGCGAAGGCTTTCATCTCAGATACAAAGAAGCCAAAACCACTTAGAAAAACATCTCTAACAGCTCCCCGTTTATACGCTTAAGTAATACCAGCTCTCACTGTGAACACAGATGCTACTGAATACTAATGATTCCCAGTTAATCCCTGTACTGGTGACTTCAACAAGTTTAATCAATTCTGGATAATATTTTGTTTGTTTGTCAGCAAAAAATAGGTGATGGCAAACAGAAAATGTATGACATAAAGTATTATGCTGGCAGAAAATCAAATAAAGAATAATCCAGTGCTCTGATACTCACCGACAAAAGATGTTTCTCCCAGGAAACCTCTACGTCTGAGGATCACCTCGAGAACTTTGTCCTGCTCATCCACCACATAGTTTGGTTTCTCCAGAGAAATCCAAGCCCAGTTCAGGCGAAACTGTTGGTTTTTCAGTTTGTTCCCTCCTGAAAACAACAATTAAAATGTATACACTCTTAACGGCAGTTGAAAGCATTGTGAAATTAAACAGAGTGTTGCAGTAACTATGTATTTTTGTTGACCAAGCCGGAAGTTTGCACGACCCTGCTTCCCTGCAATTGGACTATTCTACTGGCTTTTGTATTATTGCAGAAAATAAATTCTGTGACCAACAAAAGTTTATGATTAACACAACTTTCATGCATTTTAAAGCTTAAATACAACTGCCAGAAGTAAAAAGCGAAACATAGGCTATAAACAAACTATACCATGGTTGTATGACTTTAACGTCACCACCAACAGCTCTTTCAGTCTTTATCTAAATGCAACAAATTGGAATAGTTTTCAAGAGTGCATGTATAAACACAATGAGGCTGTAAAAGCGGACTAGTGAGTAATTTAGCTTTCCTGTTCAGTGTGATGTTTAATGGCCCAGACAACCTCTGTGGTTCCATTTAGCCACTAGTTAAGCTTAAAAAAAAAGACAAATTACTATTTCATGTCGTTGAATAAAACATGAAAATATCTAGCCTGTGTTAACCACTGACCTCATTTCAGGCATTCAACCAAAAACCCATTCAGTTCGGGACGACGGAACCTGAAGTTTAAAAATGCGAACTCGTTTCCGGTTATAGGATTCATTCCTGCAGCTCTCTATAAAATGCTTGTTTAAATATTTAAAATATTCACGGAGTGGAAATGTGTAAAACTTTAGGTCATTACAATTCTGCAGTACACGCGTTCTTAGTAATACATTATGAGAATGATCCTCATATAATCGACTCAGAAGGGATTAATTAGTGATCATTTACATAATAACATAATGTACATACCACCAGCTGTTTACTTAAGGGGTTTATGGGAAATAACGCTCTCATAATCCTACATCTTGCATGTAAGTTCCCCCTTTTGGGAAAACCTACCTTATCAGGTTTTATAGCATAAAAACAGCACAATTAACTAGTTTATGTTACAAGGATTATGTTTGTAATTTTGATCACTCTCAGTATCTCTATACTTATATACTCGACCAAGAATGCCTCAGCTGCTCAGCACCTGTCTTTTACCCACGCAAACTAAAAATAAAGGTTTGTTTGTATAGAAAAACTAAATTACTGTACAGACATAATGAAATATTTATATCTTGTGTATGCTGACTTCGCACTTCAAGTGGTTGGTTTCACAATTCTTGGTTTATCTCACATTACTTGTATTGTCCAGATGTTCCTGAATCACCATCATCATTTAGTTTAAGTATAAAATGATAACATGATACTGAATGATTACGATGGTAATGATTACCCCAACCGAACAAAGCTTACAGAGACGCTTTCAAAGGCAGTCTACACCAATGAGGAAATATCCAAAAGAGTATGGACTTCTTGCATTACGAAGCCTACAATTAAATCTTTGGCAAAAGCCTGTTTGACTGTATCACATTTCATGCACACATACCTATAGACCAACTTCATCTCTAATCTATATTCACGCCATGTATTGGAGTCTGCCCTCATATTGATAACCCACTTCACGTGCACGCAAAACATCAGAGACAAATTCCCAATTTCTCAACAAGATCGACCATGTATATTCATGACTTTTCTATGTGCGTTTCACTTGATTTCCTCAAGCTAACCCCGGGCTCCTAATAACTCACTCTCTAACCTTGCCTGATAGATGTCATGACTGAAAAAAATTTAAATGTTGCCAAAGTCACTGTATTACTAACTCAATATTAGCCTGTAATAATGTACGGTTGCTAAGTGATAACCGTTCAGCAGGTGTATACAACTTCAGAATGAAGGAGAATAAACCATTTCACATGTTAAAGTGATCACATTTGACATTTCAAGAAGATTAGCAGCATAAGCCACATGATTGGTTGAATTATCCTAGTGGTCCACATAATCAATAGTACATCAGGACTTACTGACTCTCATTTCTACTCCAAATATAGATGTGGATTGCAGGTAAATTGTAAAAGGAATCTGTAATATAAATATAATTTAAAATTAAATATAGTTACATAAAAAAAAAATACAAAATATAAAGAAATCAGAAAGGGTACAGCCACTTCTGTAAAAACAAAGATGCTAATAATCACATATTAACAGTGGACAATATTTGATTTGATTTATTGTTTTATTATACCACTGTGAGTGGACATAAGCAAGCTAAAAGCGTTTCTCCTGTTATTTCTGCTGCAGTCAATGGCGGGGTATTAATGCAGCGCATTATCCAAGCAGCAATGACATTTTTTCTTTTATCTTGTCAGGTTGTATCAATTTAAGAAAGAAGTGATAGATAGAGTGTGGTTAAAATGTCGCCAAAATCCATTTGCGAGTAAAGTAAAAAGCGCTCAGCTCAAGGACTCCGCTATTCTGTTCTCAGGGTGTTCATTCAGGTCAATAAGCCGAGCAAACAACACCATCAGTTACCACAAAGACAAACAAAATCAAATGGATTTTTACATTTTCTAAAGAACATCAGTGGTGTTTGTCTGTGAAAAACATCACAGTGCTAAATAGTCATTGTTTACTAGCAAAAGACGTTTCCTTTAAGACTTAATCTAAAGTATTGTTGTAGAATATTCAGATGGCGGTAATCTAACTTGATTATGCGGAATAAGAAACGGGTAATCTGCCTGGCATTATCTGAAAAAGAAGTTTAATAAATGTGAACCAAGTATGAGAAATAGTAATATTGATTCTTGCCTAAGAAAAGGCCACTGAAAATAAAATAAACAAAGCATCTAAATAAATGAGACGAAAAGAGAAAACAAGCTATTTAGTCATAAACGTATAGCATCACACATATGAATTTAAAATTCAGTTGTATTTGTTCTGTTGTAAAGCTGAACAGTAACATGCTCTCGTTAGCTTTGTCTCTGAAAACAACATACTGGCAGTTGCTTTGAAGCCCAGTGGATTTGTCCAAACCCTGATACTGACAGTCTCCACGAAGCTTCTCACACAAAAAGCCCCTAATGACTTTATTAAAACAGTAGCGTTTCAGAGCCGTATAGTTCAGACAGAGTTTCCTACAGTAGATAGACATGACAACACAACAGCTGACACTCACTCATTAAAAGCTAATCAGCGTCTGGTGCATGAGAAGCTTTACTCAGAAACTTTGAAGAACTTCTTAACAGCATCTAAAAATAGAGCTCACAAATAATTCATCAGATACATTCTCAATCCTCCTGAGTGAGTGGATAAAGTCTGACAGAAGTCAAATGGAGATGACCCCTGAGGGTACTTACAAACTACTATAGTGATTCATGAGGGGCTTATACTATCAGGGCTGGAAAATAAATCTCAATATGAGAATAAGAATGAATGAGAAGAGTAGAGTATTAAGTGTCATAAAGCACAATGCCTTCTTTTTATTAATTCTGCGCCAACAGCATCAACATCAACAAACCCTCAGGAGCGCCACATTCCCAAAACTTCAAAAGTCATAAATAAGTGTTACTTTGAGGCCTGTTTTTCAAAACTATTATGCATGTTGCACATACTCATGTTTCTATATTAGCTCTCTAGCCTTTAGTTTATGGAATAAACCTGTGAATTGAAATAATTGAATTAGAACTATAAATTTTGAAAATGAATATGACCATTTCAAATAATACAAGACCGTTGGTAGTCAAAATTACATATGAATTTACTTTTTTCTGTAACATACACTACAGTTCAAAAGTTTGGGGTCAATAAGATTTTTTTATTTTTTGAAAAAAAGTCTCTTATGCTTACCAAGACTGCATTTATTTGATCAAAAATACAGCATTATTGTGAAATATTATTATGATTCAAAATAACTGTTTTCTATTTGAATATATTTTGAAATGTACTTTATTTCTGTGATGGCAAAGCTGAATTTTCAGCAGCCATCATTCAAATCATTCTTAATCTGATTTAGTGCTCAACAAACATTTCTTACTATTATCAATGCTGAAAACAACTGGGCTGCATTTTGTACTGCTAAATATTAATATCATTGTTTTCCTGAATTCTTTGATGAATAGAAAGTTCAAAAGAACAGCATTTATTTGGAAAAGAAATAATGTCAATGTTAAAGTCTTTATTGTAATTTTTGACCAATTTGATGAATACTTGCTAAATTATACATATTAATTTAGGTAAATTATTTTTTTTTTTTTTATTAAATCGTACTAGCCCAAACCATGAAAAAGTATATAGTATATATTTACAAATACTGAGTAAAACAGGGATTTGTCATCCAAAAAACTAAAATGGCTTTGTGTTAAGACTAATGCTAAAACTTACAGATAAGTATGATAACAGTTGTGTCAGTTTATGCATTTCCATAGTTTTCCCTGAAAAAGCACCACTGATAAACGTCAAGAAACGTCAAAGAAACAGAATCTCATTAGAGCTGTTTTTGGTTTTTCAAAGTGAGAACTGGGGACAGGTGCTTCTCAAAGAGCATGAAGAAAAAAAAAAAACACATCACAACATAACCATCTTCTAGATTAATCACCAACACTGCATTATAATGGACGTACAGTAGCTCAAACTGTGCATGAGCCAAAAAAATTTAAAATTAGCAGCGTGTTGGTCCTTTCATGGTTCCTCTATAGCCTCTCCTCGTCTAGCTTAATGGACTCTTGGCTTCAGACACAATGTCTTGGCTGTCTGCTTTACTGCTTTCCATTTGGATTGAAAAATCTAAGCTAGTCTAACAGAACTTGGAAACATTCAACAAGGACATGTAGTCATGCAATTAAGACCTTTCAGACTATCCAGGCTGCTTTAGATTTAAACAAGAGGCAAACAACCTCAGAAAACACAGGAAATTATCTTCAATGACTTGCCTGGAATGGATGCCCTCAATTACTCTCTTCTGTGCCTCTGTCTTCACCAGTGACCTGTATAACCTTATTCAGAAGAAGGCTGTTTCAAGAAAATGTTCAAAGACTGTCAGCAGACCGATGGAAGACAACAGTCGCAAACCTCTCATTGGTCCATCACCTGTCCATCACCTGTCCTGTTCAAAATGTTTAACCAGGAATATCTGCAGGTGTGGTCTTGTCCCTGAAACAGTCAGCCATTCAGGTCTAAGGTTAATCCAGAAATCCACATCTGAACTGACCCTAAATACCTGCACAACCCCCTAAACCAAACAAAACACCCCACCTTTGATTCAGTCTGAAGAGACGAAGCTTTCAGAGGAAATTCAATGCTAGATCTTGCTAATCTACAAGTGAATACACAATCTTGTGTCTAGCCAACAATGAAAAACAGAGCTACAAAAACGTTCTATTGCAATGTTATTTCTGGTTAATTTTATATGGAAGAAAAAAACAAACCGCACAAGCATATGGTTATCTACATCCACGCTAAGATTAGTATTGTTCTATATTGTTCATATAGCACCCTGGATTCTGTTCAACAAATCCCCTGCAAAAAAACCTTCACAATACATTGCATACACCGGGGAAAACAGAGCCAGCAATGAGATTTTTTTTTTTTTAACCCAGACACAACAGAGCTTTAGGAACAGCCTGCAAAATAGCTTACCAGGAAACAAAAATGGTTTAAAATGGCATAAATAAGCACAATTTTGGTCCCCATCCTGATGTCAATGATCAGGTCTGTTGAAAGTATATCAGGCTTTCTTTTTAACAGTACATAGATTTTTTTTTTTTTTTTTTTTTTTTTAAGTACATAATGGCATTTTTGCTTTAGAGCGAACAGTGGTATAAGTACACATCAATAAATTTAAAAAAAGAGAAAAAAAAACCATCAGCAAAAAAAAAAAAAAAAAAAAAAAAAAAAAAACCATCAGCCTTGATGCATCACGTAAAGCTACCCTCTGTTCTTTGTAGCCTCTGTGCATCCCTGCAGTCATTTTTCAATCTCTGCCTCTGAGGCCTGATTGCAGTGAGAGGTGTAGGTGGATTCAGAATAAGTGCTACCCATCATGACCTTTTGCAAGGAAGTGTAACTGATAAATCTGTCCTCTTTTACTCATTAAGATTGGGAGCCGCAAGTTGCAACAGTTCAAATGGAGAACAGCATTTATTACTGTCAATCAGAGGGTGTTTATCTGGCTTAAAAAAAAAAAAAAAAAAAAAAGAGTTTAAACCGATATTAGCGCTGTTCTCAAAACTAGTGAGCCACTTAACTGGCTACATACAGTAGGCAACTCCCCTCTAAGGCAGAATCCTAGCTGTTCTTGAACATCATAAATGTGTTGTGTACAAAATCGCCTCCTATACCACTATATAGAGCACTATTTGAGGGCAAAGTCATTTATAATGGTGTCTAAAAGCACTTCCAGCATACTCAGTATCTGAATTTGTAATAATAATAATATAGGTATTAAAAGATTAATATGTTTATTAATGCATTTTGGTATTGAATGAAATGAAAACAATTATTGTCCACCACTTTTGTCATGTAGCTTGTTGCAGTGCATTTTGGGGATACCTTTTCCACATGGGATACATGCTAAAAAAAATGTTTTGTAAGGTACGTTCATACTGTACTGACAACAATTTGTCATGACAAAACAAGTGGACATCATTCATTTTCAATTTTCAAGTTCAGTTTTTTCTTGTTTAGAAACCAGCAGGCCAGTGACTCACTGACCTCCATCAGTTGAATCACTGTCTATGTGAATGAGGCTTTGGGAGGCAGAATAATGAATTTGTCTACATTTTGGAACATCTTTAGCATTAGGAGTGGACCTTTGATGCCTTACAATGTTGTCTCCAGAGGCAGCTTGCTAGGTTTTGGAACAAAGCAAAAGAGACAGAGGCAAAGATAAACAAAAACTAGATGATCTAGGCCAAACTCTGATGGGCAGTTTACAGACTAAAATAAAGTTAGCATTCAGCCTTAGCCGTTCAACAAAAATATGTCGGAATTATAAATTCAGAAAAGATACATGCAGAAATATCTTCAGAAGGCCACAATCTTGTTTTAAACTCAAATAGTCCTCTAACTGCATGTGGAAAATATGATAATAGTTCTTTGCATTGAAAAACAGCCTCATCATCATTATAGGGAATGCAAACAAAGAACAAAACAATTAATTAAACCACTCTGGAATACTAATTGTACTAAATACGTATATCACAGTCTGACAGAGTGCGTTAAATAAATAAATGCAGCTGTTTAACACAAATTGGCTGTAAAATGGAGTTTGTGATGTTGGCTGTGGTTGTCAGGCTTTTTGGACGAGCACAAACTAAGATAGTCTAATTAGCTCAGCTTTTTCAGGCATAATGTGGCAAAGTGTTTGTAATCACTGAATTTCAGGCTAAAGCTGTACATTACTGCACAAATGTGGGGGAAAAGGGGTCCTAGGAGAAAGCCTTGAGGCACCTCATGATAAAAACGGCTCAGCTGAGCCCTTTTGTGTTTGCACACTACATCTGTAAAATGAGATGAGAAAGATACAGATAGTGCCCTTACTGCTTAAGGTCTTTCCAATAAAATAAATGCCTCTATCACCAATGGAGTGAAACTATCCACAGGAATGCAAAGAAACAAAACCGGTAATGACCCACTGGGTTCAGGGGTCAGACACCATCAAAGCTGCATACCAACAAGTTTATACTCCTCAGTCTTTCCTGTCTGAATTTAAAGATGACTGACAGAGGAACAAATGCTCCCAAAGGGGGAGGGAGGTAAGAGAAAAAAAAAGTGATGCAAACAAAAAATAGAAACATAATCTAAAAGCGATTCTAAAAACTGGTCCTGCCAATTGAATGTGTTAATTTTGTAATTTATGTATATGTATATAAATTAGCATATTGTGCAATTAATTTAAAACTGTTAATTGGTTACGATCCCGATTTGATTATTATTTTTTAGCATATTGTTCATTTAATTTAGTTATTTTATTTTTAATTTGAGGTTGTATGATGATTTTAATGGTTTAATTTTTTTTTGCTTGAAGGTGTTATTTCATGACACAATTGGTGATTTTGAGCGTGAGAGAGACATGAAGCAATAATACAGCAGCTGAACCAGCTGTTTTCCTATAAAGCTTGTATTTTCCCAACTCTTTCCAATGCTAAAGACCCTCTAATATTCAAAGTAATTGTAAGCCTGACAAGTGGTGCAGCATACACTCATGCTACAGGCTCTAATTATGTGTTATCTGGCCTGTAGATTTATATACCAAACAGCCCTTTGTGTTGCATGTATGCAGACCCCTCAATCCACAATGTCCCTTTCTAAAAGCACTAACACAGGCAATCCACATAGGCACTCCTGCATTGTGCTTTGTAGTGTGCATATAACACATATTTGGCTTTTCGCAACACACTTTAGCCGCAAGCTTTTCCAGCAACAGTGACGATCGTCACGTTCAACCTAATTTATACATGATTATCTGTGCTCCACCAGATTTAATCCTACCCTGTTGAAATATGTTATTAGGGTCATTCTACCCCTCACTAACTCGCTTAAGTTTTCTTTGATGTACTAAAAACTCATTTAAATTTATTTGTATTTTTTTGGAGTCAAAGGTAGCACAGCATGTAATAAGCTGCACACACTGACAGTTCGCCTACTATGGAAAGTAAAAGCGTAATTAAATGCTACATGTCTAACTTTATCCCTCTCTGGTCTAAGGGTTCACAATTAAACATCTAAGGCTATTTCATATGCAATGACATCTAAAATCATTCATGAATTCAAATGATGTGTACTGTATAACTCATTTACATTTAATCATTAAGCAGATGCTTTTATCAAAAGTGACATAACTGAGATTCTTATTATTCTTCACTTTACATGTATATGGCTAAATATGTTAATGAATAATTCTAAACATATAATCAAACCATTAAAAGCCTGAAAATTGGCACATTTCATTTTCTTGTAAAAAAATCAATGCCTTTTTTTATGTTTTTAGGACTTACCATTGTCCTCCACAGTGAAACTAAAGATGTCACTGGTGGCATTGTTCTCGTCCTTCAGGATATAGCAGATCTTAAGTTCATCTATGTCAGCTGAGGACACACAAACACAAAACCGTAACATTAAAACTGCACAATGCTATTTATTATTCATTCAGAAGGATCTATATCTCAAAACAATCTATGATAATCATTTTTTACGATGATCTACAGACCCTAGAGTGAAACTGTTTTTTTTTTAATTTTTCTATGATCTGCTAAACGTGGAGTTATCTCCATTATTATTCAAAGAGCATGCTTGGTTTTGCAAAAACATCTGTGAATAAAAGGCTTTTTAGTTTTTAATAAATACAGGTGAGAGTTTTAACAAAAGCAGCAGGGAGTGAGTCACAAAACAATCAGCAAAACAGGTGAAAAGCTGTTACATAATGACAAGAACCAGAATTTTAAACACAGACTCAGACTCCCCTACATCTGGTCTCTTCCATCTCCCAAATTAGACCCCTTAACCACATCTGCACTGATACACAGTGGTTAGGTTACGGTGTACCATGATCAACCTGACTCTCTCTTCCCCTTGCTCTGACCCACTTCTTTAAATTATTGATATCAGTGGAAGAAGCCTCATAAAAATATAAACCTGTGATTCTTTATGCATGGATGAAACCGCTTTTCATATTGAAATAAAATGTCTTCTTTCATCGCAAGCACACACTCTCATCGTAAAATATTTAGCAAATGCCAAAGAACAAGCGGTAGCAGAATATGGGGAAAGGGCAAAGTAAATAAAGAGAAGTGATTGTCCCTTCTGCTTCACTGCACATACTGATGAGGTCAAGTCAGGTTTGCCAGGTCTCTCTCTCACTTCTGCCTCTTCCAATGTCTAAGACACATTTCAGACTAAGTTAGCTTGACACGGATTTCACATCTTCTCACTATGGCTCTCATGTTTGATGGAGTGCATTTATGCTTTAGAAGCCATGAACCTATGCTGGTACTATAAGTGTGTGCAAAAGGACATCTTTTTAAAATCAAAAAGCTGGACTAGTTTATATAAGAAAATAAAAAAAGCCTTTTTGCTAATTTGCACAGAGTTTGATAGTTTAGGAGGCTAACCTGTTAGCATTATGCTAAGCAAATTATCAGGCCGATTGGTCAGCAAATTAACAGAAAACACAAAGTGTTTCAAAAAATTATATACTATGAATCTTTTATTATTAGATTAATATTTATATTAATCATTTAAAGCTTTGTTTAATTTAAAGTGAAATGTAATATTTTTAAATATGTATTAATTTATGTTTATTGATTGGTTGAGAACAATTATTATAAAAAGTGACACTGAAGGATCAATATCAGTTGTTTAATGTTTTAAACAACAAGAGAAATTAATACCCGTTTACATACCATTTGTAAAATCTTCGAGATCTTTAAAAAATGCCCTAATAAAATGAAATTTATTATATAAAAATATAATTTTTCTTTTTTTTAAAAAAAAAAAAAAAACAAAAAACTACATTTCTACAGATACTGCAAGGAATTAAACAAATTATAAAACATTGGGTATTTAAATGGCCAGTTAAAGTATGAGTTTGCAATGGACGGGGCTACCTGTTTGTCTGAGCAATGGAGCATGAGCCCAAAACTCATGCTGCTGGTACGACCCAGTCAAGATGCTCAAAAAAAAAAAAAAAACACACAAACTAGGTCTGTTTGTTATGGTTAGCAGCAGAAAAATTACACCCTTCACCTTTAACTCTTTTTAAAATGTGGTTTGCCTGTAACCAGTAACTCCTTTCTCACTACAGGGAAGTTAGAAGGCAAAAGTATGAGAACTTGATAATCGAAAGGAGATGTGTGAACGCTCTAGTTGTCTCATCAAGAATTTAAGCCGAAGGCTAAAAGACAGACACATCATACGGCTTGTGCTCTTGGCAAAGGGCAAAGTGCCTGTTTTGTGATGGAACCTACATTATTTCAGGCATTAATGAGAGCAGGAAACCTGCCCTGAACATGATGGGTGTATCTTCAAATGATGGTTCTACAGAGCATTAAACTGCACAGTTCTAGCACAATGAATGGAAAAAGTATTTCAGGCAGGAACCAATCATAGGTGGTAAGAAAATTTGGTGCTCATGATACATTACCTTGTGTGAAGATGTTGATTGAGTCATTCCCTCTGTCCAGGCTAATCAGGTACCCATGCTCTGGCTGTGCAATGATGTGAAACACCAAAGCCTCAGGGCTGCTGTCTCTGTCCACTGCCTTCAGGACTTTGCTTGTGATCTGATAACCTAAGTGACCTGCGGACAAGACCTTTAAAGTCACTGCTCCTTTGTTAACCACAATCTGAGGCACACCGTTGTCCACTGACATAATCGTAATCTTCATGGTCTGAGGCCTTTGGGTCTCAAAAATTGTATCAGGGAAGACAAAAAAATCTGAATGGGTGCCATCAGTGACTGTAAAAGAAAAGCTGTCCTTGTCTGACTCTGTGCCATCATGCTTGTAGCTGATCATATTCTCATTCAGGTCCTGCTTTGTGAACAAAGTCACTTGTTGACTGTTGTTGAAGAGCAGCTTGCCATGAATGGGTATTTGGGTGACTGTAAACTTGAGAAGGTGCTCAGCTGTGTCTTGGTCCTCAACGGACAACTCAAAGGGTGTAATGAGTTTGGTCTGTCCCTCGGTCACTAGAAGGTCATGAATGGTCAGTACCGGCTTTTTATTGTCAACATCAACAACTGAAACACGGAACGTGCGGAACACAGGGTTGTAGCCATCGGTCACCTCAAACTCAAAGCTGTCCATCTTGACTTCATCATCAGCAGTATGAATGTAGTAGATCTTGCTCCCGGCCAGCTGTAACTGGGTAAAGGACACAATAGGGATGCCTGGTGTATCTGTGTTTTCCAAATGCCCTCTCACTGGGGCTCTTGTGATGGTGAAGACTAAGTTCTCATCAGGGCTGTTGAGATCACTAGTGCTGATGAGGTTCGTTGTGAGTGTCACTTTGCCACCTTCTTTAAGAGACACCCCTTTACTGATGACATCAGGAAACACCATGTCAATGTTGCCCACGGTAATATAGAAGTATCTGTCGATTAGAGAATTGATGCCATCTGTTACATCAAACTTGACAAGGTCTCGAATGCCTTCCTGTCCATTGTGAGTGTACAAAATGAGACCCTTGTTCAGCTCGTTTTGTGTAAAGTTCATGCCAACTGTTATGTTCTCTAGAGACCTAGCAGATCTTTTCTCCACATAACCTGCTGGTTTTCTCTGAAGGAAGCCCTGACCGGGGCCGTAGCGAATAATGAATGTAAGCGATTCATCATCTGAGTCCAGATCAGTAGCTTTTAGTAGTTTACGGTTTATCTGTTTTGTCTCGCCAATCTCGATTTCAAGCCCATCATTAATGGCAAGCCTTGGTGTTTCATCATCCACAGGGATAATCATGATCATGATAGTGGCCTCAGCTGAATGTTTCCCATCTGTAAGAAGAACGTCAAACTTGTCTTCAGTGGTTTCAGAATCATCATGCTCATAAATTATGCTAGAGGCTTCCTTGATTTGTTCCACAGTGAAATTTGTGACTGGGACAGAGCCACTAGCAAGCTGATTGAGGATGAATCCATAATTTGGGGGTTTGGTGATGAGAAACGTCAACTCTTCTGCAGGAACATCAGCATCGACTCCATTCAAGAGCGGTGTGTCAATGATAACATTCATGCCCTCCATTACAACAAACTCTCGCATAAAGATCTCTGGTTTTTCATCATTGGTAGGAATAATTATAATTGGAAAGAACTGTCTCTCTGAGAAATTCACACCATCTGAACATCTAAATGTGAGCCTGTCCTCCACTGGCTCAACTCCTTTATGTATGCTTTGGACATAGTGAATATGACCATCATTCACATCTCTAATGGTAAAAGCACTTACTGCCATTCCCGACCTTGACTTTTCAGAGCCTGGTGCTGGAGAGACGTTCTCCACATATCCTGATGTGGGTTGAACAATGATGGTGCACAGGATGTCCTCAGTTGGTGTATCTGCATCCTCAACCCTTATCTGATGCCTACTGATTGTGTTTTTTTCCCCCTCAAACACGGTAAAGGTAGGGCCAACTGTGACCACTGGAGTCTGGTTATCTATTGGCAGAATGGTGACATGAACACGGACTCCGTTTACTCGGTTACCCCCTACATTCCACTCATCAGACATGTCAGAGAGGGTCAGGCTGAAAAAGTCTTCAATTGAAGCGAGACCAATCTCACCGCTGGTGTGAGCATACACAACCAGACCACTGATGATATCAGCTTGGGTGAATCTGCTTGAGGAAGCTCCACTTAACAGAATTTCTCCAAACTTAGGGGCTTCTTCCAAAATGAATGTCAGCTTCAGGTCATCAGTGTCCTCATCTTTACCTTGGATTACACCGGAGGTAATTTCTGTGGCACCATTTTCCAGGACGTTCAAGTGAGAGCCAAAGGTGCCCTTTGTGAGACTGAGCGTTGGTGTCTCATCATCAATAAGCTTTACGGCTACCTTCACAGTGATTGTTACAACATGAACACCGTCACTAACATCCAATTTAAAAGAGTCACTTGTCATTTCATCACCATTGTGGATATACAATACTTTTCCTTCAGAGATATCCTTCAAGTGGAAACTACTTCCTTTTTTTAAGTCAGTAAACATATGCTGAACATGGCCGTGCTGTGGAGTTTGACTTAGCGTGAATGAAATTTGCTTACTGTCAGTGTCAAGGTCATTTGCGTCAAGTTCGGCACTCGTGATGACATGCAACCCTCTTTCAAGGACTGTGAGTCCAGTGTTTGTTATCTGTGGGGGTTTGTTATTCACAGGCTGCAGAAAAATTGTAAAAACTCCATTAGCAATGTTTCCAGCAGTGTCCTCTATTGTGAAATGGAACTGCACCACATGTGGTGTGATGCCAAGCTCAAGGTCTGGTGGGCTGTAGGAAATCTTATGATGGTTAATTTGTGCTTGGGTAAATTCGGTTACGTCAGTATCTGGGCTGTCAGTCAAAACAACAGACCCAAATTTAATGGGGTTATTCTCATCAGTGTCAGTTGGTGGTTGAGTTATTGTATATTTCAGGTCACGGTCCTCTGTGTCCAAGTCAGTGTAACGAAGAGCATTCTTGTTAAAATGAGTCAGCTGGTACTCATGTACTGTCATTTGCAATGTAGTGCCTGGGAACAGCACGGGTGGAATATCATCGATAGGTAAAATTTTAATAACAAATGAATTCTCGCCAGATAGGTTGGGAGGATCGGCATCATCTTGTACTTTGAAAATGAACTGATCGGTAACTGTCTCTGTGATGTGTGGACCTGTATGCCTATAGAACAGCTTTTCATCTGTGATATCTTTCTGGAGCCACTGTGTCACTACTTTCTCATACACACCATCTTCTGCATTAAATTTCCAGGACGATGGGTCCTTGGGTGCTTCAGATTGCCTCACCACAATCTCGCCAATCGCAGAAAATGGAGGCTCGATTGTAAATTGAATGGTGGAATCTTCAGAGTCGATGTCTGCTGCACTGAGCATTAGCTGTGAGATGGGCACCATCTGATTTTTGAATAAAACCAGCCCAGTGTTTGCATTTATGATAGGCGGCTCATCATCTGCGGGTACAATTGTGATGGGGAACAAAAACTCAACTTCATTCTTGCCATCTGACATTCTGAATATTATATTATCACTGTATGTGTCACTGCCATCATGCTGGTATACCACAATGCCGACCTCCAGATCAGCCGGTGTAAAATACTTCCTGTTGGTGCCCAGAACAGTTAAGTGACCGTGTCGCAGTCCATCAACCACCGTTATCCTCACACTGTCCAGGTTGTCTTCATCACTTATTTCTAAATTGTTCTGAGTAAACAAAGACCTAGACTGGCCTTCATATAATAGCTGGCCGGTATTCTTAGTGACTACTGGTGCTAATGTATTCATGGGCTTCACAACAATCATGAAAGCAAAAGGATCTGAAATGCCACCATCTGTGTCTATGACCTCAAACTCTATTTGAAAGATCCTCTCTGTATCTGAGTCCAAAGAGGGAGGTTTGTATGCTATTTTCAGATCTTTGAGATCCCTTTGATAAAAGGATGTGATAGGTAAATTCCTATCATCTGTACTCACAATATAGCCCTCCTCAAAAGACAGAGGAGAAGTGATGTTGAAAATGAGATCATCAGGATCGGATTCTGTGTCCTCTGCAGCCAACATATCAGGAGTTAAAGCTGTCATAACAAACTGATCAACTTCCATCATCATCATAGCCACAAAACTCGGTCTGGGGGGAGTGTTTTCTTCACCCTCTTTTATCCGAATCATCACATGGAAAAACTCTTGTTTCAGTAAATTATTTTCTTTGCTCCGTAGCTCCACAACCATTGGGATGTAATCCTTATTAGGGGACTTGTGGGTAGACGTGTGCTCATAGCGGATATCTGATTTGAGAAACAGGTCACAGTCCATCATTTTCTCCAGTTTGCTCTCATCAACAACTTTACCATATGTAGGAAGAGCACTGCTGGCAGCCAGTGATGTTACCTCACATTGTTCTGAATCTTTATCATAGGTGAAGTCTAAAACCTTTCTGCCGATTGGATTACTAGTACCACGCAGTTTATCAACAATAAGAGGCATGTTCTTAGTAACAATCTCCAATTGTGTGAAAACAACCTCCACCTCTAGCATAAAGGGGATGATAATAGTTTCAGTCTGAGTGTCATACCTGAGTTGCAGCTTCACCCTGTCACCCGCAGGGCTCCTAGAACCGAAATGAGAGTATCTTACATCGTTAGGACCAAATTCACACGGGAACTTTTTAGGAGACACATGTCCCGGTCTCTGAGACAGCGGATCATTATCCAGAACGGTAATACTGCACCTGTCTCCCGGCTGAACTTCAATGACCAAATCGTTGATCGGATCGATGTAAACAGATCTTCCGAAAGGCACGTGTATACCGTTGTTCGCCACCAGTATCGCGTCCTCGGAGAGTTCTGGCGTGTACGCGTACGACAATCCGTGTGTTTCAACTCCTCGCGCTGAACTACCTGTCAGTGAAAGCAAGAGAATGATAAATCTGTGAAGTTCC
Source organism: Cyprinus carpio (assembly GCF_018340385.1). NCBI lineage: Eukaryota > Metazoa > Chordata > Actinopteri > Cypriniformes > Cyprinidae > Cyprinus > Cyprinus carpio. Next base: position 9,580,597 of record NC_056581.1, on the reverse strand, counting down.
ATGCTGAACACGCAATGCACACAGAGCCACACGAGGTCCTTGGGTAATTGAAATATCCAAATGGAGCTCGATGGGGTTTTCCGCTCTTTATGCGTTACATCCACGAGGGGAGAGGAGACAAATACAGAAAGTTCAGAAAACCCACACGCGCACCAGGATGCTCGCCCGGCATTCCCACAGACTCAGCGCGAGCTCAGTTTTAACTTGTGCGTGGATGGCAGCGAGAGAACACGCCCACAGTCTCATTCTATTGGACGGAGAGTTGCATTCCCACGCTCGCAGGTGATTTTCTCAAAGGATTTGAGTCTCTTATTTAATTGTGCTGTTAATCTGGCGCGTCTGGATACAATAATAACTCTCTAAATTTTTTCAGTTATGTTAAAACATTTTTCTGATGTCTAAAGTGACAATGCATTTTAATTTAGCCTTGTACCAATTTTATCTCTATAGGCAGTTGATTTAACTCTTAAAGAGCAGGAACATAAAACAATATTAACTTATTGCTTTTCCATCTTAAATTTAGTATTTCCTATGTAGCTCAAACAGTAATGCTAAAGTCATGGGTTCAGGGAATGCAAAAAGTGATAATTTATGATCATTAGGTAAAAAGTATGGCAAATGTATAAAAGTGAATAACATTTAACTTTTAACTTTTTTAACATTTAAAGCCAGATGAAGATGATGAGTTGATGCTAGAGATTTTATACTAGGTCTCTTGACCTGCCCCAGGGTCCCTTTTTAATATTTAACTTAGACATTTGACCCACTCACTCACGATTCCTCCCTCCAGCCTCTTAAATATCTGTAACCCCCATATACAGATACAAAAACCATTTAAGAGTTAATATGAGCATCACATACTCATGTCACTGGGAGCCATAAAAGACTTGATCTTATCTTAGCTATGAGGTCGGGGCAACGCTAGCTATGAGCTAAAAATTATATGACTGAATATTTAAGTATTGAATATTTAAAATATGAAATGAACATTATCTAATTAAAGTGTCTGGAGATTAAAGCCTGTTCTTGACTTCAGCTGATTAATATATTTTAGTAAAAAGGATGTAACCCATTTAAAAAATTTCCTGACAGCTAAAATAAATAGTATCATGAAGGATTTAAACTATACTGCAATATTTATAAATATTAATGATTTAATGTGTAATACTTAATAAAAATGATATGTTCTCTTATGTGGGATACAGCTAATATTGTCCCATTTAAGAGGGCAGGGCTATAACTTCATGACTATTTGTATTAAATGTATTAATTTAAATGAATTTAAAATTATGATCATGTCTTTCTACTGTAAATATTTAAATGGTATTATTATTGTCAGGATTTTTTTTTCTTCTAATACTAAAAGATGGATTGTAGATGTGTATTGTGTGTGATCTCTGAGAAAAGAAGGAAAATATTTACAAATAAATAAATAACATGTTTTGCCTCTTCTCTACAGTTTGAGATTTTTGGGGGCATGACACTTTGGACAATGGTTACTTCTTGATTAAAAAATGCATAAGGGAGAAGACAGGAGAGAGTCTTCTGAAGTTTGTTTGGGACACATATGTTTTATAATTACAGTATGAAAGACTATACTCAGTGTTTTCACGTGTGGTGTGGTCTCTGAGAATGACTGTTTCCCAGAAACCTTCAAACTTGTAATCAATCATCTGTGCAGACACCATAAAAACTTCTGATGGCTCGATTGAGAGAGTCTTGATATTTTCTCTCCCCATCTCAGTTTTTCAATTAAATTTTTTGTCTGAATGTAGCCCTGGGAAAATACGTCCACTTTATTGGTGGCAGTAGACAGAATCAATCAGACCTCTAATCTCTGTGATCGAGAACATAACAAACTTTGTCCAAAGGGACAAAAAGTACCTTGAAAAGTCTACAGTGCTGCAAAAAGTGTGGCAAAATTGCACTGAAAAACAAAGAAAAGAAACAAAAATGTGCCAGTGTTTAAACTGATGTTTGAATTATAAGCATATTTAGGTAATAAAAATGATGCAATCATGGCTTGAGCTATCCAATGATATAATGCACACAACAATAAGTGACAAAAACATTTATTTATTTATTTCATATATCCTAAAATGTTTTAAAAGTGCATTTAATTTTTATACAGACATGACATCATTGGAATACTCATATTAAAGTTCACAGCTGCTGAACGTCCATTCCCAGGTTCCTTCTGTTCTCCTGTGGTGACGGTCTGTCATCTTGCATGTCTGCAGAGCGAGAAGTGTTCAGAATTACAATGGCAAATAGTACATATATAGCAGGAGAAAATACTACCCAATTTTAAAAATGCCCACCTGTCAGACAGTCTCACTGAATGAGTCATGAATCAAAAGCATTTTAAACCTGGACATTGGAGCTGCACTTTGTCTGCAATTTCTTTCAAAGTAAATTTGTTACATTAACCATGTGATATTATTGTGCAGATGATCAAATTCTCTTTAACCATGCTGGATAGCATGCTCAACGGGTTCTGCACAAACTTGTGGAGTTCATTTATTTTACTTTATCTCTTGCGTACTGTATAGCACACAGGTAAGAATATTAAAGACACAGGTTACCCATAATGCTCCTGGTATCTGAATGAATGAAAGATATGTGGTACTAGGCATACAATACCAAAATATTTTCTAGGTTTTGTCCCTCCCAATGGATCTGGAAGAAGCTACATCACAGTTAAAAATACCTCTAAAGTTTAAGGTGCAGTTGTAGTTTCCACCTTATATAAAATATTAAAACTTTAGAATGTATTTTCTGAAAGGTCACTTGTTTCTCTTGAGTACTGTTGCCATTTCTGTCACAGGTGCTTGAAGGGAAGGGAAATATTCTCAAGTAAGTTTCCAGCATTGTCTAAAAGTTTCTTACTGTCTAAGACACGAGAATGGTGGGGGAGGTGTTACTCACCTTTAGAGCTTTAACTTCAAATTAGAACTTTTTTGGGGCTAAATAACAACTGCTCTGCTGATGCCGCTGTGCTTGAGTCAGACGAGACATGCATTTGCTCTGAGGTGAAACAGATGCCATTTTCAGTTGTCAGCATCCAACAATACAATATAGCCTAAAGAAACAATATAATTAAAATGATATACATAAAACATAGCCATATAAATGTACATTTTTACCACATATGAAAAAGCATGTCTTGGTAAATCATAATAATAATTTGGACACAAAATTTAAATTGTGAGATTAAAAGTAATTATGGAATTTAAAAAGTAAAATTTTTTTAAGCTAAAATCAATAATCAGATAAAAATCTAAATTATGAGATAAGAAGTCATAATTGTGAGATAAAAAAATCTAAATGATTGCATAATTATGACCAGTCGAAATTACAAGATAAAAAAGTTACACTTATGAGATGCTAGGTAATAATTAACATGTTTAATGGCATACATCTTTTTTATGAAAGAGCATATCCGGCACATGGGAAAAAGAAAGAAAAAAGTGAATCATAATTTTGACATAGAAGTTATATAGTTATGACATAAAAAGTCTAAATTATGGGATAAAAAGTCATAATTATGAGATAAATTGAAATTACAAGATAAAAAGTCACGCTTCTGTCTGCTTCTTATTCCTTATCTTTAATGGAAAATGTCAAAAAAAAAAAAATTTAAGCATAATTTCACAATGTTATTATTGAAATCCTTTGTGTAGGCTACATTTTCTTTAAATCATTTGTTTGCCGAATAACAATTTAAAGGAAGCTAATAGAACACAATATGGAGAGATACTGCAAAACTCTAGAAGTTACAGCAGAAGGTTTACTTTTATGGGAGGAAATCTATGCAGATATTCCATACACATCATTGACATTTTAGATTAATTCTCTATTAGTGCTGCTGGTGGGAGTGAGGGAGTGAGGGTAATTAATAAATCGTTACCCTTTTTTTGTAAATGTCACAGTCCATGGTAAATATTTACATATCTTTTTCAGACACGTCAGAACAACCCTCATTAGTGTCTCATTTGCACTTCACTCTCTATATTACACTCTGTAACTACGTGCATAAGCGCTTGTTAACTGACTGACAGCATTATTTCAACAACCACTGTCAAAGTTTAAGAACAAACAACCATCTCGAACCCTTTCTGGTCACTGTTAAATGGTAAGTTTCATATTTAATAATATACTGTAAAAAAGCACATATGAGTCAGTGAGGTATAATAGAGTCTATGTTGGCAGCCAGCGGTGTCACCTGCTGCTATCACCAAGGCTAATTTTCAAAAGTAACCTGCAGGAGAGAGAAAACTCTCATACTGCTGCCTGTTTGAGAGATTAATTGAGTGTTACATAAAGGGTTCTGATTGTAGGGGTTGAGAAGTACAGACCTCATCAGCTCCATGCCAGTTATAATTAGGCATCATTACAGCTTTTATGGCAAATCTCCAAAATCCTAGCGTAATAAGGTTGATAATCCAGAAGAGGGCACTGCTGTATCATTCCAAATCACATTTACTGTACAGACCTCACTGATGATCTAAAGAATTGTAATGTCTCAGGTGATTAAACTGTTGATCCGAACAATTGCAGACTTTCGAGGGATATTACTGTGCTGGGTTGGAATTGAGAATTGAGAAAGATTGAACAAGAGTGGAGAAGAATCAAGGAAGGTGAAAGATTGAAACAATTGTTTGTCTTTTGCATGTGTTCGGACCCTGTTGGTGAAAGGTCGCTTGGATTTCCATTAGAAGCAGGTAATCTAAAATGAGATCTAATGCAGGGCCTGTGGAGGGTGGACGGATAGGCTCACGGGTATCAGGAGAGGCCACAGGCGAAGATCTGCTCAAGCAGAAGAAACTGTGCAACATCAGAGGGCTAATAGTTTCTAATATCATTATCTGAGAGAATGAAATAAGTCAGACCCTCACATTGAATCTGACTGTGGTGATTGAGAGAGAATCCAGCCTCCAGCAAAGCTTGTGTAAAGCTTTTTGAAATAACTGTGTGAGAAGATCAGACCTGCAAACTTAAAGTCATGTTGGAGGAGAAAAGACAATTTATAATGGACTGCAGTAGAGTTAATTATATTCTGCATATTATATCCCAAATGCTAACATGTATATAAGAAAGAAAATGTTTGTGATTTACCTAAAATTATGCATGAAATTGAATCTAAACTTCAAAGTCAAACAAGTATAGAAAGGGCCTGCATAAACAAATAACATCCTCAAATGTTACATTTATTGAAGAAAAAAAAACCTTTACGTTCAACGTGCAGGGTGAAAAAAGCATGTGAAGCCTTTGGATTTAATAAATGGTTTACCCTGGCAGCAATAACTTCCATCAAATGTTTCTTGTAGTTATATATTTGAGTGACTATGGAAATGCATACTATGATAAAATTATATTTGTAGTGTAAAAATAATAATATATATATAAATATGACTGTCCCACAGCTGTTGTCATTTCCACAACATGCATGTATATATTTATTTACAGTGTGAACGAAAAGCTTGAGATTAAATTCTAAAACGTGATGTATAAAGAAAATATCCTAATATAATATTTTGTGGCGTTAAAATGGTTAATATGCATTTTCCAAAAATTATGACTATCCCACAGTATGCCCATTTCCACAACACCAAACAATTATCTTAAAATTATTATTTTATTAAAATTTTTGGTGTTGGTAAAAAGCTTGAGATAAATTATTTTATGTAGAAATCAAAGAAAAATCAAGGTATATATGAAACGATGGTCAGATGGAGTGCTCTGGTTGTCCACCAGAGGGCACACCATTATACGTCATTGTGTCATGGACTTCATTTCCTACAAGACACTGCTTGGACTAATGCTGCCTTCACACCATGTCCTAATTACTGTAATTACTGTAATAAAGATTACAAAAACATTAGGTTGGACATTAGAGCAGTATATAGATTTGGCTTTACTACTGAGCAGATCTGCTTTTACTGTAGGAGTCGCGGAAGACCAATGCAGCGTTCCTTCAGGAGCCACAACACCACATCCATGCCATGTTACTGCTGTCAAGTATGCCAAGTCAGAGTCTGCTCATGTCAAGACAGAGTCAAGTCAGAGTCTGTTCATGTCAAGTCTGATTGAAGTCAGAGTCTGTTCATGTCAAGTCTGCTAAGTCAGAGCCTGCTCCAGAGTTTTGTCACGACATGGGTAGTCTTTTCATTTCGTGTTTGATTGAAGTCAGGGTCTTTTTATGTAGATTGTCACCATGCCAGAGTCTCCAGCCATTATGGACATCATGCCAGAGTCTTCAGCTGTCATTGACGCCATGCCAGTGTTCCCATCCATAAAGAATGTTCCACTTGAAGCTAGTAAGGTAGTGCCCAGGCAACCAAGACTGATGTCCAGTGTGGCTGACCCACAGCTGATTTCAGTGAATGCGGCAGGCATCCCAGTCATCTCTGCGCTCTCAAGCCTAGCGAACTCAGAAGTTCTCCAACCTTTCACTGCCCCTCCATTAATGCCAGTTGCCATTTTCTATGTCTGGGCCATTCACACTTCTGAGATGGCGGCATTCGCTCCAGTACATGAACACACTCCAGAGCCTGCTCCAGTCCATGAGTCTGGTCCAGAGCCCGCTTCAGTCTCTGAATCCCTTTGTCTCCTGTTTTGCCAGCTCCACCCTGGCTTCTCGTTCCTCGTTCATGGGTCTGGCCCTCAATCCATCCCCCTGTTCCGCCTCTGCTTCACCACCCTCCTGGAGTTCGAGTTTTATGCTTAAGTTATATTTGGGGTGGTATATAACAATGGTCAGATGGAGTGCTCTGGTTGTCCACCAGAGGGCACTCCTTTCTACGTCATTGGCATTGTGTCATGGACTTCATTTCCCACAAGCCACTGCCTGGACTTATGCCTGATTGAACACACCTGTTCCTAATTATCATGTTACCTTTGCCTAAATAAGCCTGTTTGTTTTTGCTATTGATTGTGAAGCCTTAACATAATGTCACACTGCTATCTTGAGTCATGTTTCATGGTCTTATTTTTTAAGCCTGATAGCCAGGATTGCTTTGTTTTCCTGCGCTCCTTACTATGCAAATGTTTGGACTGATTTTATGTCTGACCTCATGCCTGTCTGACTCTGATTGTGGATTACTCCTTTTACACCATTAAATTTATGCATTTTGCCTCCCTTTTGCCTCCCATTTTGTCTCGTGACAGTATATCACTGTGTAATATCACAGAATATTTTTACTGTGCATTTCCAATCAAGTTGGAATTTTTAATGCTATTAATCATAATACATAATTGGATGGACTTGACATTACTGCGGAAATATTGTATTGTTTTCAAAAAAAAAAAAAAAAAAAAACCCTGTATCTGATTTATCATGAGCCCTTTTGACTTTCATAAACGCAGACCACACACAATATTAACAACAGCTAAACACTCAAATGAATTCCTGGCTCGAGGCACCCGGAGGATCAAACAGAGCAAAAATGCTCGCAAATCACTACATGAGCCATAATCGAATCATTCTATACATAGACAAAGTACTTCAGCTGGATTTCAGTTTGATCTGTGGTTTCCTAAATGCTTTTATGGACCATAATACATCAGTGGCTGCAGAGTGAGATGGTCATTAATGATGCTGACAAAAGCATTGGGCTAACTGACCACTCTAATCTGGCTCTCTGGAGAGTCTTGCTGCTGCTTCAACCTCAAGCCTTTGCTCTCTGTGCAGTCACTGAAGAAAATAGGCTGTTATAATTGGTGCCACCACATCATACTTTTCCTGTCCAAAGTAATGGGAAGAAAGCAAGCAAGGAGGAGTGGCGTGAGAAAGAGAGAGAGAAAGGCATGGAGGTTAATTATAGGCTGCATGCTGTAGATGGAGGGCCTGATCGATGCTGTAGAGTGACATGATGCTTTCATAAGTGTTTGCCTGCTGTTTGTTTGCATGCACAAATCTGGTTCTTCAAATCTGAGATATCAAATAACACTTTTATCAGAGGATGATTAGGCTGAAAATGCTTGTAACATTTGGTAAACAATAGTGAATTGAAACGTACACTGGATTAGATTTTAGCTTACTGCCATCTTATTTTTAGAGATGCATTTGTATCAGATTCCCGCTTAATTGTGTTTGTTGACTGAATTTTGAAACCTTGCTCTGATGTTTTGTTCTGAAGTGGGTACCCAAGCTAACAAAATATGTTCTAAGAACGTTTTGCTAATGTTATGGAAACATTTTTAACAAATGTTCTCTGAATGTTCAAAACGTCCAGTTTGTAATTGTTTTAAATTTCATTCTGAAACATACGGAGCCCCGCACATGGCATGCAAGAAAAAATAAATAAATAATGTGCACGATTTACTAATTTGTTCCCTCAATGTACTAAAACATGCACACGATTACTATTTCGTTCCCTCGATTTGCTAATTTGTTCCCTCGATTTGCTAAATCCTGCACACAATTTACTAATTCGTGCACTCGATTTATAAAAATCGAGGGAATGAATTAGTAAATTGTGTGCACAATTTATAAATCGAGGGACCAAATTAGCAAATCGAGGGAACGAAATAGTAAATCGTGCTCATGATTTAGCCTGCTATTTTTTCCTGCATGCCATGTGTGGGGCTCCGTAGTAACAAGTAGTAACATTTAGAAAATAAAAAAACTTAAATTTAATTTAAATTTAAAAATTCCAAAAACATTTTTGAATAACATAAATGTTATAAAAAAATCATTATCCAATGTCCAACTATAACATAAAAAAAACTTGTTATGTATAAATAATGATTTTGTGCACAATTGAGAATATTATTAAAGACCAGATAATGTTGAACATACATTCAACATTACTAGAAGATATTTGTTCATGACTCATGAGAGAACCTCACCACATTGTTCTGAGGAATCCAAACCAGCACCATCACCAGGCACCACTGCTTCAGGAGAAAAGAAATCTTATTGTCTGTGCACGTCTAGCATTCTCAGACACACACACATTTCTATTCCTTCAGAGACATTTTACTACCCAGGAGCTCTATCATCATTTGAACTGTCTGGGGCTTTTCATTTTCTTCAAGCATGCCCTGACGTTCACTGTGACATTAGCCTCCAGCTGCATGTGCTTTTCAAGCTGATCTATGACCATCTGAAGGTGCTTCCATGTTATGTTAATAGCCTGTTGCTTTTCCATTCCACAGTCCATTTGTCTAGCATTGTTGTTTATTTGTAAACATCACTGGGAATACAGTACTGTTCTACCGCTGTTGATAGCCGGATATTAGATTAGTCTGTTGAAAAATGAGTGCCAAATGTCATGCAAAATATTTCAAATGAATCTGGATTTCAAGTAATGATGGAATAAAACTGGGATGCCTGATAAGATGCCTTTTTATAGCTGATAATATGTAATAGCCAAACACATTTTCACAACATTTTACACTGAATCAACATTTCTCGGCATGTTGGAATTGCATTTTTCCATGTGCTGCTGCTAACGTCCTGTTCAGTCATTCCTGTCACATCAAGTGTAAAATGAAACTGAGGCCAAGCTTTAAGAAGGTGCAGCCTTGTGCTGGCATGACATTTCATCTTATAGACTTTAAAGCAGGACAAGACACCTCTAGAATATGAAACAAAATATTAAGAGAGGTGCAAGGGTGATGGGCAGATCTCATATCTAAGGATGACCTCTCCAATAATATGATGCAATATGTCAAGTCGGTTGAGAAATATAAGAAGATTATACATATTGTAAGAAGAGAATTCCAAGATATTTTCTAGCCTTGACAGAAAAGTTGTAGCATGTGTAAGGTAGACCGTTCTACAGTACAAAGCTAAATAAGGAGTAATTGAAATATAACAATCAAACAAAACCAAACATACAATATATAACTGAATCAAGCATTTACTTTCAATACAAGCATGTAAATAAACCAAAATTTGGTTTTGTTTTGGGCTTTGCTTAGATGTTTTTTTTTTTTTTTGGTTTTGTTCATGGCATTACTCTGCTTTGATTTTTGATCTATTTTCGACTTTGCTGTATTTTTATTTTTTGGCTTTGCTTTGCTTTTTATTTTGTTTCTGGTTTTACTTTGATTCCATTTTTGTTTTTGGCTTTGCTTTGATTTGAGTGTTGTTGTGGCTTTAGTGTACCTCCAGTTTAAGGTTTATGCAGAAATAATTTTTAACAATTATGTTGATGTTACAATCTTGTAAAGTCAAACAATTATGATGCAGTGACCAAGAAAGAAAAAAAGTTATTTTGTTTATATTTACTGAAACTTGTTAATACAAAGGACACAGATAATCAATTTTTGTGACTGAAAAACTGAACATAAACCCATTCTTTCAAAGGTCAAACCAATTTAGTGCATTTCCTTTGCTTTAAAAAATACAGCAAATTAATTACTTCTGTGAACTCCAGAAAACGAATCAACTGCTTGAACGCACAAGCTAAATCTAAATTCATGCCACATATCTTTTCATCTGAAAGATACATTGAGTGAAAGGCAAAACTGAGAGGCAGCGATAGCTTATCTGTAATACACATGGACAACATTAAGCCACTGAGGAGGTGGTGGGAAAAATGAGTTATTTGACAACAGCAATTCAGAGTGCTAGCCTTTGTGTGTGTTCAATCTCTCACAAACATAGGTTTTTCAGAAATATGAGGAAAAACATGTACGCATTTTTGCAGGCACAAAAACCGGTTATACAAACACAAGACCATGGGACTGTGCAGCTGTTTCATAGACTTAGCTTATCTGTACCATCACAAGGCAAGCTCTGATAGAACGGTTGCCAAATAATGCTGTTTAAACCCCTCAAATCACACAATCACGTCCACGACACATATATAAAATATCTAACATAAATATTCTGTCCAACAATTCTGTCATTTGCTTGCTTAAGAAGGCTCCTTACAGATGGCGCAGGATTGAATTTATGCAAATAGCAACATCACTGCATGTCTTTGTACCTCTTTAAACCATAAAGGAGACTTTTGAAGCCTGTCTTATCAACTCAAAGCTTTGAAACATGGTTTATGTATACATACATTAAGTGAACAAATTGAAAAGACGAAACATCCCAAGTAGCAGAATTACAAGCCGAACATATTCAACAAACACAGGCACTATACAGTTTGGTATTTAATGATTAGTTTAATATTTTTGACAAGAATACTACAAGTGTATTTGTAATTTTTTTACTTCTAAATTTGACATTTGTCACACTGGCAAGCTCTTTCACAATTTCTTCCACGGCTAATGAACAAACCGCATCATTTCCTGCCAAATGAGGCTGGAGGCGAGCAATGCCTTTTCAAATGTGATCCAGAGTTACATGTCAGCATCTGAGTAATGTAGGCCCTGCTGTATTTATAATGCACTTCTCCCCTTTTCCCAGTAATGAGTGGCATAGAAAGGGCACAGCATGCCTGCTCTTTTATTAAAATAAATGAAAGATCCATTTATGACACTGAATAGTCAGAACTTCCTTTTCCTCCTCCATTTCTGCCTGGCAGTAATGTAAGAGGAGGAGGGTGTAAAAGCAAAGGTAGAGCCTGTCATTCATTAGCCTGATTTACTATTCAAGACAAGTCATGATTTTACATTTTAATGAAAAGGCATGCCGACTTGAGTGACCACGAAAGTTACAAAAAGCGACTTTTAGGTGTCAAATTGGTTTATGTAACATTTCATATAATTTCTTTTCAACTATGGAAAGAATTTTGTATATTTTTTTTACATAGTAAGCATATTATGAAATGTGTTTTATCATCTTATTTACAGCTTCTTTAATCATATTGTTGTATAGTTTTGTTTAGCTACACAGCTGCAGGACTTTTATTACATTGACACTGCCGTTATCTGCCTGCAATAAAAGCTATATAACAGAGCTCAAAACAACCATTAATAAAAATTAACACATGAAATATAAAGAAAAAAAAAGACAAAATATGATGACTCATTTGCCTTGACTTCTTAAAATGGAAAGTGGGAATCATATTTTTAACAGTATTTAAACATTTAATTGGACTTGAAGTAGAGATTATGTATTTAAGACATGTAAAAATATGCATAATGAACACAATATGTATGCGATCTTAAACACAGCTGGAATATTTTGTGAAAGATCAAATGATTTAGTGGTATGGGGCACAACAAATCGACAACATCCTGCAAGTGTGTATCTTTGAGAAGCGGGCTGTAATGGCAGCTTGGTGAGATTTGTGGGGTCCTCTGACAGATTTGGAGCCGCAGCAGTCTCAGTTAGAGCAGCTGAGAGTTGACACCTCAGGGCCAGACAATAAATAAGCATGTTCATCGTCTGTGACAGAAAAGCACTGGATAGTCACATCCTGGCCTAGTGACATCCTCCAACCCGATCTCTGGGAATGATTCGTAGCTCCGAGCCGTGTTTCAGGAACACATTTCCTGTAGAATCAGAGAGATATTTTGTATTATTATGTTTTTACATTTGACAAAGCAGGTTATTTCAGCTCAAAAAAACTAAACTGTTACTCGTTCTTTTAGCAGCACAACCTGAAATGTGTCAAACGTATATTTAAAACACAACAAATAAGTCATTTATAAAACTATTTAAAAGCACTGGGAATAAAAGAAAGTTCATGTCTTTTTGTTTTGCTTTTGGGCATAAAATGTTCCCTACTTCGACAAAGTGAATAATTAGATGCTGAAGTGACAGTCAAGAAGCTGTGAAAAGGCGATGAATCGTCCTTAAGCATGTTAGTGAAGGTACGTATAGCCTCATAATGCTTTTCGCTTAATGAAGGGAGAGAAGTTGATGGATACCTATTATCCGACAACAACCTTTTTTTTACCCTCTCTAACGCATCAGAGAGACTTTAGGCACACCATCCCACACTGGGTTGCACTCAAGAACTGCCTCTATGAAAGCTAAGTATATTTGCATTAAAACACTGCATGGGAGACCTGCTCTCTTTGCAGCACTAAGATAATAAATTCTTGGCCGTGAAATCATACACTTGATGTGTGCATCCCATGATAAATCAGATGTTATTTAAACTCCAAGCAGTTTAAAAGTGAAGACTTTGCTGATTACTTGTCCCGAAATGACTGGAGATGGAGGAGTGGGGATGTGATCATCTCTCCTGGCACTAATAACCGTATCCATAGTCTTAGCTCCACTCACTGCCGAGTCCAAAGCCAGGTAAGGATCCCATTAGAAGCTCAGTGATTGCTAGATCGTCTGCATTTTTCACAGGAATTATAAAAGGGGGCAGATGTAAATCCAAGCTGTTTATACTGATGACAAAAGGTAGAGGGGATAAAAGTCACCAGCTAGAATTATATAGGAGTTAGACACACAGAGATCCCTCTTCACCTTTTGCTCTCTTAGTCAGCTATTTACAATGAGCCAAAGGGGGCACCGGACATGCATATCAGCCAGAGCATAAAGTAACTGACATTGCCCAATTGTGTCAAAAGCTCAACAAAAACAGTGAGAATGTCCATTTTGGGATTGTTATTAAGTGCTTCATGCCATAATTGTAGAATCTGAATCAGAGCAATGTCAGCTGATCTGTTTGCCATAAAGCCGTGTTGTGATGGAGCAATCTTGGTGACTGTATCCTCCAGAATGGCATCTCTAAATATTTCTTCGTACACTTTTCCAGCACAGCTGATTAATGAAATCTGGCAGTAATCTGCTGGAAAACTAGGTTTTGATTTTTTTGGAATAGTTTTAACCATAGCCTCCTTCCATTGATTTGGAAAAAATTTAAATTGAATGCATTAAAGATATCACATAACACAGGTGCCAGTTCTTCATGAAAGGTCTTTAAGATCCATGGGGAATGCAATCCCGACCAGCAGCCTTTGCTGCACTCACTTTGCAGAGTCTAGCTTTAACTTGACCAATACTCAGAGGAGGTATTCGACCATCTGACAGCTTATGGACAACATCTTCCTCAGAGGGAGAAGTGTGGATATCTTGATCTCATACAGAAGCAAAATGATTAGCCAAACTGTCACACTCATGTTGCAAGATGTTATATTTCTGAGATCTCACCACTCTTCTTCCATCCCCATTAATGCCTTTACTGATTTTAAATTTGTATAGCGAGTTTCTTTACCAGAGCAGAATGCACATTGTCTCTCTTTTATCAAATCTTTAATGTGTATGGTCATCCAAGGCTTGTCATTATTAGTAACAGAAACTTTCTTAAATGGAACAGTTTTCTGCAGAAGATGTGTCAAATGGGCTTGGATGGCCATTTACCAGCATTCAACATAATGGTCTGATGATCAAAAGAGCCAGCAGGGGGCAAGTGCTCAGGTGACTTATACATAGATGAAATGTTGATCAAAAAAAGAGCCAAGTTGATTGGTCTTTCTTGTTGCTCCTGACACTACTTGTTTCAGTCCATGTCCATTACAAATGGTTTCAGACTTGTACCTATTTGTGTCTCCAAGTATGGCAATTGCAGCTTGCTGGTAGTTACATTCAGTGTTGCTAAGTTAATAATCCAAGTGTAGTAAGCATATCAGGTTGGGCCATTGCCGAAGAATGTGGTGGAATGTAGAGCACAGCAGCAATGATACAACTTATCCCTCGAGGAAGACGATTGGGTCGTAACCAGATCCACAAAGCTTCATGTGCAACATCCTCTAAATGAGCCAGTTGTTTCTATGTAATGTTGTTACAGACATACATTGCAACTCCTCCTCCCCCACTGCCCTCACGATCCCGCCCATGCAGTGTACATCCAGGAAAATTTACAGATGAATCTGAAATATCAACATTTAACCAAGTCTCTGATACATTGTATGATTACAGCTAAACTATAGCAAATAAAGATCTTTTTGGTGATTGATTGGTACAGCTTGGTTTTCCTTACATCAGAATTCCTGAAATGATACCAAAGCACTTGTACATTGTATATAAGCAACAAACCATGACTCACTTAGTTCCCTCTGATATAAGTAACTCACTTAGAATATGAAGCGAAATCTATTCAGGCGTCTGCGCTATATATAGTATGTGATTGTATAACCTGCTGAAGGTACATGTCTCCATAATACAAACCCACTGCATATTCAGGTCAGGCTAGACATGTTGCTACTATAAAACTAATGAATCACAGCTCATTTGACATTTAGGTCTCAACCCATGACATGTATGAAAAATTACAGGCAATTTTCACGTGATTAGATGTAGCACGGCACTCAGGGAGGAAAACACTGACAGAACGTCATTGGGGCAGTTTATAATGGATTACAGAGAGAGCTCCAGCGTTAAAGCAGGATGGAAAACATCTGTAAAGAAAGATTTAGTCAGGGGAATAAACCCACAACAATAGGGAATTGTATAATTGAAGCACATCATCAATATTCATTAGGTAATATGTGAAATTCACATGCAAAGCCTATTGAAGGAGTCTCAGGAAATCATTCGATCTCTCAAAAGGTCTCCAGGCGGATAAACATGAACAATATGAGGCAGTAAACAGAAGGATCCATTCATTTGCATGCAAGTGATTATGAAGGATAGGCAGGAAAATTGCAGCCAAGCTACTAAACAGTGAGAGAAAGATAATGTATCATTTCATAAGGTGACTATGAGAAAATGCATGGAAACGGGAGTTTAAAAAACATAAAAGGTGGACTAAAACACTAACAAACCAAAAAACATGAACACAGATCTCACTGTTTCCACTCCTGTGTGACATTTGGATATATCTTAATAATTCACAGCTGACAAAATCACATTTATTACAGCCAGATGCTGCTGCAGAGGGCAGCCCTGATCAAGTGAAGGAGTGTCACCGACCTGCTGTCTGCGCCGGGTTGATTCCGATGCCATCTGCACAAAAAATAATCACAAAGAACATCAGCATTAGCATCGCAATGTGAATACATACACAAAACACTCATTCTTAAAGACAATCAACGAATTAGACAGATGGGCAAGAGCACACAGAAACCCTTGGTGCACTGAAATGCTGAACTATCACAATTCAAACAATCTCATTTACAATAACTGTCCTGTGATGTGAGTGGTGAGTTATGTCATCATTCTGTTTATGATTTGTTTAATAATCACTCATGACACAGCACAGCCCCTGTATCTCCCTTTATTACTATGTAATTACAAATCAGTTCATTAAGTGAAGGATTCAGCAGATGTTTTGTGTGATTCACAAAAAACAACCTGTTTTTAAAGAGTCAGCTGTTAGCAATTTGAGCTACTGTGGTTGTTTTTTTTTTTTTTTTTTTTTTTGTGCAGTTGAAAGAACCCGACCCAATGAAGATGCTAAGGTGATGTGAGAATCTGCCAGGATATTACTCTGTGGTTGCTAGGGTGTTCTGATGGTTGTTAGGTGTTTGTTTTGTAAGTTTGGCTGCTTTGAAAAGTAACAGCGAAGTTAAATACTTTGGTTTAAAGAACTGGTTATCAACAATGGATCTGGAGCCCACTAGGGGGCATCAACAAACTTTCGAGGGGGCCCCAAGATCACTCAAAATTATTTAAAATAAGACAAAAAGCATTAAAATAGAATAAAACTAAAAATCAAGATATTTCAAATTTTTAACTACAGTTTTTTTCTTCTTTGAATTAAAGCTCCCAAGGTCTGGAAAACCTGATTATTTTAGTTTAATTAGTCAAAAAAGGTGAGAACTACTGGTTTAAGGATTTGATCAAATATGAGCATAATAATAATATCAACAACTTACCATTTGTAATGATGGCACTGGTGGCTGCTGGCACTTTAAACTTTAAAAGAAAAAGAAAAAAAAAAACAAAAAACAAACAAACATGTTTTATTGTTCAATCTATCAAATACGTCCCATAAACAGCCCTACACAGTATCTCTGTCAGGCAAGGATAAGAAAAAATCAACTCGAGTCTGTGTTTGCATCAGGTGATTTAAAGAGTCTGTCCTAGAGAACAGAAGCCTTCAAACGTGTGAAGAAAGAGCTCTCTGGGCTGAGCTTAGAAGAAAACTCTCACTGTCACAAAGAGCCACTGAAAGGGGAAAAAAAACAGGCAAATTCGTTCTGAAGGGGCTTTGAAAAACTCGCCGGTTGACCTGAAGGCATTTCTACACCCTTGAACAGCCTAAAAATGATGGGGAGCAAGAAGCCAGGCTAGCACCAGAATTAGTGACTAGATTTAGCTAGATTTATATTAGATAAAAATACATATATAATTAATGGGCTACATATTTTTGTACGAGTTTATTCAGTTTCTAACTCTCCTTTGCCTACTTTTTGTCAGTCTGTTTTATCAGGAGGAAAAGAGACAACAAAAACAATGAAAGATCACACAACCATAACCTGAAGCGGGAATTCAAAATTATTTTTGAGAGGGTGGAAAAAGCTGAAAATATGCCTGTGCATTTTTAAAAAGGCACTTATTCTTTCTGGCTTCCACTTGATGCATTACATCTTCCTATTATGGGGTTGTCATATTTGGCATTTTATTATGTCAAAAAAGAGCAACGACCCAAGCTAATCTGCAACATCATCCTGCCATGCTGTATGTCTGTGTGTCTTGAATACAGCCGTGAAACAGACCAAGACAGCCCACAGGAAATCAAGAGGGTTCTGTCAAATTTGACCCTAATTTCAAAAGATTTATGGCTAATCACAAGTGAAATCTTATCACTGAACATATCGACATCAGCCATTATTTGTGTTTTTTTCATTATGTTATCAACTTGATTATATCAGGCCTTACTTGTTCTAGTTTAAAAAAATCAAGTAGTCAGCTAAATAGGTTGTTAAATGGCCAACACTGATACAGGAAAAAAAAAAAAAAAAAAAAAAAAAAACAATATATTGTATATATCTAAATATAATGTTATGGCTGCATCTGAGATGTACACAAAATGCTGAAATATAACAAATCCTTTTACACAACATTAACTCAAAATTCACCTTAACAAAATGAAAACAATGCTTACAATCCATATTATTATATATAGTGTATTTTTATATAAAAATATATATATTTATTTTGTTTAATGAATATTAAAATATTGATAATGCATATTGTTTTTGTTTTTTTTACTGTTGTCTAATGAATAGCAACAATTGAATAGTAGTAATGAATAGTAATAAAATAATCAATATAATATATATATGGGCACTTAAGTGTTATTGGGTACTTAAATGTATATGCCATTTTCTACTTAAACAATAATAATTTATAAAATCAAGTCATAAATATTCATACTGATTATCAGCAAAAATTAATGTTGTATTCTCATTAATCAAATTCTTGTAGTCAAAGTAACATTGGCCCTAGAGTTTGATTGAGACTGCTAGCCAACTGTATTATCTGATTCTGCATTGATCGATTTTAACACGAGAGGCTGCAGAGATAAGTCTGAGTGTTTTTCAAAAGAAAACTACTCAAAAAAGACACACTTCTATTGCTATAGGATATAACTGAGCTAAAGTTCACATCATGATCCATGTCAGTTTAATTAATGATCGCACAGAATTAAGCAAATCTGACAGAGTCAGTAATACTCCAACCACTGTAGAGAATTTGTCATCATATTTTTTAAAACTATCGTCAGTCAGAAGCACCTAAACTTTATGGCAAATGCTTAGTGCTCCATTTCAGCAGATCTCTCAAAAATACATTTTGAAAAGGGGTTGCAATAACACTGTGAACACTCATTAAAAACAGAAGATGAATCAACTCACCTCTTCCGCTGCAAATTTCAAAACTGCAGTGAATGGCGTGCTCTCAGGTACACTTAATCTGAAATACAATTATGCCAATGAATCTTGGTGCATAGTAACACACACACACACACACACACACACACACACACACACACACACACACACACACACACACACACAGCATTAGTGAATGTTTTATCTCATATATACAGTGTTGTATAAGTGGGTTTATGTATAATAGTAACCCTAGACTGTGATGAAACAGAGTTTAAAATGTGTTCATAACTGGAGTGAGATATTTAAGAATTTTGATGACGGCAGAAATATTTTAATTCAGTATACACATTATCACACTGGTCAGAACTGTGACTGACCATAAAACACACTTTTCCATAAAAAAAGGAGCAAACAAAAATTATTCTTAACCAGCCACTCAGTGAGATCAAAGATATTTGCAAAACTTGGCATGTGAAAAATCATCCAAAATGGTCGGCGACCATAAGCATTGCAGGTGCTCGGAGCTGAGCTGGTAAATCAGCCTGTTTGAATGGCCCTTGACAGACCACTCTCACCCACCCATCAGACACAGTTTGACATCCATAGATTACCACTGACGGTCTGACTACAGCACTATTACAGTGATTGTAATCAATATGGCAGATAGATGAAGAACACTGTTCCCGTTTTTTTTTCTTCTCACGCACTGAGACAGAAATCTTCACTTCAACTTCAGTAACACTTACATACACCACATGTTGCAGTTTCATTGTTATCTATGTTCTGAAGGTTTTGACAGGGTTTGGGTTTGTTCATTTATCAATCACCTGATTTCATTATGGATAATGCCTAATCTGCATATTTAATCCTAATATTTCAGAAAACTTGTAATAGAATAAAAATGTCTTCATGTATTATAATTAATCAACATGGGGAAGTATGCTGATATCTAGTGGTTAAAATGTTTCATCTATTTTATCTAGGACAGTCTTACACTTCTCAGCTGACAGCTGTGCTAAAACTAAACAATAATACTAGGGGTGGCACTTTAATACCTCATTCAGTTTTAATACCTCAGTTATTTATTAATAACTTAACAGAGAAATAAATGAATGAAAAAATGAATGAATGAAATCAAGAAGGAAAAACTGAGAGCTGGGTCACATAATAATAAATGCTCTTATCAGAATCAATAAAATCAACAAAATCAAGGCTAATTAAACCGTTAAAACATGAATATTAATATTTAGTGTGTGTCATGGTTTGAATGATGTGGTACTCACACTTTATATGGTAACCGAGGGTCCGACGTCAGCGTGATTTTAAACGTTACTTTCGACCTAATGCAGAAAGAGACACGGAGTTGAATTATATATAAGATACATTATATCACTAAAATAAAGTGCTGTTATATTATAAATGGCTTACTTACATTTTACTGACTTGTATGACAGGACCGCACACTATTTACACCGACACGGAAGGAGCAAGGACCCGCTGTAACACGTCATCCGTTCGAAGGACCTCTTTTTTTCCCGTCGTTCTTTATTTTTTAATTTTTAATGATCTAATGTTATACTTAATCGATTCGATCATATTTATATATTTTAGAGAATTTAAAAAAATGTGATGAGCAGATAAAACAGAAAATATTGCGGCTTGTGGATTTCAGTCAGGCACGTTTCAAGCTGACCCGAAGTGGGTGATATTACCGTAAAGTATGTTGTTAATGCAGCTGAGTGTTTAGGAGCGTGTAATGAGCGTGTAACCTTCATGAATTGCATATACAAAAGGCTCGAAAAGTAATTTGACATTTGAGGCATACGTGTGTAAATAGTTATTCCTTTGCTTTAAAAACTATATAAAAAAAAAAAAAGGTAGGTTATTTGCCAAACAAATTATGCCTAACATTTCCTCTATAATAACTTAAGCTCTAATATATATATATATATATATATATATATATATATATATATATATATATATATATATATATATATATATATATATATATATATATATATATATATATATATATATATATATATATATATATAATTACTACTATTATTATTATTATTATTTAAAGGTGTGCTTTTGTTACAGATTATTTAGGGGAAAAAAATCATTTTCTATGAATGATCAGATTTTGATAGTTGGAGACGAACCTTTAGAAAACCTTTAGAAAATATAGTCAACACTATTTTATTGTTAAAGCTATTTTATTTTCTGTTCAGTTTAAAGAACAGGATATTTTGGACACTGGACAATCGATGTAATTAAAAATCGATTACACTCGCTTTTTAGATAATAATTGACCAAACATGTCTAATTGGTCTCATGACAAAATCAGCGTTTTCTGATCCAGTAATTTATGCTTTTAGATGGGAAATATTTGTAATTTAGAATACTTTTTAAAGACAGTGTATTTAAATTAAATTAAATTTAATTATATTAGGTCTATGAACCCTGTTTTAAAATAATTACCATTGTACTTCCCATTCAAAGGCTTTGACTCAACATCAATTACAAATAAAGACGTACTGGAATAGAAGCACAAACCAATTATTTAAAACATTTGCATTCATTTTGTTCTTACCCCTTTTTGTATATGTTATGATTAATGAATTAATTAATTCACAGCTACTCTGGGAGGCCTCACTCTTTTTTTTAATGCATTATTTCTTGGCAGAAGTTCAGAGGAGTCAGTAAGCATATTAATTCTTCTTCTTCTTCTTCTTCATTTTTTTATATATATATCTCCAATGCAGATGGCTGAATCAATGAGCCAGAGGTTCAAAATAAGCTAGAATACCCAGGATCAACACAGATGGCCTGCATGTTATACTCATACAATTTTTCATATGCAAAAAGCCCACTTAGGCCCAATTAGGAATCGGGGGTGGACTGGTGTTGAACAATTGATAAATCATATTTTAAATACACATTTGCCATAATCTTTTGCCCAGAGGTGTATTTTCTGGCTGGTCTCAGAGTGAAGCTTATAACGCGCTGGCGGCTGCTGGATTTAAGGAGGGCTGTAAGCTAACTTGAGTCTCATGAGTCATCCTCATAAAGCCAACCCTGCTTGCTGGCACCACAGGGCACACTGCCAGCAGCTTCCCATGAGGGACATGTGGGTGTTGAAGAAAACAGACTTCTCAGTGTGACTCGAAACCCAAATTCATTAGATGCTGACAGTTTTGAGTCCATTTCGCTTTAGACACAGGCTTATTGAAACCACTTAGAAAAATGGAAAAGTTGTTCTTCTGAATACAAATCAGAAAATAGCTCCTCTACAGCGTTAATAACCCTGAATAAATTTGTTTCGTATCAAATTCAAGCTACTGAGACTGCTAAGAATCTGCAAATCTTTTATTTCCAAATTGTGCACAGAGGCAGGAGCCATGACACCTTTAAAACACAAACATTTAATTATGGATAATAAGCCTTCAGCAGACGTGTAAACAGAAAAACCTTTGAACAAAAGCCTGTTCCTTTCTTTGACAAACATCTCCTGAAGGAATTTCCTGTCTCTGTCGTCTAAATCCAAATCATGTCCCGTGCTGAAGCCGCAGTGAGTAATTTGTGGCGACAAGCAGCTGTGCGGTTCTCGTGGTGATGAGGATGAGATGCAAAAATCATTGCATATACTGTCAGATGAACTTTTTTGTTGAGAAAATCTAACAAATAATTCAGCTGTTGCAACTGAAGACAGATAATAGATGTGGTGAATAGTTTAAACAATGTGAAATTATATCAGGATTATTTGCATTTTAGGATATAGAACTGTTAAAAGAAATGCAAAAAGTTACTTATTTGCTCAATTTTAATGTATCTTTTGATGTGATGTATTTTAACAATTTTTAGTTTTGAAAATGTCATTTTTTTTGACTGGTTACAAAATATGATGCAACAATATATTCCAAAAAAAAAAAGAAAAAAAAAGAGATTTTGACTTATGTCAGTCATTAGGGATTGTGAATAATATAATATAGTATAATATAATAAATACGACAATACAGATGTCTTTATATCTACAAAAGATATTCAACAAGAAATATTAGAAATAATACTCTATTTTGATTGAAGTTTACAAAGACAAGCATTTTTTGCTCTCCATGGTGCTGAAAACGGAGCTGTATAATCTAAAGCAAAAGACCTGAAGAACTTGTGTTAATATTATAAAATCAATGCAGCCTTACAGGAAAAATGTAGAGAAACCAGTTAATTCATTAAACCTCAAGCAGGGATTGTTCAGGTTTTTAGTATCCTTAAACTAAACACCCCCCCACCTAAAGCAGTGAAATTTGCAATATGTGATTTAAAATGAGTCATATTTTTGGAGGATGAGGAACCTTTGTTTGCTTTGTTTCTAAAAATAAAACCTTTCACACCTACATGTTTGGTTCTTCTGTACCCTGATTTCATAGCCATTGTGTTTGCATTCACTAGAACATTTTCATAGGCAACCATAGGACTTTATCATACCCATTTCCTCTTTCACTGTCTCGAGTGTGACACCTCACCTGTGCTATAAATAAAACACAGAGTCAGTTTGTGGTTCCTTGGGGCTCGACAGCAGAATCTGGATGGCTATTTCAGGCAGAACTGGGTTGTTTTCAGGAGGAAGGAGGATTTGGACAGGTTTAGAACATCTGCTGGCTCTTGATAAGGGCAAAGGATTGTGGCATCCTCAGTGCAGTGGAACAGACATGCATTAAGGAAGCCCTGGACTGCCCTCAGGGATATGAGCTCCTAAATATCTCTACTTGCTCTTGTGCACAACGTTTCTTGTCTGTCCTTGATATAACAACAAAATACAGTGGACATCTGTTGTGTTATGGAATTCAATAGTTCAGTTGTAAAGCTTAAATAACAGCATTAAAACTGAAAATTAAATAGAAAATGGTGGCCAGGTCAAAACCAACATTTGTCTTTTTCACATCTAAATAATTTTTTTCTGACTGTGCAATTCTTAGTTCATTCAGGCTCTAATATCTACAATTTAGATGTATTTTGGCTGTATTTTATTTTGAGCTTGGAAGAATTAAGGATTTGTTTGTTTGGTGATTTAGTTATTTTTGTAGCTTTTTTTCAGTGACTGTGACTGTTCAGTGACTTTTCAGTTATTGTTTTTAGTGAGTCATTGACTGATTCAACAGATTCGTTCGAAGACGATTAATTCGAGAACGAAACAAGTGTCTAAATGAAAGAATCGTTGAAAAATTTACTAAGTCAATTGAAACACACTGATTCATTAAGGAATGAAACACCACTACTTTTCACAGACTGTAATAATGCATAATTCAATAATTTTCTAAGACTGTAATAATGCATTTTTATAATAGTATACTTTTTATTACCTAATTACATAAAAATCAGGGGAGACCGGGGAAATTGTTTTTTTTTATTTTTAATTAGTATATTCTTTTTTAAATCACAGTATAATTGAATCTTTTGTAATAAGAAACAAGTAGGTGTTAGTTAATAGTAGGTGCTAATAATTATTTATTTTGATGTTTTTTCTATAATATTGATTTGAATGCAAGAAGTCAGAGCATTACTTAAGAAACAAGTAGGTGCTAATAAATAATACAAATGATATATTTTCTTGACAGGAGCTTTCATTGCACCCCCCTGTAATAAAAATAGGATAATAATGTATATATATATTATATATATAATATATATATAGTATATATATTATATATATATATCTATATATATATATAATAATATATATATATATAGCTTTATTGCCAGAGTTGTTCTTTACAGCCAGCTCTTGTCTCCATTGTGGATGAGGCTGATAAGTGTGGTGTCATCTGCAAATTTCAGGACCTTGACAGAGAGGTCCTTTGCAGTGCAGTCATTGGTGTAGAGGGAGAGAACACATCCCTGAAGAGCACCAGTGCTGATGGTGCAGGTGCTGGATGAGAATCTCTCCAGCCTGACTAGCTGCTGCCTGGCTGTCAGGAAGCTGGTGATCCACTGACAGATGGACGTGAGCACAGAGAGCTGAGTTAATTTAGACTGGAGGATTTTTGGGATGATACTGTTGAAGGCCGAGCTGAAGTCCACAAACAGAATCCTCACATAAGTCCTTGGTCTGTCCAGATATTGTAGGATACTGTATAATGCAGATATAATGCAAGGGTCCAGTGATGTCCTTCAGTTGGGCCAGCACCATTCTTTCAAATGACTTCATCACCACAGATGTTAAAGCAACACATCTGTAATCTTTTAGTCCTGTAATTTTGGGGTTCTTTGGGATGGGGATGATGATTTAGCATTTGAAGCACGAAGGGACTTCACACAGCTCCAGTGATCTGTTAAAGATCTGCGTTATGAAGCGACGAGAATACTTTTTGTATTTCTGTTTTCTTCGTGTACAAAAAGTATTCTCATTGCTATATAACATTACGGTTGAGCCTCTAATGGCAGATGGACTATTCTGGCGATGTCTTTCATACTTTTCTGGACCTTGAAAGTGTAATTTACTTGGCAGTTATGGGACAGTCACAAGCCTCCCGGTTTTCAACCAAAATATCTTTCACTAGTTCACGCTTACATATTATTAGCTGAGGTATGAAATGCGTATTTGGCGTGCTGTCCGGGGAAGGGCTCCGAGCTCGGGAATGGCCCGAACCTAGTGTACCCCCCCTTCCTCGTCTAGTTGTAAAGTGAACTTGAAGTGAGGAGTTGGGGTGGAGGAGGGATGCTGATAAACCGTCAATGGATAGGGGTAAGTCAGCGGTATTTATACTGTGGTATTGATTACTTGAT
This sequence comes from Cyprinus carpio, assembly GCF_018340385.1. Lineage (NCBI taxonomy): Eukaryota > Metazoa > Chordata > Actinopteri > Cypriniformes > Cyprinidae > Cyprinus > Cyprinus carpio. The sequence goes on along the minus strand of NC_056581.1, from coordinate 9,555,160 downwards.
TGTGGTCCACCGGTGTTGATTAGGCTAATTATCTGACGTGCTCCTCCCGAACCTTGTTAATAAAACATCATTTCACTAGTTCACGCTTACATATTATTAGCTGAGGTATGAAATGCGTATTTGGCGTGCTGTCCGGGGAACGGGTTTTTTGAGCTTGGGAATGGCCTGAAACTAGAGTACCCCCCAAAAAGCAATTGGACAAGGACAGCCGCCAGATTAAGAATGCCCCCCAAAATAGCATTGTAAGTACTGGCGGGGGCTAATTTTTTATTTTCCTTAGAAGTCAGCTGGTTGGCAGGCTGGAAAAGCCTACGTACTCCGGTGGGAGCAACTTAAGCATTGGAATGGTAGGCCCTACCGGCTGCTGGTACTGGACTACGTGGTTTGGGGCGCCCGGTCGGTAGGGCTCGAGCCGATGCTCAACGGGAACTCACCGTGTTGGAACGGGTGAGCCCCACCCGGCCGATGAAGAGGAGCAGCATGAATTTATAGCCCGACCGGAGGACCCGAGTTGCCTCGACTGGAATACGTCACGGTGTCGGCGTACGGGCCCTAAAGGCTGACAAGCCCCTGCTATTCAATGGACAAGGGCAAATAGCTGACCGAGAGAGCCCATGAAGCCTCCGACTGGAAATTAAGACTCAGGACGACGGACGTCTGGGTCCTCTCAGTTTGACAGATAAAAGCTTTGGGCTGACCCGACAAGGAAGTCTCTTGCGACATCCGATGGGAGATCAAGGCATCGGATGGATGAGATCCGCTTGCGGGCGGCAAGTCAAATAGAAACCCGACCAGGAGAACTCTCGCCAGACGTCTGAAGGGAGTGCACGCATTAGACGGTTCAAGCTTTGCCGGACGGGGAGAGTGAAAAGGAAAACCCGACTGGGAGGGCTCTCGCGGCATCCGAACAGAACATCGAACGGGTAAGCCTCTCCAGGCGGGGTTAAAAGATGTAAGGATAGCTGAGAGGGTTTTTTTTAGGCAGGGTTTGGTGGGAGGTCGAGACTCATAGCGTCGGACGGTTAAAAGCCTTGCCTACCGTCAAATGGAAAGGTAGGTTGTGTGGCCGGAGACTCTTTACTGACGTCCGAAGAGAGCACACGCATCGAACGGGTAAGCCTCTCCAGATGTAAGATGGAAAAGGTCAAATTAAGTGGCCAGGGGGCTCTCGTCAGCATCCAACAGGGACTTCCCTGCTCACTGTATCGGCTGGGTAAGCCTCGCAGGCCGTAGAGTGAAAAAGGTAAGTTTTGTGTGGCCGTGAGACTCTTGTCTACGTCTTTTGGGAGTTCGCTAAGACGGGTAAGCGGTTAAGCCTCAACGACCGTAGGATGGAAAAGGTGGTATGTGGGGCCGTGAGGCTCTTGCCAATGTCCGATGGGGGGCTTGATACTAACAGCATCGGACGGCTTGCATACTGGTAGATCGGTTTAGCGACCGAAAAATGTGGAAAGGTAATGGTTGTCTGGCCAGGAGGCTCTTGCCGCATCAGATGGGAGCACACGCATCGACAAGTAAGCCTCGCTGGCCGACAGATGGAAAAGGTAAGAGTTGTCTAGCCAGGAGGCTCTCTCACCGATGTCTGATAGGAGCTCAGCTCCCAGCATCGAACGGGTAAGCCTCTCTGGCTGAAGGACGAAAAGGTTGTCTAGCTGAGAGGCTCTCACCTACGTCTGATGGGAGCTCCAACTCCATACATCGAACGGGTAAGCCTCGCTGGCCGAAAGACGAAAAAGGTAAGGTTGTCTAACCGGGAGGCTTTCACCAACATCCGATGGGAGCTCCAACTCCGGCATCTAATGGGTAAACCTCTCCGGGCGTAAGACGGAACAGCAATGTAGAGTAGTCGGCGGCTCTCACCTATGTCCAAAGGGAGCTCCCACTCCTTGCATCGAACGGGTAAGCCTTGCTCCTGTCGCAGAATGGAAAAGGTAAGGTTGTCTAGCTGGGAGGCTCTAATTGGCATTCTATGGGAGCTCGAGCTCCTGGCCTCGAATAGGTTAAGCCTCACTGACCATAGAATAGAAAAGGTAAGGTTATCTAGCCGGGAGGCTCTCGCCGGCATCCGGTGGGAGTTTAATACTTGCGATGCCAGATGGGTAAAGTCCTCTCCGACCATGAGAGGGAAAGTTAAGGTTGTTTGGTTGCAAAACACTCGGCGGGAGCTTAATGCTTTCTTTTGTGGCCTTATGAGGGGTTTGGTGGGCTTCCTTTATGTGGCAACTGGTTGGTTTTGATATAGTTTTGGTACACTTCTGAAGACCATCTTCCAAGAGTTTGGATCTGCTGCTTGAGAGAGGCCTTTTTGGGCTGCTGAAGTTGCTGTGCCCCGATGCGAAAGGAATGGGTGGAGAAATTGCTTGCTGAGATACCCGATAAATTGCAGGACACATTTGGGAGTGTTTTTTGGAACCAGAATCGAGTGACTGTTTTTTTTTTAGAGTCGTTGATGAATAGTGGTTCTTGCGGGGATTTTTGCCTGAGAATTGCTAAGGTGTAGGAATGCCAAGATGGATTGGTAAGGCTGGATGAGTGGTAAGTAGGACACATGGGGAGTCAACCAGGGTTCTCACCGGAGGTGGCGAGGGTAGGCCTAGGTGTCTTTGGAGACGAGTGGTTGCTCGCGCCGCACGTCCCCCTAGGGTTGAAGCCTGGGGCTCAGTTGGAATGCCACACTGAGGAGGAGTGGCTTTAGACCCGGCTGGCTGCGGCGATCGGAACTGGATGGGTCTTAGGATGAAGAATCTCGATTTTGAGACATAGTACTACGAGAGGACAAGGATGCTGATAAACCTAATCATCAGTTTGTAGCAGTGAACAAAGGAGTACCACAACGCTCAGTACTAGGACCTCTACTTTTCACGCTTCACATGTTACCCTTGGGAGATATCATCAGGAAGCATGGTGTACAGCGATGTTTACAAATGCTAACAACTGCCACATCCCCTTTGAAAAGAACAGAGCAATCTGTCATTTAGTCTTAAACACATCTGAATGTACCTGTCAAGTGTCAATTGGAGTGCTTGTACATCAAAAGAAATAAAAAATAAAATGCAGAAAAAGGTCAGCACTGTGCTTCAATTGCATATATTCTAAAACAAAGAACATGTCCAATCATTTTATAAGAGTTAATACCCTGCTATTATAAATCGTCTATTGTATTTGTTCTGACACACGTTTTAAGTGCTACTGAAGTACGCTCTCTGCTTTAGACCTTCATCAGGCAAAATTAACTATAATTGTTGAAAATTAGTCTACTCAAAGCAGCCAGCTTAAAAATGATTTTATTGGAAGTTCAGTGCAAGTTCCTTTTTAAGGTATTCATACATTGTACTTTCACTCTAATTAAACTGGCACTCTGCTGAACACCTAAGGTGCCTATAAGTGAGTTTACTACTGTATATGTTGCACAGAACATTGCATTTTGGAACTAGTCTGAAAGGTTGAGCTACAAAGGTGATTCAATGCTAATCGAATTTACTTGGTCATTCTGACATTTTACTGTGCTGCAGATTTTGTCAAGGGTTATTCACTGAGCTCTAGACAAAAGTTGTCTTCGAACATTTTATATAAAATAAGGTTAAGATGTGTCTGATGACTGTTCAGCACCCTTCATATAAGCCTGCCACACGCACGCCATCATTGTCTGATCCAGACTTGGACTCACCTCATGTTCTACTCACCTGTATTACTTACCTCCACGCTGATTCTCCTCTTCTCCACTCCAGTGACTCAGTCTCCTCGCTCCAGTTTCCAAGTGTGTCTCCGAAGTTCCTGGAAGATAAAGATATATATCCTTTACTGAAGTATCAGCGACATTCAAGGTGTGTGTGGTGCTCACCGGTGCTGGACTTTATCTTCATCATCATCATCATCACACCAGTTGCTGTTCCAAAATCATTGCTCGCCCATCTGCTCAGTTATTTATTCAGTAAACTCAGTCATTGTTGTTACTCACTGTACCGTCAAATCTGTTTCCTGAAAAATAAAACTATAACTGAAATAAAAAAGAATAAAAGCTAAAAAAAGAGACAAACCACATAAAAGCAAAAAGTGACTAAAACTAAACTTAAACTGAAAATATGAAAATAAACACACACACACACACACACACACACACACACACACACACACACACACACACACACACAAACACACACACACACACACACACACACACACACACACACACACACACACACACACATATATATGAACAAAAACTATTACAAATCATGTTTAGTAATCAAAATGGCCATTAAAAATAAAATTAAAATAAAATTAGTAATTACAAATAAAGCTTAAATGAAATATAAATATTGAAAACGTGATTAATTAATTAAAATTTAATTTAATTTAAATTAAATAGCTTATTAAAACTGATATGAAAATGAATAAAAGCTAAATAATGATTAATTAATTAAAATTTAATTTAATTTAAATTAAATAGCTTATTAAAACTGATATGAAAATGAATAAAAGCTAAATAAAATGACAAAAAGCACATAAAAGTAAAAATAATTACTATAACTTATAATAAAACTAATAGTAAAACTATAATATATAGAATATTTGTATAAATATAATATATAGAAAATCTAAATAAATAAAATCTAAACTAATAGTAAAACTATAATATATAGAAAATCTAAATAAATAAAATCTAAATTCTAGCATAATCTCAGAGGGATATATTTTACATCTGCATGTCTGTTGGTGGTAGTCAGACTTGTTTCAAATAATGTAGTAGTGCACAAAAAGCGGAAAGGTGTCCAGGTGAACAGTTTTATCTGATTTATTGTGGTAATTTAACCTTATCTGGGCTAACAGAGGCTGTGCCAATGTGTAGGATTTAACTGATTAAATGTATTTTCAATTGGATTACAAAATCATTTGTGTCCACTTGATTTGTTCTATGGGCTGCAGTGACCTGAAACTTAGGGAACAAATAAGCCAAATGGTTCAGCAAAGACAACGGCAAATCAAAGCCAATTATTTGTCTCTCCAAGACTTTAACCGTGTAGAATTTATTTCTTAACAAAAAGTGAACTGTGCTAATCTAGGAGGGAGACACATAGTTGCTCATCAGGGCTTCTAGCCAGAGCTCCAGTGATTTTCTACAGCCTGTCTGTCTTTGAGAGAAATCTATACACACATTTTGTTGACAGATCATGACATATTCTGTGTTTACGGATTTAAAAGACAGCTCATTAAAAATGAAAATTCTGTCATCATTTTTTTCATGCATTTGAAATGTACCAAAGAAATAGTTCATTTAAATTTTATAATTTGATTTGATTTTAATTTACTTTAGGTTATGTATTATGTGGTTTAGTTTGTCTATTCAATGAACCAGATTTGGAGAAATTTAGCATTACATCATTTGCTCACCAATGGATCCTCTGCAGTGAATGGGTGCCGTCAGAATGAGAATTCAAACAGCTGATAAAAACATCACAATAATCCACAAGTAACCCACAAAACTTTAGTACATCAATTAACATCTTGTGAAGTGAAAAGCTGTATGTTTATAAGAAACAAATCCGTGCTATCTGTAATCAACCCATGCCAAATTCAATCAGAGATCGAATATACACAAGGCTGTGGCAGCAAACAACTTTTCTATACTTGTGAAAAAAGGTAAATAATTATGTATTTGCTATTTGATGTTTTTTTTCCTGTGTTTCCTCTAGAAATTATTTTAGAAACTGGTTTTGGAAAGCATATGTTGATTGGCGCTGTTAAGATATTCAGCTTCTGGAGAGAAGAATTTCACATTTTTGCACGTTCGATCAATATGCAAATCGGTAATCATAAGCAGTCAAGGATGGCAAATAAATGTCTGCACACCTGAAAGCTGACATGCTGTGAGTCATTATGATTAAAATGCAATTCAGTGATCATAAATTCAAAACAAAACCACAGATGCCCCATTTTAGTGATTATAAGAAATGACATCTAAACAGCATCAGCATTGATAGAAACATGCATGACAGAAATACATCCTGTATTGTGGCTTTGAGAAGCTTTTGTATGTTCAGTTCCTGTTTTTTTGTTTTTGTTTTGTTTTTTAGTAATAATAATAATTTCAGCTTACAATAACATGACCTATCAAAATTATTCTAACTATCCTACAAGTCCTCAAAGATTGGAACAGATTTGGAGAAATTTAGCATTACATCAATTACTCACCAATGGATCCTCTGTAGTGAATGAATGGGTGCCGTCAGAATGAGAGTCCAAACAGCTGATAAAAACATCACAATAATCCACAAGCAATCCACATGACTTCAGACCATCAATAAACAAATTTATTATTAAGATGTTTTAAACTTCAAACCGCAGCTTCCAGCTAAAATATGAATCATCTCAATAATATTACTTTCTCCAGTGAAAAATTTGTCTCATCTGAATCAGGAGAGAAACATGCACAGATCAAGCATCGTGAAAAAAAAAAAAAAAAAAAAATTCTAAAGAAATATGCTGGTGGATTTTGATGTGAGAGGACAACAGGGGATGGACTTTTTCAGTGGCGGATGCATTATTATGGATTTTGGACTGAATTTTTGACCAGAAGCACCAGTTTTAAGTGAAACGTGTTAATGATAGATTTGTTTCCTACAAACACTCAGCTTTTCATGTTACAAAGACAGTAATTAATATGCAGCACCTATTCACTGCAGAGGATCCATTGGTGGATGTAATGCTAAATGTCTCCAAATCTGTTCTGATGAAGAAACAAAGTTATCTACATCTTGGATGGCCTGAAGGTGAGTCCATACAAGCAAATTTAAAATTTCGGATGAACTATTCCTTTAAGGAATATCACAGCTATATTTACATTTTTAAGCTTACGTTTATAGATTTCCCCCCCTTCATTTTATAAGTGGATAGTAATGCTGGGATTTTTTTCAGTTCTCCTTTTATATCTCTATATTTAGCTATCATGATCAGGCTCTGATGACAAGGAGTCAGAGGCCTGAACCGCAATCACAGATTTGCTAATTAGCGCCTTGAGCTTCATTTAGTGCGTGGGCAGCTGAGACTTGCTCTGAAATAACACAGAGGAGGTACAGCTACATTTAAATGATCAATACTCTCACACTTATTTTGGACATGCCATTAATTGACTGTCCAACTGTTTTTGTATTCATTATAAAGTTCAGTGTGCAACTTTAATTATTTGTTCCAATGAGTTACATCACATTGTGAAATATGAAATAACATGGATATGTGCATATATAAATAAATGTAACTGTTTTAATATTCTAGAAAATAATTAATTAGTTTATGATATAACATATTTAGATTTAAATATATTTAAATATTAATTAGTATTTTGTTTAATATGATATACTATTTAAATGATGAAAAGCTGTATTATTGAAAATAATATTTTATATTTTTAAAAATATTAATAAATTAATAAATAAAAAACAGCTAATTTTTCTCCCCCAAAAATGAACATAATATGTATTTTCAAATGATCTAGTTTTGTTTCAATTTCAGTGTTTTGATGGGTTTTTTTTATATTCAAATGTTTTATAATCAAAACTTATTTGAATTATTATGATATAGAAGCATTTGTCTTTACACAATATTCTCCATCAGTATTCAGTAAATATAAATATTATTTACTGACTGTCAAATCTTGGGGTCAGAATTTTTTTTCATGTCTGATTTTATGCTAGTTAAGGTTTAATGTAACCCTTTAATGAATCATGCACAGCTGTAGACATGCACCAAGCTTTCATCTAATATTCTTGTCATCTTCCTCAAACATCCTCACCTTGGTTATTGTTACCGCTGTCCAATGCGTGAGACACTGTTGCGTGCCCCATTAACAAATGCTAAACAGGCAAAGACATATAGACACATACTGTGAGCTCAACCTTCATGGAGTACTAAGGTATCTTTTTCATTGCTGCTACCAGAACACAAGTAGAATGAAATACATTTCTCATGTCTTGCAGTGATAATGAAGGTAGCTGTACAGTTTATTTCAAGAGCAGAAATGAGGGCAAGATCAGTGGATGTCTACTGGTTTTGTTTCACCTATCAGATTTTATAATGAACAACAAGTGCAACCCAGCCTAATTAAAAAACAAACAAACAAAATAAATAAATAAATAAAATATTCTATATTGACAAATGAAAATAATATATATGCATTTTAATATATATGATTCTCAATGGTTTTATGTTATCAGACACATCTTGTATTCTTTGTATGGTGGCATTTGAAAAATATGGACATGAAAGAGTTCTGTTCTCAATATTTATGTGGTTGTTCTCAATATTTTTGCACACACCCCGTACACTTTTAAAATATATAGGTGCAAGATCCAATCAGGTTTGTATGTTATTTCTTCTCTGCTGGGCTCACTGGTCAGCGTAAACAAACTCACATCACATGCGTGTGTCAGATTTGAATATGGAGGGAGAAGATGAGTGAATTTTGCGTGAACCACTTAAATTTTTGTAAGTTTTTCAGACAAAGCAATTGATTGATTTAAGAAGAATGGAAATTTTATGGACTACTTTTATGGTAGCTTTCATGTGTTTTTCTCCAGCCTCTCATCCTTGTGTTTCCTTATTGAAAACGTCACAAGTTTGGGATGAAATGAAGGTAAGTGACTTTTAGTTTGGGCAAACTGTTCCTTTCATATCATTTATACAAAGCATTTCCATTTATGTGGTACATTTTAAGAGCCATGCTTGTATTATTGAAATGCAATTATGTTATAGATATTCCAAGTAAATTCAGGCATACAGCACAATTTAAAGTCCGCATGAACTGGAAGTTGTTGCTGACTTTACTTCAGTATTGTGATGTATTTCCAACTGAAACAGAATACTGAATAGAGAGAGAGGGGTTTATTTTAGCACTCTTTTCCATCTCCAACAGTTGGAGGGGTGTGGTTAAGGATGTTCTGCTCAAGCCGTCAAACTGATGTCATCAGAGAAGGAATGCCATTTCAGAGCATAAGCAAATGTACAGATTTTGATTAAAGATTGCCAAAACATAGTGTGAGAAGAACAGTGTTTCGATGACTTTGAAAATTGTGCAGTGTGTGCCTGGCTTAAGGTGTTTAAATGACCCATATTCTGATTAATACATGACCAATTGGTTTAATAGGGTTATGGCAAATGTTTAGCATGTTTTAATGATGCCTACATAATCAGAATCTGACCAAACTCCATTTAGCATTAGAATATTCTTTTGAATGTAAGTGTGGACACTTCCACAACCCTGTCAGGTGAGAACCACTGGATGAAGTACAGAAGAAAGGAAAAGTGTCCAGTTATGTAGGAAACCCAACAACACCAACCCTCAGAGAGATACTGAGAAAGCTATGAGGGAAGATACAATATCATGGTGGTAGTGGGGGTTATTCTTTCAAGCTGCATTGATGTGCACAAAACCTTGTCTTTCTCCTCACCTCTCGAGCTTAATGTCGGTTAAAACAGCACCTGTTCCAAACCATTGATCTCTCCCTTGGCAACACATGTGGGCTCCATTGAGGTCTACAGAGGAACATATCACTTTCTTTATTAAATGGGATCTGTTCCTACCAGGAATTTCCTGAACCCAAAAGTGAACAGTTTGTAACACAGAGTACCTAAATGTGATAAAAGATTTATTCATTCAAAAAAATTAAAAATTAAATAAACACTGGATGAACGCATGTGTATCTCTCTGTGTCTGAAATATAGAGAGAATGTCACATACAGCAGCAGAAAGATGGAGATGGAGAGACAGAAAAGGTAGCGAGACAGAGAGATGCTAAAATTAGAACAGCCCCATGTTGAGAGGCAGTTGAATTTCCACTTCACAGAAGGAAAAGTGAATCATCTGGTTATTTTTGTACCATTGCAGAGGGAAATCATTTCAGAGCGGTTATTGACTGACAATACAGCACACCTGTAGACAGGAGATTTTTGGCACTGGATTCTGAATCCACATTGAGCTGTTATTGCACTGTGGTTGGTCTGAAGGGGTCAATTTCTACATATTGTGACATTAAACTGCTTTTCTCCCTTAAGGTGAAGTGTTTTTTAGATTTATAAAAAAATCCTACCTTACAACTATAAGCCATTTGTAAATGGTTTTCTGTTGTGTTGTAAGATCACCCAGAGGGGAGAAATTTAAACTGATTTTAGTCATTTAAGCTTTGCTTAGTTTGATTGATTGATGCATGCATGCATGAATGCACTTCAGTGTTATTTGTTTTTTATGATCATTTAATGTTTTGATATTTAGTTTTTTTGATGGGTTAGTTCATGAATGAAATTAATTAAGATATTTTTGATGAAATCCAAGAGCTTTCTGGCCCTGCATAGACAGGAAAGAAACTACCATGTTCAAGTCCCAGAAAGGTAGTAAGGACATTGTTGAAATATCATCAGTGGTTCAGCTGCAATTTTATGAAGCTACGAGAATACTTTCATTTTGAAATTGAGTTGTTTTTACTCAGGTGCTTTAACGGAAATATTTTTTTTTTTGCTTTTTCTTGAAATGCATATGAAACAGATTTTGCATTTCTTGCATGTGATTGTATAACATTTTATGTAAGTGTTCCTATTTTTGTATGCATTTACCAGTAAATGATGCCCACTTGCAGTGACTGTTATATATTTGATAATACTGTTGCCAGCAGCAACATTTGGCACCTGCTTCTGTGTACATTACTGCTAATCAAAAAATCAATTATCCACATAATTCATTTGTGTCTAATCTCAAGGACTCCATTTGAGTTTACATCCTAAATTGTTTGCAGCTGCTGTTCCGAAGTGATAACAGTTTTCCTTTATGCCCGTCAACACACAATATATGTAGTTACAACAATAACACGCACAAAAACAAAACCAGAAGAGTTCACTGTGGAGAAATTCTACTGATCACCACATCACAGGCTTTCCAAAGGTCCAGTTATTCACTAGTAAGAGCGTCGTTTATGCATTTATTTTGCATAGCACAGCTGCAAACCAGTGACTTAAAATTACAGTGTGACTTTCACAACACAATCCTGCTCTGTGATCCTAATCATTAGTTCTGTAATTTGTCTATTTTTTTAAGTAGTGTAGGCATATTGGACATGAGTGTCATGCATGATAATGAATGTTAGTTTAAAGAAAGTATGTCTGTGGATAATTTTAACAGGGTTCAGACAGACACTTTTCACACAAGCCTATAAATATCTGAGAAATGTCAGAATGTTGGACAGTAATTTGAAGGGCAGATGATGACCACCTGGGGAATATAATCAAGCCTACACTTCACTTTGATCCTCTGTTCCATATATGTGGCTCCAAAAGCAAAGCTTGTGTGACATTCCCTGAGGCTTTCTGAGATCATAAATACAATATCATTAGAGGAGACATCAGTGTGAATTGCAACATGCTGCAATTATGGTCATATTTTTGCTATGTTCAGATCAATTTTTTTTCATATAAGATATTTCGAATATACTCTTAATTGTACACATGTGCTTGCATAGTCATATATCTAAGATGAAATCAATTAAGTGATATAAATGCTCCTCCCACCATTAAAAGGACAGAAAACTCCATTACTGGTAATTTTCATTCTTTCTGATGTGTATTGATTATGGTAAACCGCATGTAGTTGTACAGCACATAGATAATATTACTAAGACAACTTTCAAAAATATCAGTCCTTGATTGTTCATGAGGAAAATGGGTTTGTCTTTGTGGTTTGGGATGGTCTTTTGTCTAAACTGATTTGTTTGCATTTGCATCCAACCACATTAGAGAAAAAAAAGTGTGTGAGAGTGTCCCTCTCTCTCCTTGCCACAATCAACATGGCAAACAGGAAACTAATGGCAATAAAAAAAGCTAAAAGGATCGCAATGTGTTCAGAGAGAAGAACGTGAAGTCATTTCATTGCCATTTGATGTTTCTTCTTAAAAAGGGCAAACATATGACTACTGTAAGACAATCACGTAGAGAGAGAGAGCATTAAAATGTAACTTCTTTTTAAATTACCATTTCTTTTTCTTTAAAGTTATTTTATTTGACTTCATTCTTGAATTTTATTTTGCACTACTGATGTATTCAGTTCAGTTCAATTCAAATGTATTTGTATAGCACTTATTAAAAATAACTGTAAAAGTAATGTGCATATGGCAGTTCTAAAATTACACAAATCATCCAGTAAGTTAACATCACATGTTCAAGCAGAAACAACGAACACATTAAAGCAATGATTACATCATGTGGTCAAAATGATTGCAACAAAAGGGAAATGTATTATTTAATTGATTGGTGCTAGTGTTTGCATATTCCAGACAGTGCATTAGTTTGTTAGAGGTTATTTTTCAGTTTTGAAGGTTACATCATTATGCCATTAGGTTGCAGCAATTTACTGACTGAGTCATTGAATCATTCCTTTAACTGATTCATTCAAAACAAAGATTAATTCAAGAAAGAAACAAGTGACTGCATTAATGAATAAGACTTAGTCATACACACAGATTTTTCAAAAAACGATTCCTTCAGGAATGAAACACGTGATTCTTGAAGACAATATTGTGTCTAAAGTGTTGTATAAAAGAAAACAATATTACACTATAATGAAACACGTGGCAGGGTTGATTAAATCTATCAGGGATGTCTTATCTGAATTGCTATTCCTCTTGAAAACGTCACTCTTCACCCTGATTTCAGACTTTGCTAGTCAGTTACACAGTAGAACTGCATTTCAAGACCTTACTGTCACACTTACTCATTTAGTAATGTTTGGCAAATCTCAATAGTACAATACCACAAAATGACAACTGTACAGAACATCTTTTGGCTGAATATAATGAATTAGGTTTGTATGCAGATGAACAGACTCCAGCACAATCTAAGAGTCAACAGTATGAACAGCTGAAAGCACCTGCTCTTTTCAGATCATTCCTTTAGGTGAAATCTCATTCTGTGGCATTCTTGTTTCACTATCTTGTTGAGCAGACTTCAAGGAGATCTTTGAACCGTGTAGAGACACAACTCATATTCTTAGATTGTCATTTTTTAGCACCAGTTCTAGTGTGATTCATCAGACTAAATGAACCGTAAACAAGTTTTAATGAGTTATTACGGCCTTTAAAGAGCTAGTAGATAATTAATTTCATCATTAGAACTACATTAGATTCTTCAAAGCATTATATTGAATTAAAAACAAAATAAAATAATTTTTGAAGATCATTAACACAATTATATTTCCTATATACCTTATGAATCTTATGGTTGTTCATCTAGGAGTTTCATGCCATTTAAATTCTCCTCTTTATCATTAAGTGTTTCCTCTTTATTTCACTCACAGCGAAAGTGCCAAGCATTTCCTTACCCATGCCTGATCTGAAGTCCAATAGCCTGGCAGGTTCTCCTTCAGTTGGTTTGAGTGGTTTTTCAGCCTGAACTGGCAGATGGGGCAGCAGCTACAGTCATTACCTCACTTTCAGAAAAACACTCACCAGCCCTCTGGGCTCCATTAGGTTTTTCTTTCTGCACTTACCAGCACAACATGCACTTCATTGTTAGTCTGTTTGACAGGAGTGAAGTGTTGGCTTTCATTGGAGCCACGAGCGTTACTCGATTATGATTCCATTCACCCTAAAGAGGTCAAAGATGGTCTGCCTTCCTCTTTGACTTGTTACCAGATAATTGCATAATAAATCTCTACTCTGGGCCATTCTTCATTCTGAGTAAGATGTTTTAATGGCTTCACTTTCAGTATGAATCAGTTTATGACCAATGTGAAACTTTTGCTCTTGATTTCACTTATATGAAATGGCACGTTTTTATATGTTATGTTATTCCAAACTAATTTACTTTTATTTTTTTCTGTGAAACACAAAACTAGAAATCACAAGTCTTGCCATAAAATAACAATTATATCAATTTCAGTAAATTTCTACTCAGGACCATTCTTCAGTCTGAGTAAGATGTTTTAATGGGTTCACTTTCAATATAAATGAATTTATGACCAATTTGAAACTTTTGCTCTTGATTTCACTGATATGAAATGACACTTTTTTAAATATGTGTGCTGTTGTTTATCTACCATCACATTATTCCAAATCCATTTACTGTTCTTTTTTTCTGTGAAACACAAAACTAGAAATCATTACACAGGTCTTGCCATGTAATGACAATTCATAGTGACCCATATATAAATAAATAAAATAAGGGAAAAAAGTATCCTAAAAGTAGTCATGTGTTGTACTCCAAGTCCACTCGAGCTGTATGACTTATTTTGACCGTATTTTTCACTGCGCTGTGCAGAAAACTCTGTTAGAATCTTTTAGTACACCGTTTCAGTTCACCGTCAATTTGCAACCCTAATCAATAAAGATGTCGATTTCGGTCTATACATTACACAAACCTATCAAATGACTTGCACTGTAAAAAAAATACAAAATAAATAACAACTCGTACATTTTTTTAAATGACTGGCAGCTACGGCTGTAGTAAAATAGTAAAATATCTCAATTTAAATAAAGTGCAAAAACAATAATTTTACAGAAATTTTCATTAAAGGTTTTACAGAAAATAAATGTTATTTTATAGATTTTTCCTTGTTTCAAAAAAATAAAAAATCTCTTCTCCGCTCTTTGTAGATTGTGTTCTGTAATAACAGGCTGACATTTTGAGTGCACAGTCAAGAACTAAGATCAACCTTGATCTAAAAAGCCATTCCTATTTTACCATAACACAAGAGGAAATAAGGCTGATACATTAAATTGTAATAACCTTCTGCCTTCAAACTTTTCTCTGCAAGAAATGAACTTTGGATTGATTTTTCAGCCCTATTCAAATTCCATTGGCTCATAGCGATGAGTAATTATCTAGACCCTTGAAATGGAACAAATCCAACTGTTTTGTTGACTTGACTTGACTTGTCAATCATATGAATTGAACCCCAGAAATAGATGAACCATTCGAAAGCTCACAGGATTCCCATCCCTTTATCTGTCACCAGCAAGTTGACCCTATTTGTTAACTCATAAATAAATCCATTATTTTCTGTTTTCCCCCTCATTTTTTTTAAATGCATTGCAAAATTGCTATTTCCTCTTAAACTGAGTGGTGGCTTTAAATTATGAATTTTAAAATACTGTTGGGCTTTTGTGTGTCTGGAGTGAAAATTCTGCAGATGCTTTTGGAAATGGCAGTTCAGAATTGTCTTAAAGTAGCTGGTTGCTCCCCTGGCTGTGCTCGGAGGGAATTTTATTAGCTGCTCACTCGTGTCTTATATTGAGCTCAAAACAGTGGGAAAGATGTTTCATCTTCTGTCTCCACCCACTCGCTTCACGAGAATCCAAACATTGGAAATAAAACCACCTCCAGAACCCTGGCTCATGACAAAGTCTTATCTTGCCATCACACCTGAATTTGCCATCCATTTAATGGGGAATAGTATCAGAGGATTAATTCCGTAGATCGGATTTTTTCCACCTTCCTTTTGGTTTTAGTGCTTGCAAATTGTGCCATTTGAAAACCCATTTTGTAGTAAAAACCTTTTTGTGCCTTTTACAGGCATGTAGACATTGTTTGTATGATCTTTGACCTGTGATGTACTAGCAGCTATTTCCTCTGATAAAGACATATTGAACAAACAAAGATGGCTATACTTATTTCAGGAACCATTTAACTCTTTTAAAGCCAAATTTAATCACACCTCTTAAATCACTTAATGTCTTTGTCTTCAAATTACATTTTACATTTCCAGTTAGCCATTCTGTGAGTTGTTAGAAATGAATTTGAAGCCACTCTCCAGACTTTGTCTGTGATGGATCGATCTTTAATTAAGTAAAAACCCCTCACAGACGCCTAATGAGAGGGGGTGTTCACACTTGTAAAGTGAGTGAGTGATACTTATAGCATTCATGTTTTTGTCCAGAGGCATCTGATGAACTTTATCTGAAATTAGAGCCTAATTCAGCTGTAGTTTGCTGCTATTTAAAAGGGTATCTCACTCAGTCACCTGGTTCACCAATTAACACTTAGAGACCCCCTACACAATTGCACCAGTTTAGAATATTCTTTACAAAACGTGGTTTAAAAGCGGTTCACATATATAATACCAATTCTGGTTGGAACATAGTTTATTTACTGCCAATATTTATTTATTGTATTTCTTGTGGAAACTGATATTTTTTTAGAAATACCATTTACTTTAATTAGAAATCTTTTGTAACATAATAAATGTCTTTACTGTCACTTTTAATCAATTTGATGTATTGTTACTAAATGAATTAATAAATTTCTGTTCTATTTTAAAAAAAATCTATAAAAAAAAAAAAAAAAAAACTTACTGATCCCAAACTTCTGAATAGTAATGTGTGTGTCAGTGTCATGGATCCTGTCTATAGTCTTCCGTCCACTCACCACCAGAGGAGGCCATTCCATCATATGTCTCTCATTACACTGACTGTCACTGGACTTCATTTCCCACAACCCTTTGCACTTATTACAGAATCACCTGCAGGCCATCACATACATCACATAAGCCACACTCAAACCATTACAGACTGCTGAGTATTGTTTGCGATCATCCCTGTGTTTAGTGATAGCTATTCTATGGAGCCAGTTTCCCTAGGTTAGTCTAGTTATTGTCTTGTTTAGTCAAGTCATGTCTTGGATCACTTGCCTGTCTTTGGATTACTCTCTTGCCTTGCCCCTTGGATATTTTTTGCCATTCGTTGGACCTCACCTGTTTTTTGGACTGCTCTTATTTTGCCTTTGCTATACCTGTTTTGCCTGTTTTGACCATGCCCTTGATTATTAAATGCTTGCATATGGATCCGAACACTTCCACTGTTCCATCCGTAACAGTCTGTCTGTGTGTATGGTTAATAATAGAAAATTACCCCCAAGTTTCACAGACAAGGCCTAAGCCTTAAAGAGCAGGTCATATGGTATTTTAAAGTGCCCTAATATTGTGTTGGAGACCCCTACAACAGGTTTAAATGCATCTAAGGTCAGAAAACATTGTAATTTTCTCAAAATATACATTTAATATTTGGAGCAAACCCCTCACTTCCATATGCCTACTCTGCTCTGATTGGTCAGCTGGCCAAGCCTGTTGTGACTGGCACAGAGATGAGTCCTTGAGCCAGTTAGCCAATGCTACCATTGATAAAGCACCTTTACATAAAACAGTAATATTTTGTTCCAATCTGTTCTTATAATAATGACATAAAATACAAATACACCCATGCAAGGGAATCGTGCCCACAGCTAAAGTTGAGCTGTGGAACTGTGAGGAGTTGGTGGATACTTTGGACGATTGGTGGATAATTTAGTTTGTTAACATTAATGTTTGTAAACCAAAATATGTCTACTGTAATGTGGCACAGAGAGGAGTCCAACTTTTAATCAGAACGCAGAACAGTTGTATCACAGGAGCACCAGCCTAACTTGCTCGTCTCTCCCAGATTAACCCTATAACTCCCGGTGCAGCACTATAAACAGCAATTTCACAATGATGTGCTACACTACATTCTTTAATTATTAAACAAAGTAATTAGAACAACATCAGTATACAATAATCAACACATTCTTAGGAAATAGTGGGTTCACACTCACAGCGAATTATCAGAACTACTTCAGTAAGACAGTAATATTGTGCTTTACGTGGAAACCTAAAGCTGCACTAGGTATACATCACATATTAGCACAAAAACTTTTTTTTGAGCACTCAGTTGAAAATGTACACATAACGTATTAATTGTACTTACAGGTTGTGGTTCGGAGAGCATGTTAGTCCAAATGAAGAAGATTAGAAGGCAACGAGGATAAAAGCCAAGATTAGAGAATCAGTCCTTGGTAAAATGACATGCACACAACAAAAGGTTCGAATTGTATTTCTGTGGTATGCTTGAACACAGCGTCTTCTTAAACATGATGTAAACACACTAACTAGCGGAAGCGTTTCTGGGCAGGTGAGACTATGTTCGTATTTCGCAGGCAGGCGGGGATTATGCAAATGTGTTACCCAGTGATGTTTACCGGTAACAGGCAAAAGATTTAAAAAATATGACGACTCGTTGAGGCGATTCAGAACCCACTCTCTCTTTTGAGAGACAATATCTTTATTTATCATGCACTTTTTTGATTAACAACTTTGCAGATTGTTTTAATTTAAGGATAGCTACATTATAAATTGCAAAAGAGATATTTTTCAAAAACCTATATGACATGCTCTTTAAGATTAAGTGCATATCTGGGCTGTTTTAACTGAAAAAAAAAAAAACACTTGCACTGACGTATCTTAAAATATATCAGTGCCATTTTTTTGTCTCAGGATATACACGAGTAATGTTATTTTTCTAAGGCACGTTTATGAAAGATACTTAAATGTCCTAACTGAACTATATCCTAATCCTGGCTTGACCTAAGCCCTGACTGTGAAACCCGGCCTATATCTCCCAAAAATATGTCAATATGATACATTTTCTAATTCAAACAAACGTAAATTAATTTATAAGCAAATTTATTATTATTATATCTTTTTATTTTTTTGTAAAAATACAATAAAATTGAGTGTTATGGGGTGCTCTGAAGTGAACATGAAGTTTCAGCCTTCTACTCTCTTTATAAAGGTCAGAACAACTGTGCTGTAAGCTTCTAACATGCTATTTCGGATATTATACCGGGGGTCAGTGTGGTGTAGGAACATCCCAGGTATATGAATCTTTATAGTGTAAGACTTGTGCCATTACATGAGCATACTAATATTCCAGCTTTATAGCTCACTCTGAAGTCAGGTATAAAGGTCAAAGCAACTGCTGAGTGCATTACAGTATGTATTTCAAATAGATTCTCAGGTATTTTACAGGGGTTTAGTGTTGTATAGGAATATCTCACAATTACAAATCTTTAGAAAGTGTAAGAGAGTAGTTCTGACATGAACATATCCACAATTCAGTTTATTTGGAAGGCTTCACAAAAAATGTTAAAATATTTGTGTTTGTATATACTTTGTGTTTGTGTTTGTAAATTTTGTTACCTCAGAAACCTATTGTTTTCTGGATTTCAACGCTTAATAAAATCATTATTTATTTATAGTCAGTGAAACCCTTTCAAAGAGGTAAAATAAAAATATCAGCAGATCTCAACAAAAGTTAATTTATGCAATAAATAAATAAATAAATAAAAACCTTGGACCACTCTTGGGTTCAATATGTTTACCTCAAAGTGTGAATTTCACACACAAGTCTCTTGAGTCAAGTGGAAAGAGACTGGAGATGCATTTTTTTCTACACTTTTTGTTCCTAGGGATTTGAAAAGACACACACACACACACACACACACACACACACACACACACACACACACACACACACACACACACACACACACACACACACACACACACACACACACACACACACAGAACGGATTCAGAGTCTTTCAAATTTTTATAGGGATGTAAAGCATCATTTGCTCTACTCTATCTCTATCTCTATCTTTTCAACCTTATTGAAAAGTCGCTCAATTCGGATAAGTGTGTAATTCGCAAATCCTTTTCATTAACACGGCCCTGAACCCATGAATCTCCTCCTTCTCAGTAAAGCTTCCTAAAGCCATCAAAGACTATCAAGCCGCTCCTGTGGTGATTTTTATCCTGCTCCAGTGCTGCCAACAGCCTTCCAAAGATTCTGTCCAGCATTCAGCGGGAAGCTTTCTGCTCTCTATTGCCCCCTCAGATGCTTCATTAGTCTACTCAGATTACTATTACAAACAAACACACCAAGCCAATATATGACTGACAGCATATCAAAATTGCTTTGCTTCATTCAACTTACTGTGGCAACAAGGTCAATTTAAATGAGAGTACATTTAAATTGATAACCATTGCTGATGGGAACGCTGAAGTCTGTTCAGTTTCTAGATGTATTTCTATGGTGTTTGATCAGTCTAAAACATCACTTGTGTCCAGTATGTTGGGTAATTGATGGGAAGTAACTGAGACGCCACATAATCCACACGCTAATGCCGTATTTATTCACAGGTCTAGGATGTGACGGGTGCTCATCATACCATCTCCAGAGACCCGTAGCCTAGGTAACAGGAGGTGTTTTTTCCCCTCCTCCCTCATCTGGCTTTTCTCATATATTTTCCTCATTTATTCTGTTCTGGACGTTTTGGATTTGAGTCCCAATTGTTCAAGTGACAGTTCACCGTCAAACCCTCTCACATTTCTTCATTCAAAATAAGCAAGCCGGTGCCCTAAGGCAGCGATGACAGCTCAGATCTCCAAGAGAGTTTTTCGACTGTTGTGGCTTCTGTGTGACAGATCAAGCTTGGCAGTGTGAAGTCAGCACAGAGAAAAGTCTGGCTCACCATCCATTCAAACAGACAAATTCATGCTACCACAGAGAGAACATATTTTGCTGCCATGCAGAAACACGCTGCATTTATTAACCATATGCTAATGATAAAAGCCTGGAAATGGCAGGAAACTTTATGAATTAAGCTTGGTGAGATGCTGCCAATATGAAATGTAGCTCTTTGGGTAATGAAACAATGGGATCTTGAGATCTCAGGGAACATTTGTTTTGTGCAGGCAAGAATTAAAAAAATCTATCTATCTATCTATCTTTCTATCTATCTATCTATCTATCTATCTATCTATCTATCTATCTATCTATCTATCTATCTATCTATCTATCTATCTATCTATCTATCTATCTATCTATAATGCTATCTATCTATCTATCTATTTATTTATTTATGATGAGGATTTACAATACACATTTATAAAGACTGAATAACTGTGTAATTTGTTGTTTTACATTGCTATAATTATCTGTTTTGGCCCTTTGGAAGTACTGTATTTGTAAAGTGAATTATTGTTTATTTTATACTTGTAAAGTTTGTGTTTTTTGTGTACCTTTTAAAAGAGACACTGAAATAAGTTAGAGACAAGAAGTTTTTTTTCACATAAATGACATCAGATTGTAGTTTAGTAATGGCTCTTTCAGGTATGTTTTTGGTTAACTAGATCAAAACGTCCCTAGTTTACAACTGTAACCCTGGTTCATTGAAGGGAACGGGATGCTGTGTCGGAAACATGTTGGGGAATGCGTCTGCATGGCATGTTTTTTAAAGTATGTAGTTTTTACAAAATAATTTTGGCAGCTGTGGTTGCCAGAATACTTTTGTAAAAAATACAGAAAAACTGTAAACACAATTACGACGTCGGAAACACGTAACTGAAAAATTTTACAGTATAAAACTGTTTTTACAAACAAGAAAATTTTAATGTAAACCAGTAAATTCAACAACGCACACTGCTATTAAAATCTGTTTTGTACCTTTAACATACTGACAACAACCATAATAATGCAGGTGGTAAAAGAGAAAGCCACATGAAGAATTGAAGTTCATCACAAGTAGCTTCGCCACAAGCAGAAGTTTTATTAATATATAGAAGGTGCACAAAGTCATTCATGCAAACACAAAACACCATCATGGTGACACACGATACTTAAACAATTCAATAAACTTTCATTAAACACGCAGAAGATGTAACATAAAGCCCAAATGTACAACTGATAACAAAAAACTATTAACATGATTATTTAAACAAAATACTTTCAAATGTGGAGCGTCACACAGGGAATTCTGGGAATATCAGTTTACAGTTTTTGACTGTAAATTATACATTGATTTGTTCTTTTTTTTATTTCTAAAAACTGTAAAATTAACAGCATTTTACTGTAAAATTACATGAAATGTCTGGTTAGATCTTTTACAGTTTTTCCCTGTATATAGTACAGGAACTTACTGTTAACCTATTAACACTTTTTTTTTGTAGCGTTTTTACAAAATTGTACAGTTAAAATGACACTTATTTTTTACAGTGTGGTTTTTTACTGAAGCACATGTTAAATTGGTACTTTTTTTTTACGGTGTGTTAAGGTAGGTTTTTAGTTGTGACCAGAAAGCTATAAAATGATTCCGGTGAAACCATGCCAGCTTCTGATAGGATGAAGCAACCGCTCACAAGGATGCATGAGGTAAGGCAGGGTGAAGCATCTTGTTCCCTACAGGGAACCATGGTTACAGTCATAACCTAGGGATGTTATCCTTCAGGAACTCGAGCTGCATCGGAAAAATGTGAATAACAATTCCACCATACTGACAAATTCCTGTCAAGTGTGAAAACCTATGTGCACATCTAAGACAAAAGCACTCTAGAGGTTCCCACATCTAGGTTATAAAAACTAACACAGGTGAGTAGGGATGACCAGCCCGCTACATCCCAGACGTCATGAAGTGCTAGACTGAATGGAAGAACCCAGTATTGGTATGCTTCGCCTCCGAAAGAAAACTTCAGGAACTTCCTGTTTTTGGGAAGGATGGTAACATGGAAGTATGTGACCTGATTTGCGTCACAATCTGTTTCAATGAACTGAACATCTTGACAGAGCGATTGAGTTGGCGCAGATCTATGATAGGACTCAACCCTTCTAGTTGAGTTAGGTGAAGTGCCAGGAGTGCCAGGCGGAAGCAGATCGTGCACAGCGGAAGCAGCTCACAATGCACACATTCTGCTGCCTTGAGATCTTCTTGTGCATGCTCTGCTCCCAGACAAGCAACGTAAAGATTGTGTATATCCCCACCTGTAATGAAACGCGGGCAGGGAAGAACACACTGATTAAAACATTGCTTGTCTGATTTATCACTGGCCATTTCTATATAACGGAATTTGTGCACTGGTACAACACACACACTTCAAACACACCTTTTTAACGGACACAACACAAAGCACTTGCTGAAGAGTAGAAGCTGGTGTTATTTTCACCGGATGCATTTTTATAGCTTCCCAGTCGCTACATCATCCTGTCTGTGACATCTTGGCACTCTACTAGACTGATTTCACATGTGCTCCAGTATATATATTTATGTTTACATTTAACATTATTTTGTGTGCAGGAAAGAAAATGATGCGCATGAGCTAGAATGATATTGTCCATTTTTCTAACTGCATTATTAGAGGAGGTTTGCTGTCTGTACAAATACTAGTAGGGTCCAAGAATGTTGATCACTGCAACAAACAGTGTCTGGGCATGGCCTCTCTAAATCCAGTCAATTTTAATAAGCCAGGTCTCTGTGTGGCAAACAGTAACACGGTTTTAAACAGCTGCCGTGAATATAGAGGCTATACACAAACTCAAACCTGCACTAATAAAGAACTGAAGACATTTCATTTATTGTGTCTGGCCTTGCAAATCAATACTGACATTCTGCAAGATTATCCCATTTTATAATAATTCAGAGTGTCATTATCTGCTCACATGCTTTAATGATCTAAATGGAGAACTTAAGGTCAGAATACACTGAAAATCTTGGTATTTGTTTAGAAAGACTGGAATCAAGAAGGTGATATTGGATTTGTCAATGTTCTCACTTTGATTTCCCTTTTCTTTTTCTCTAGGTAGGCTTGTGAGTATTCATATTGAAATGTGTGAATACCAAGATTTTTCTGTTGTTGCCTGGAGGTAACAGCATAGCAGCTTTCACACTGGGGTTCATATAGAAACATGATCATCTAACACCTAATTCAGCTGTTTGTTTTGTTCCCCACCATCCTAACTCTCACTGCCGCATTTATTTCCCATACAAGAAATCTACAGGGTGTAGCACAGTATAGACATTTTATGATTTATTTACCCTGTGTTATTCTAAACAGTTATAGCCCAGGGAAAGGTTGAAATAGGACAGGGAGTCTCCAGCAGCACTTAAAAGAAAAAAACAACAACAACTCACTATTTCTAAACTAAAAAAGTAAGGTATCTTCTTTTTGAATGGCTTTATTGGATAAAACAACCTTTCTATCTTAGACTGAAATGACTGGATGATAATCAAAAAAAAAAAAGTGAAAGAAGCAGATTTTCAATTTGGGCTGAAGAGCTGCATATTCTCAGAGGAGTTTGAATATGACAGGTGGTGAACATTTTGCAATCGTTGCTGAGGAATTATGTGAAATTTGCTTTATGGCTCCACATCCTTGATTTGTATGTCCTTCAGATCTCCAAGATGAAATTCTCACAGAGTAATGTCTTTGATTACTACCACAGTTTGATTTGTCTTGCTCTGTGATGTTTGAACCTGTTAATCTGACAAATTGCAAGAAGGATGTGAAGTTTTAGAGTTGGCTTCTTCACACCCAAATGCTTCAAACCCAAATCAATGACAAAAATCATCTCAGTATCTGGACACATTTCATTTGTACTGTTTTGATGGTGATGTGTACATGTGAATAAATGGCACAGGTGCTCACCGTTTTACAGACTAGACTGTCCAAAACATTCATCTGTTCTAACAGACAGCTTGGCAATATGATAAATTCCTGATGATAAATCTGCAGGTTTCGTGTTGCTGTTGAGCCAAAACAAATTCAGAAGGACAGTGTCTCGATTTACTCTGAAACATTTTCATCTCAATGTAAAATGACAGACCCTTGCCTGAGATAAATCATGATTACTTTTGAGATCGAGATAAATAATTTAATTATTAGGATTTGTAATTCAGCAAAATGAGAGGAATGGTTAACGATCTGAACCATTTCAGGCAGTCTTATTTCTCCCAAAAGTTATTGGACTTTATACTGACACCAGTTGGCTTGGATGCATCAATGAATCAAAATCATGTCCATTTGTCATACAGTATATTATAATGTTGTCAAACCTAAATTCACTGGTAGGATTTAAAACAATTTACTTCATTACTGTTGACTTCTACTCTTTATAAAGTACCTTGGACACTGAAAAGCGCTATATAAAGTAAAGATTTATTATTATTGGTCATGTGATTAAACACGGCAGTGTCCATGAAGGAGCCAGCTTTCTGTACAATAAAATACAGATTTCTCTAGATATTGACTAATTTGTGTAAAACTAATTTTCTATTTAAATAATATTTTTCAAAAGTGCTATTCAATTTAATAAGTGCACAACTTTTTAATTAGCTTAAAAAAAACGCACCTTTTAAAGACTGTCTGTGACACTAGACATCGAGTAGTGAACCGTATGTACAAACACTCTCTTAGGAAGAGAGAGAAAGAGAGAGAGAGAGAGACTATGCAGTATGCAGACAAGACGTCTGGTAGCCTTTGCGCTCCAAGTCTCTTCAATGATCAAAATAACACTTAACGAAAGATGAGAACGCGTCACACCAGAGTGCGATGAAACCTACATGGGAAAGAGAATATGCAAGATGATAAACGATCAAAGATCTCGCACGTGCACTTTCTGGAGACAACAAACATGTTTGGCTTTGGGAAACTCTGCATATTAGCTCCATCTTGAATGCGAAATGAGAGGATCACTGAGCCTCGCTGCGCGTACAAATGGATATTTATTTTCTCGCGGTCTATTTCTATCGTTGCGCATTTTGGCGCTTTTCTCTCTGTGGAGGCGGCTGGAGTGTAACGGGTTTTCTTCGCACTGGACACCTGTTGTACGCTAGTTAGACGGAATCAGTCACGAGTCAGTGCAACATCTAAAACCAACAGGTGAGATTCCGTTATTTCATAAAAGGGTAGTTCGCCGAAAAACACCAATGTTATTCTTTGCTCACCCACAGGTTGTTCTAAATCTGTTACTTTTCTGCCCTTGAACACAAAAGAGGGGTGCGCAGCAGAATGACATCCCCAGTCACCATTTAGCTACTTTATTGCATCTTTTTTCCATACAATGAAAGCGAATGGATACTGGAGCTTACATTTACTTTTGTGTAACACAGGAAAAAGTAAATCATAGAGATTTAGAACAACACGAGGGTGAGTAAATGGCAATAGAATTTGCATTCTGAGTGTACGATTCCTTTAAAGTGACGAGTTCCATTTTATAAACGCTCTTTTCCACACAGCTAATGAATTAGTGTAGTTTTTGACAATCAATAACACACTGAACCTCAAGTAATTCTCTCTATAGACTGCTTTAAACTAGAAAACCGCTGGAAATGTAGCCTGTTTTTAACACTAATGCGTATTGCCTACCTTTATATAGCTGGTCGTTATATGCGCGTGCATCATGTTTGGACATTGGGTGCGCGCATAATTTTTAAGGTATTTTTTTTTTTTGACATTTTGCTAACTCGAAATGCGACACAATTTATGGCCAGAAATGCTGCTGAGGCAGGCAGCTCACTATATTTTGAGACACAGAAAATATAGTCATGAGTGGAGCACTGCGCATCTGTCTGTGTTCATCAACCACTTCTGCGCACATCATGAAAATGCCCTCGTGCATTATAGTAAAACCACTTCACTGGGTAAAAGGTTAATAAATAGTCCAAATAA
This sequence comes from Cyprinus carpio, assembly GCF_018340385.1. Taxonomy (NCBI): domain Eukaryota; kingdom Metazoa; phylum Chordata; class Actinopteri; order Cypriniformes; family Cyprinidae; genus Cyprinus; species Cyprinus carpio. Next base: position 9,528,834 of record NC_056581.1, on the reverse strand, counting down.
TGGCAGATTTTAAATCTACGAGATGCAGAGGTGTCTAAGACGCCTTTAAAATGAACACTTACAGTATTTGGTTGAAGTACATCGCATTTCTTTCTCTTCTATCATCAACTTAAACTAAGGTAGTATTCTGAAAGTGTAAACTGAACCAATTCTCTGAACTCATATCTGATGTTTTAAAAGGTTTTTTTTTTTTTTTTTTTATAAAATATGATAAAATTATAGCAAATAGGGGTATTATGAGTGGCCTCTGGCTCAGTTATTGAATACTTAACTGATTCCCCCTCCACCCCACACAGTCCAAAAATAAATAAATAAATATATAATAATAATAAAATTAGTGCACATAGATTACAAACAGTTTTATTAGGAAATAACTTTTAACAAAAGGTCCAAGTTCACTAGAGGTAATACTAACCATACTAATATGGTGACTTACAAAATGCAGCATAGACAACAGTGGACAAAATAACTCAAATCTATATCCATTTTAGTAATAATTATTATACTGTATGTTCAAAAGCTTTGACTCATTTAGCACAAGGGTTTATAAGTAATATTTATTGGTTCCAAGGAAATTTTATATATATATTATATATATATATATAAATAGCAAAACATTAAGCTTAAGCTTTACAAATTTGTTTAATTTGACTTACAGTGAGTGTAACAATAGAAGTCTATATGGAAGGTCCTCATAAGTGTACAAGTTTGTATGAGAACACTGAGAAGGTAGAGGTCCATCATGTTTTATCACTAGACTATATTTGTCAGTGTCATTCACAAGTGTAAGTGTTTCTTTAACTTGATATATATTTGGACCTGTAAAACACCATGAGGTTTTAGAATAGTAACTGTTGAGTCTGTTAAAGAACTAAATGTTTTAACAGCAAGTTCCTGTAATGCACACACCAGGAAGCACTGTCCATAAAACATCAGCATCATCTACAGGATGACTGAATTGTGGATGGTTATATATATATACATTTTTCAGTCCCCTAATGCCATTAACCTATTATGACAAATATCCAGCTCATATCTAGAGGACACATATGCAGATTTCAGCGACTACAGAAAATTGGCCCATGTTGTCTAGAGTGCTGGAGCGATGACGTATTTTTGTAGGCCAACCCGGAAGTTAGCATCACCCTGGTTTCCGCAACTAAATCCCAATAGTGTTTTTCCATTGGCTTTTGGATTATTGCAAAAAAAAAAAAAAAAAAAAAAAAAAAAAAAAAGCTCTGTGACAAACAAAAGTTTATGATTCTTACAGATGAAGACACCATCTACTGTATGAGTTTTTAAGCCTAAATATAGTCACCAGAAGTAAAGAGCTAAACATAGTTTAAATAAACTATTTTTGCATCACAAATTCTCTGCACATCTCTGTATAACATCTATATATAGTATTGGTTGATACTCAATATTCAATGACTCGGATCGGGGCACAAAAACATGGGACATCCCTGTTAAAATTACCTTGAGCTTATGTTAACCACAGACCTTATTTCAGGTGTTTAACCAAAAACCCATTAAAAAAAAAAAAAAAAAAACATTCATATCAGGATGATGGAACTGAAAATGCTAAATGAACTAATTTCAAGCTCTATAAAAATATGACAGCACTCTGATTTACATTGATCCAAATGACAGCATACAAGAGGGACTTTTCAGAGCTCATTTGTGTGGTGAGGGAAAGCAAAACTGATCCCAACTTTTGTATTTGAGATGCCTTATAAACAGTTCAGATGATATCAACAGGATGAATTCACTGCAGACATTTTATTGATTGACTTTTGAAGGTACCGAGATGTTTTGCCTTTAGACAAATAGCAAAAATCCAGTCCATGGTATACATTTATGACTTAATCTATATCAAGTGCTCTCTTAACTCCATTAAGAACTTGTCCCAGTATCTGAGGTTTTCATTGTGGCCTTCAACAAAACACCCAAATCTAATAAACTCCCCATAACCTCGAAGTCAACAGAAAGCCAAGCAAATGAGGGCTGAGTGTCATGCTAATGGGATGTTGGGTGTGGAGATGATGGTTTACAATGCTTAGGGCCATTTCCTCTGTAATGCATGATTCCTACCCTCATTTACCAGCATCCTTTCATTGTCTGTATGGGTCTCTCTATTTCCATCTCTTCATGTCCAGTTGTATCTCATGAAGGCATAGCAGCAATGTCACAGCTCTACTTTCGAAGAACGGAAAACTTCTTATACAGGGACCGGATCCCTCTGCAGATAGTTCGAGCCGAGTCTGAGCTGTCACCGCTGGAAAAAGCCTACCTGTGTGCTGTGGAGAAAGGTGACTATGCCAGTGTCAAACAAGCACTGATAGAAGCCGAAATCTACTTCAAAATCAACATCAACTGCATCGACCCTCTGGGACGGACGGCTCTGTTGATTGCCATTGAGAATGAGAACCTGGAAATCACTGAGCTGCTGCTCAGCTTTAACGTGTATGTGGGGGATGCACTTTTACATGCCATACGAAAGGAAGTGGTGGGGGCTGTGGAGCTGCTTTTGAACCATAAAAAGCCCAGCGGGGGCATGCAGGTAAGATGGCAATCACTGAAAAATTTACTTCAGAGTTTCCTGTATAACCAAAACAATCTGATGTCTCACCTACTGTAGCATCTCTTGGGTCCTCTTTTCAATTCTACTTACACATGCAGGAATTCCCAGTTGCCTTGGTAATCCCTTCTTTTGTGAAGTGACTGTAAATGTGCAGATTACATCCAAACTGTTTTAAACGGTTTCAAATGATTTTCCTGTCCATGTCGCAGTGATAGCTGGAACCTGAGAATGCACTAATCCTTTCTTAAAGGGATTTTTTCCCTGTAGGCCTGTCTGTTTAATTAAAAGTTTTGAAAGTAGTGCTCCTCTTAATAGTGATTTCTTGCTTTTCTGTGAAGATGGCTTGCATTATCCTTTTCTTGCAGCTAAAGATTAAATAATTTTCCACTTTGGTTGAAGGGCTGTGACCCCTGCTACAGATAAAGTGCTAATGACTTCAGTGCCACACAGTGTAGCAAATTGATCATCGTGCCTAAATGTCTCACAGAAAAATAAGGTGAATTTGTTATAAAAATCTGGTTGAGCATATGAAATGCATATTTAGTTTGTTGTTGTTGTTTATGGGATAGTACAGAATAACTGAATCATGCATTGAGCAGCTTAAAGGCTTTGTTCAGACAGGCAGCAAAAATCAATTTTCTTTTTGTAGACCACAGAAAACACCACTCAAATGCATGCTTTCTTGTAGTCTGAACAGAAAAACAAAAGTACATGATATTTTAACTAACCTGATCCAGATCCAATTTTTATGTGGTTTTATATGTTTTTTTTTTTATTTATTTGATTTGGTTTAAACCGCTTAAGTTTCAAAGTTTTTTTTTTTTTTTTTTTTTTTTTAATTTATGGCATGTGTATGTAATTTCATATACAATGCACAATAGTATGCAAAATAATTAATTTTCCCCAGTTTTACCTTGTATATTTAACTATGTACCAAAGTCATAAGTGAGTAAAAAAATGATAGGACTACAAATGGTATTGATTTCTTATATTATCATAGACGTACAACTACACAACCGTTCCAAAATTTGGGGTCAATTTTTTTTTCTTTTTGAAAGAAATTAATACTTTCAGCAAAGAAACATTAAACTGAGCAAAAGTTACAGTACAGATTTTATTTATTACTGGCACACAAAATAACTGCCTGGCAGGGTAACCAAGATGGCCACTGATTGAGTTGAATTGCCTTGCATGGCCTTTAATTTATTGTAGAGACAGACACCATGATGCTGGGGTTAAGTGCTGATGTCACAGTAATAACTCATGGCTTCTGTAACAACAAATCAGCTTCTTACTCAGTATTCTCTTCTCGTTTTCCAGTGAAAACAACATTAAAACAAGGTACTACTGGAAAAAGTATTGTTTCCTGAGAAATTTACCATTAATGGGGTTTACGCTTAAAAATGTTTTCCAAAAGGACTCTAAAATAAACAGTTTTCCATGTGACGTTATCAAGCATTGTTTTTCTAGTTTTAAAGGTAAGGTAGGTGATTTTGGAGAGGCTAGCAATAGCAAGCTAGCTTTGAAAGCATAAGATCCCACCCTCCCTGCAAATCAGTCTCCAAAGCCACACCTGCTCCAAAACTCGAAAACGCCATGAGAGACGGCGTTGGTGGAGGGTTGAATGCAATGCCATCAGATTACCTCATGTCTCATTCATTGGTGAAAAAACATTACAGTACAGTATTACAGTAATAACACCTTTCATTCTCGCTCGCTCTGCAATAGCATAATGGAATGCGCTGATGACATATCATGTCTTCATAAACAGGGTATGTTGAGGTATGCAAATACATATGTTGACAGACAGGTAGGATAGCCTATCGTAGCCCTCAGACTGAGGGATATGATTGGACGAACATTTTATGGTCCTACACCTTCCACAGATGATATAAAAACATTAAGACCATTTAACTTAGAGATTGCTATTGGCATGTGAAGAGACTTTTAACCAGCATAACAAAAATGTTTTAGAACCAAATCACCTACCCTGCCTTTAATAACTAAATATATTTAAATTTATCAGAGAACGAGATTTAAAAATCATAATTTTGCTTTTCAAGCAGATGTATCTTTTTTGTTGTTGTTGTTTTTTTGCAGTAAACTTCATCAACCCTGATTTCTCTCTTTTCTAGGTACCTCCAATCCTGTTGGATAAACAGTTCTCCGATTTTACTCCTGACATAACGCCCATCATCTTGGCCGCTCACACCAACAACTATGAGATCATCAAGATGTTGGTTCAGAAGGGTGTGTCCATACCCCAGCCCCACCAGGTGCGCTGCAACTGCATGGAATGTGTGTCCAGCTCAGATGTGGACAGCCTGCGACATTCCAGATCCCGTCTCAACATCTACCGGGCCCTGGCCAGTCCCTCACTCATTGCCCTTTCTAGCGAAGACCCCTTCCTGACAGCATTTCAGCTCAGCTGGGAGCTCCAGGAGCTCAGCAAGGTGGAGAATGAATTCAAGTCTGAGTATGAAGAGCTTTCCCAGCAATGCAAGCAGTTTGCTAAAGATCTGCTCGACCAAACACGCAGCTCAAGAGAGCTTGAGTTGATTCTGAACTACAAGGACAATATGAATCTCCTAGAGGATGAAGGGAATAATGATCTCGCCAGGCTGAAACTGGCTATCAAGTACCACCAGAAAGAGGTGAGTTTTGTGCTCTTCAAACGTCAGCTTTGGACAAGAACTTCGAAAGCAATCCACAACAACTTCTGTCTATCAGTAGCAGTGGTGCAAAAGAATCACTCCAGCATAGCACTCAAGCATATTACAAAGCTTTATTATTACAAACAGAGGTGTTTATAGTTGTTTGTTTCAGTAGTCAGGGATTGTGCTTGGATGGCTGCCCTGTTGATTTGGCAATTTGGTGTATTTTACATGTTGTGGATAATATATTTCAGATGGTGTCGTTTTCATATTTAGCAAATTTCGGTCTTTAAAACTGAGTAGAATATTTACACCCCAAGAAGGTAGGTTGTGTTTTTATTCCCTCTAGAGCAGTGTCACTGACAATTTCAGGTCTTGGAGTCTCTATTAATGAGCTGATGAATTAAATCAGGTGTGTCTGGGAAAGGAGACATGCAAAATGAGCAGTATGTGCGTCCAGGAAGTAATTGGGAACCACTGCTCTAGAGGGATGCTGCAGACTGGCTGCAGCATTATATGGATCTATATTGCCCCCTTTTGTCCACATTAAACATTACAAGCTCTTTTTGTTTGAAAGGTAGAAGGAAATTTCTTCTTATGCACTTGAGGCTTCTATTTGATATAGGTCAACTTGCATGTATGTGTACGGTACTGTATGTGTGCGCTTGCTTAAACATAACTTAAAATGGAGAAAGAAGTGATGTTTACTGTAAGCTGGGGAAGATTCCAGTTTATTCACCTGTGGCATCTGTATGTAATTTAACAGAAGCACACCAGGATCTTATTTTTCCATAGCTGTGTCATTGAAATTCCTCTGGAAAATCTTCCACATCACAATCAGATGACCGCAAATTAGGCTGATCGGCTGAAATATTCAATTAAATTATTGGTCTTTCATAAATTAGAGAACCAAAAAAGGGAAATTAAACCTAAAAGGAAATTCAAATGATGGTCAAGATATTAACAGTTTTGATTTGATAATTTTTTTTTTGTCATTAAAAAGTAAATATTAGCTATAAAAATATAAATATAGTAATACAAAATATGTTATACACTCTCTGAAAAAAGGTATAAAAGCTGTCATTGGGGTGGTACCTTTTCAGTACTTTAAAGGTACATATTAGTATACATAAAGTGTACATATTACCTAAAATGCACCACCCCAGTGACAGCTTTTGGATTTTTTTTTTTTCTGAGTGCATAAATAAATATATAGCTTATGTAAATAATTAAATAATAAAATCTTTATATTTGTTACATTTTATTTAATTACAAAATATTTGTAGTAAAAAAAAAATGTAACTAATCATTTACCAAAAAAAATAAAATAAAAAAACCCACACATTCTGCTGATTTTGCTACTACTGACATCAAAATGACAGTCATATGTATCCATGTTTAATTCACACAAGTCAATTTTTGGCTTGCTGTGTTCCATGTGCAGCCCAGATGGTTTTACAAAAGGTGCAGAAAAGCTCTCATGCAACATCCATATAGGGATTAAAACCAGATATGATGAGAACCAGAGAGAGCAGCCTGAGAGAAAAGAACAGTGTGTTACTGTAAGCCTTTCTGTGCCTCTTTTGTTTGCTATTTTTCAAATGGCACTTGTTTCTCACTAAGACGTGGCTCCATTATTTGTGTTCTCCTGCAGAGAGCGTTTCTTTTGCAACTGCAGAAAATGACGAAAGTCTCCATGCATGATAGAAGGCAGAAAATGATTTTGCTTGGCTGCACATTCCAGTGAGAAAATGCAAGCAGATGATCAAATTAAAGTTCAGCAAAATCTCAATAACTCAATGTGTACATTACATGTACTGTATGTCTTGATTTATTTACAGTTAATGGTTAATTTACTCCTGTCAGAGACTCTTAGTTCATTCAATGTCCATTTAATCTCTTTTCATTATTCTGTGGTTAGTTTGTAGCACAGCCAAACTGTCAGCAGTTGCTCGCATCTCGCTGGTACGATGAGTTCTCAGGCTGGAGACGCCGCCACTGGGCCAGCAAGTTCATCACCTGTATGTTCATCGGATTCCTCTTCCCTTTCTTTTCGCTGCTCTACCTGATCGCTCCCAAGAGCCACTATGGCCTCTTCATCCGGAAACCCTTCATCAAGTTTATATGCCACACTGCTTCTTATCTGACCTTCCTCTTTCTCCTGCTGTTGGCCTCCCAACACGTGGACCGTATGGACAATCAAGGGCTCACCGAGCAGGGTCCAGAGCTCACTAAACAGGGTCCAGTGCTCACCAAGCAGGGTCCAGAGCCCACCACTGTGGAATGGATGATCCTACCCTGGGTTTTAGGTAATATGTGTTTAGGGCTGAAAAATCTGATTTGAACAATCAGATTTTGATCAGTTGTAGATTCATTTTCTTGAATTTCTTTGCTTTACAGGATTTGTATGGGCTGAGATCAAACAAATGTGGGACGGTGGCTTTCAGGATTACATCCATGATTGGTGGAACCTAATGGACTTTGTCATGAATTCTCTGTATCTGGCCACCATCTCATTGAAGTTTGTCACTTACTTTAAGGTAACAAATCGAAAATTAAGTAAAAATGTTCTCTTTTACAATTTTTATATAAAATAAACTGAATTTGGCTTAATTTTACAATGCTTTAGAAACTTTTCCCAGATATTTTATGTGTGAATTATTATTTGTCAAAAGAAAACTTAACATTCATTGAAAAAAAAACTAATCATATGCAATACTGTTCAAAAGTATGGGGTCGGTAAGATGTTTTTGAAAGAAGTCTCTAATCCTCACCAAGACTGCATTTATTTATTTAAAAATACAGTAAAAACACTCATACTGTCAGATAGTATTGGGGCCAAGCACCAAAGGTGTGAAGGCACCTACTGTATCTCTTCGTTTTCTTCTTTTTCTTCTTCTGTTTTTTAGTCTATGGCAGCCCATAGAACCATATGGCAAAAAGTTGTGAAATTTGTCACACTGATAGAAGACTTTCTCAACATTAACCACAGCAAATTTGGAGTCTCTAATTCAAACTATCTAGTGCCACAAAATGTCTGAAATTACACGCTTATGCTAATATCTTTTAACTGTAAGGTTTAGAAGCAAAATCTTATTTTACTCATTCCTTGGCCCATGCCAAGTCAAATGCATACAATAATTCAAATTTTTGTAGGTCAAGATTTTTCACCATTTTGAACTTGTCCTAGAAAGTTGACTGATTTTTTACCCAAATTGGCTCAGATCATCTTCAGACCACACTGGCAAAAAAATCTTATCAAGAGCATTTTGATAAATCCAACCGTTCTAAAGTATCGCATGGACAAATTTGATGAAGAGCATGTCAAATTGGACACAAGGCTATATCTCCGCAGCTCTTTTGCTTATTCTGACTGAACTTGGTACATGCCATCATAAGCATCACCTGAGACTACATGCAGAATTTTGCACAGCATCACTTCCTGGTCAGGAGATATGAAAAATAGCTATTTTTACTTTAACTTCTGAACGGTTTGTCAAAAAAAATCATAAAACTGGTATCTTGTGATTCCCACATTTACCCACATTTGTCATATTGGCCATTTAGGTTCCCGGCCATTTTGAACTTTGCCTTAATATGTTGCATTTTATGAATGCATTAGCATTTCATTATGACCACCACCTTCTGGTCAGAATTTATAATGACATTTTATAAAATGCTAATAGCTTTATTTTAAAGTTCTTCATCAGTCTTTTTCGATTTATCATGCTGAGAACATTGATACCAATTATGGCATATTCAGTGAAACTTGCAGTCCGTCATTTTGAATTTCTTTGAAAATCTACTTTTTTAAACTTCTAGATGGTTGGTCTGATTTTCCAAAAAAAAAAAAAAAAAACTGGCTCAGATCATCTTCAGACCATGCCAGCAAAATTTTATCAAAAGCTTTTTGATAGACCAAATGTGACCCTGGACCGACCACAAAACCAATCATAAGTGTAGATTTTTGGAAATTGAGATTTATACACCACGTGAAAGCTGAATCAATAAGCTTTCCTTTGATGTATTGTTTGTTGTGATGGGACAATATTTGGCTGAGATACAACTATTTGAACATCTGGAATCTGAGGGTGCAAAAAAATCTAAATATTGAAAAAAAATCGTCTTTAAAGTTGTCCAAATGAAGTTCTTAGCAATGCATATAACTAATCAAAAATTACATTTTGATATATTTACGGTAGGAAATTTACAAAATATCTTAATGGATTATGATCTTTACTTAATATCGTAATGATTTTTGGCATAAAATAAAAATCAATAATATTGACCCATACAATGTATTTTTGGCTATTGCTACAAATATACCCCAGCGACTTAAGACTGGTTTTCTGCTCCAGGGTCACAAATGGTTCTTAAATAATGCATCAGTGAAATTGTTGGCATAATTTAGATATGAATATTATAATACAGTAAGATGAAATCCCCTCAATATAACAAATATTAAAGAAAAACAGTATTGAAATGAAATATAGTACATTAATTTCATAAAAATAAAATTATTATACTATTATGGTCTTCAGTCTGTGTTGACTGCAAAAACTCCTAAATGAACAATACCAGAGGGTTAATAATAAATGTAAAAAAATATAAATAAATAAAAAAAAATTGGAAATTTCATTTACTAAAATATTTAATTTCAGCAAAAATGCTTGCATGGCAAGTAGAAATCTGACTTAGTGACCAATTGAAAGTTCTGCAAACCAGTGGTGGGTAGCCCCGCCCAGTGTGAAATCTCATAAGTGGTCTGCATAAGTGTACATTACACACAGACATTTCTGATTGGCTGTGATTTGCATTCAAAGCATTTGGACTTTCACTGAGGACAGACAAATTACTTGTCACTAGAAAACATATTGGGTTGTGCCTGGTTAGGACAAGATGTTAGTCTGCTCTTAATTGTAAAGAGATTGACCAGAGGTTCGAAACGATTGCATACTGTAATTCTCAACACTTGTCTTTCTGCAGTGCTCTGATAACTACGGGCAGCGGGATTTATGGATGATGTGGCACCCCGCCTTGGTGGGCGAGGCCTTGTTTGCCATTGCTAACATATTTAGCTCCCTACGACTGATTTCACTCTTCACAGCCAACTCCCACCTGGGCCCTCTTCAGATCTCTCTCGGCCGAATGCTGCTGGACATCCTTAAATTCCTCTTCATTTACTGCCTGGTGCTACTCGCATTTGCAAATGGCCTCAATCAACTTTATTTCTATTATGAAACTGATGGCAGAATTATTAACAACGTCACATGCAAGGGTATCCGCTGCTCAGAGCAGAACAATGCATTCACCACGTGAGCAATCTTAGATTGTTAGGTTTAATCTCAATTTTGCTTGTTTTGCAGTAAAATAGTAATATTATATGTTTGATTGTATTTTTTTCCAGCATGTTTGAGACGTTGCAGTCGTTGTTCTGGTCCATATTTGGTCTTGTTGCCCTGCATGTGACTAATGTTGAAGCCCAACACGAGTTCACAGAATTTGTTGGAGCCACAATGTTCGGGACCTACAGCATAATCTCTCTGGTGGTGCTTCTAAATATGCTCATCGCTATGATGAATAATTCCTATCAACATATTGCTGTAAGTGCTATAAATTATTAGTTATTTTTATCTTTTCGGTACATTACCTTTTTTTTTCAGTGTCAAAGGTTATGTATTTATTTATACATTTTAAGATTATTTTATATCATTTTATGCCTCATTAGTTCATTTTATGCCTCTTTGGTGTGACATGAATTTTTAAAGGACAAATATTTTTTCACTTAACTGTTTAATTGGCATATTCAGCTCTCCTCTTTGGTTGTTCCACAGGACCATGCTGATATTGAGTGGAAGTTTGCCAGAACAAAACTTTGGATGAGCTACTTTGAGGAGGGTGGCACGCTGCCTCCTCCCTTTAACATCATTCCAAGTCCAAAATCAGCCTGGTACTTCATCAGATGGCTCAAGACCCATTTCTTCAATATTAAACACAGAAAAAAAACTGAGCCATTTGGATCACTTGGGGTAATAAGCCATTTGCTCTCCACTTCTAATGATAATAAATATTAAAGTGTTTTTTCTTCAACAAAAAATTATTTTTATTTGAATGTTCACGCTGCTCTTTTCCAGACAGATGGTGAATTATATTGTCAATATCCAGAAAGAACCAAACATCACAAAAAAAAGAGCCCACTGTCCATCTACTACAAGTCTTATGAAGTCATATTGCTCTGTATGATGAATAATCTTCAAAATGTTCAAATGCAGTTAAATGAGTTAGTGAACAAATCGACTGGAGTTGCTGAGGCTTTCACTACCTTGTAATATAGCAAAGTAGGTGTCAAGAAAAATCGGTATAATTGAGCTATTCTCTTTTTTTCTCAGATGCGAGCTGCTGAAAACGTCCGCACAAACCGCCAGTACCAGGTAATGGTGTCTCTTGCAAAGTAACTGATAATTAAATCTGTCTACAAAGTGCACTTTACATCAGATCAGCAGATGAAAGGTTACAGCTCACCACAATCTTAACTCAAGTCCTTCTGAATTTAGACATTAATCTCCTCTTCAAATACCCTTTGACTCTTCTGAAAGACTCTGTGGGCTGCTTGTTTGGTCTAATCTTTTCCCAGTTCATAATCAAGTAAATTTGGTTTTTTAGGAGGTACTTAGAAACCTGGTTAAGCGGTATGTGGCAGCAATGATCAGGGATGGCAAAAAAGAAGAGGGATTAACTGAGGAGAACTTTAAGGTGAAGTGACAATTTACAGTCATTATCACAATATACACACACACACACACACACACACACACACACACACACATACACACACACACATATTTACTAACTTTACTAAGTTAGTGATTATTATTGTGTGTGTGATTGTGATTATTATTACCATAGGAACTTAAACAGGACATATCAAGCTTCCGTTACGAGGTGATGGGAATGATGAAGGGCACTAAGAATAGTGTGTCAAACTCAAAAGGGAACCTAGTGTATCCTGATAACCCTCTGAAGTGCAATTCTACTTCAGCTGGAAGTCAACTAAAAGGCAAACTGAGACTGCAGAATGTCGCCAACTCTGTGAGCCAGGAGGGTGGACCCAAAACCAACGCCTGGAAGTCTGGCGGCTTAAGAGGCCTAGTGGATGGTTTCATCTCAAAAAATAGCAATCAGATGAACTGTAAAGGGCCAAACAACCCAGGAGAGATTTACTCTGTGTCAGAAGAAGCTGGTGAATCTGAGAGTGAAGAATGGGATGATGGCAAACAGGGAGAAAACGGGAACCAAAACAATGAATCAGAGAAGGACGGCGTGAATGAGATTTTGCAAGAGGATGATGAAATGTTATATATGCGTTATATGTGTAATGAAGAAATGAATGAGGAAAGAGAATATACTGGAAGCAGATTATAACTGCATTCACACTCTGAAAAAGTGGTTCTGAATGCTGCAAAACAAAGAGAAAGATGCCGTTCTCCTGAACTCTCGCTCTATCCCAGAAGCAGCTGTGGTGACGGTCCAGTGCAGGGCACTTCGCCTGTACGATCTGAACATCAAGTGTTGTTCTAGAGTCTCAGGGATGATTGCCACTTTTATGAGAATATGGGGTCCAATGTTGTCATTCACAGTGATTTACACTATCAAGTGTGTAAATGCTCCTGTAGTTTATCGCTGCTCTGCTCTCCTTTCTGCTGAATCATATATGAAGGAGCAATAGCCGACCCCTTGCTATTCTAGACATTTCATTCTGCCTTACTCTGTTAGATTTAGCATTTTATGCTATCTTTGGTTCCAGCGTAAGAGATGTCATTAATGTCATGCAACCTAATATCTTTAATAAAGGGTACTATGCAAATATTTACAACTTTTTAAACTTTTTAGTCATGTTTTGCATTGAGCACGAGGCATTGAGTCGTTTAAGAGAAGGAACCAGTTGAAGGGTCTTTTTTATAAACATGTATTGAAAAGATCAAAGTAAACCCTACATATAAAGTCAATATGGTACAATGTACTGTGCAATCATGTCTGTTTCATCCTCCTCTCATTTGTATTCATAATAAAGAACATGGAGAACATGGTATTATACAGTTTGCACAACATCAGTACATAGTCCTTTATGCTTCTAAATGTTTTTTTTTTTTCATCTATCCTTGTTGTTTCCATGACAGATTATTGCCTCGTATTGCAAATCATGACTTAATGCACAAATATAAATAAATATATGCTGTAATATGACTCAGTATTATTGTGATCTTGGTTTTAATCTAAATTTATTTTAGAAGTCAGAGAGATTTAATACATAATTTGACCATTACAAAGATTCATGACTAACATTAATTATGAGTATAAGCGTTTAGAAATTGGGAAATTTGTGTAGTGTGATACTATGAAAAGGTGGGCGCAGATTAACACGATACATTTGTGGGATAAACTGATAGGTGAGATAGATTGTTCTTTATTAAAAAGACCATGGATTGCATAATGCAGTTTCTGTTTATAATGAACTATTTCCATATCTTAAATATAAATTCTGTTGTGATTAATTTTATATTGACCCATGGTATGCCATATTTTAACCAGCAACAGGTTATCTACTGTAGTGATGTAAATGGAGGATCTGTAATGATTTTAAATAGGCTCAGACCCCTGTAGTGCTGCACAGTTTGATGAACTGGGAACATTAACATTCTCCATCCTTCACCAGGATACAAAGGCCTATCTATAATTGATTTGAATTAGCACCCTAGAGAGTCCAGTGTGCAGCCCAAGGACACTTGAATGAAGCTTAAAAGAGCAGCGAGTCATTTGCACTGCAGCAAGGGGCAATGAACTGACACAATATGCTTTGTGCATGTTAAAATCCAGAACTACTGCAGACCTCACAGGGATTTTCAACAGTTAGATCACTAATGAGAGATAGCAAAATACTGAAAATTTGGGCTGTCAGTCTGTGCATTAGTGGTGAGGATTTTGTGACATTTTTTGCACGTTTCTTCATCTTCATCATACTCAGTGAGTCACTGAATCATTCACTCAAATGATTCATTCAAAAACATGATGGATTCATTTAAGAACCAAACACCACTATTGTGTGTTGCTCAGGGACATGCAACATCTTATTCTGCTTTGATGTACTTTGGAACTATTTTCACTGGCATCTCAATATTTTTGTACCCAAATTTGGCAATGGTCCAAAGAATCTCAATTATAAAAGTTAATAGAGCTATGCGTAACCCCCAGCATTTCCCCTCCTAATATGAGGAGGGAGTGGTTAAAAAAACACTTTGTTTTAATGTTTGGGTACTGATTTCATTTTCTTTAGTATACAATTATATGGTTATCTGTTCCTTTAATGCGCAGCAAAAAACAGGCATTCACATCTTACAGACACACCTGTTTGGCACTTCCCTTAACTCCTTCCCCGCCAGCATTTTTTTAAAAAGTTGCCAGCCATCGCCAGCGATTTTGATGATTTTCACTAAAATGTGATGGCCTCCAGTATTTTTTGCTGTATGACTATTTGAATATGTAATACACCAAAATAAAGATAAGAGCCTCTACTTAAAAACAAACAAACAAACAAACAAAAACAGTTTTATTCTAGCTTGAAGCATTCTTCTTTATCAACACTTGAATATGGGTAAGTTTCATAAAAATGTATAGTTTTGAGCAAAAAGGTGAAAAAAATCCCATTTTTTATCAAAAACTACAATAGGATAATATTCAGTACGATTATCAAAGCATAAATCCAGTAAATCGCTTCCATCAACACCTCCTTGCACGAACATATACCACTTCCTGGATCAAAATTTTACTCCGTAACATTATGCAGTTTTTATTTAAATGCTGTCTATTGCTGATCATCGCATTATTTTAAATATGCATCTGTTTACATAAGAGATTACTCATTTCTTCGTCCTGTTCATGTGTGTTTTTGTTCGGGAGGTTTTGTACTCGTTCAGAAGATGTGTAATAGTGCCCCCGAGTGTATAATGGTGAAAACATGGAAAGCCATAAAAACTTGTCTTTGGCGGGGAAGTGTTGTCTTTTAAAAGACGAGATAACTCGTCAATGGCGGGGAAAGAGTTAAACACAAAACCAGGAAACTGGTGTGATAAGTGTTGTCGAGTCATCATCATCATGTGGAATTACTGTAATATTTCTGTGAGTCTGAGCCCGGACCCTGGAGCAGTGACGTGCCCACTACTCCATAGTCCGTGCCCAGCACTGCTCCACCATCCAGGCCCACCACTGCTGCATATTCAAGGCCTGTAGTTCCAGGTCCATGGTTCGAGCCCGGTAGTGCTTCATGGTTCAGGCTCACCAGTGTTCCACGGTCCAAGCCCATCACTGCTCCATGGCTCGGGCCCACCGGTGCTCCACAGTCTGAGCCCATCATTGCTCCACGGCTCGGGCCCACCGGTGCTCCACAGTCTGAGCCCATCACTGCTCCATGGCTCGGGCCCACCAGTGCTCCACAGTCCAAGCCCATCACTGCTCCATGGCTCAGGCCCACCAGTGCTCCACAGTCTGAGCCCATCATTGCTCCACGGCTCGGGCCCACCGGTGCTCCACAGTCTGAGCCCATCACTGCTCCATGGCTCGGGCCCACCGGTGCTCCACAGTCCAAGCCCATCACTGCTCCATGGCTCAGGCCCACCAGTGCTCCACGGCTCGAACCCGGTGGTGCCCCATGGTCCAAGCCCATCAATACTCTAGGTCTCATGCCTACCGGTGATCCACTGTCCGAGCCCATCACTGCTCCATGGCTCGGGCCCAACAGTGCTCCATGGTCCAAGCCCATCACTTCTTCATGGCTTGGGTCTGCCACGGCTCCATATTCCAGGCCCACCATGCCATGGTCCAGGCCTACTTCCACTTCAAGATCCTAGGCCTCCATCTCTCCCCCTCTGCCTCCACTCCATCACCCTCCTGAACTTTTTGTCAGTCATGATCTGTTGGTTTGCTAGGACATGGACTCCCCCATAGAGGAGGGGGGATATGTCACATCTGTTCTATTTTTTTTTTTTTTTTGTGAGTGGGATGAATTAATGCACATTCACATTTAGTCTACAACTACATCATGTTCACACAGTGTACACAATGCCTCTGTACTTTCGATTTCTCCCAATATGGGGACAGGAGACTTGTCAGTCAATAAATGGGAAAACAAAGTAACTGGCATTAATTTTTTGAAAAAGTAACTCAGATATTTTCTTGTAAATTATAAAGTAATGTGTTACTTTACTAGTTACTTGAAAAAAATAATCTGATTACATAACTCGCGTTACTTGTAATGCGTTACCCCCAACACTGGATATCCCATGATAATGCTATGGTCAATGCAAACCCCCATGCTATACGTCTATGAAACGTCGTTCAATAAAGCAAATTTTAAACAATGGCACCTAAAAACTTTAACTAAAATTTTATTGTAACCATATTATGGAGGATGGGAAATTACTAAAGTATAAATAAATAATAAATGACTAAATACGTAAATGCAGAAATAAAGAAAATGTAGAAATAAATAAATGTATGCATGAAAATGAACATTGATTTAATGAAAGAGAACACAGAGTGTTTTTCAATAATAAGTTCCAAGTTTAATAGCTAATACACTCGAAGTTAATTTTAAAAAATGTATAGGTTTTGTTTCTCTATTTAACAACGTTCAATTACAATAGTAAAAGACGTCTTCCCTCAGGTAGATTGTATGTTTTGCAGCTGGATGTTGTACTTACGATCAATAATCACACCTCTGCGTTTGCCCAAACAGATTTGCAGAAATCCCTCGGAGGCCCCCTAGTGTTCGGGGCCCTGGGCTGCAGGATGTAAAGTGTTAATTGCCGTAGCCAAGGAACAATAAAGAAGACAAAAAAAAAAATTGTTAATTAAAATGTTGATTTTGTTTAAATGATGTTGTTTTTTTTTATGTGATGTACCATAAAACATACTGTAACATTCAATTACTATGGCAAATCAGCTATTCTCCTATATAATAAAGTTATCAGGCAACTTCATGAAATAGAAGTTAATGTCTTGAATGCTCAACAGAATGCCAGAATGGTGTTGCCATTCCATTAGCAGCTGTTGGTTAAAGTCCCTAATATTAATATTATTAATAAAAACATGCAGGTATTTTAATCTATAAACTATTGAACATGACTGTAATCAGTAACTTCTAGAACATAATCTAAATTACTCTGCATACCTTTGTTCAGCCAGTCAATTCTTGTCAAAACTCAGGAGTTTATCTTTATTATCAGTGCATTTCTCAGAAATGTTGTAAAACGTAAAGTTACTGCAGCAGAAATCTGCTTAGTGACCCTAGTGGACTTTTTATGGGACATTGTTAATGTTAAATACAATCGTGTCTTACAGACACACCTGTTCTGCAGCCTTCTCTAAAACACAGAACCAGGAAACTAGTGTGCTAAGTGTTGATGAGCTGTCTTTCTTCATCTACCTGTTCATTCAAATGGCAGAAGCTAGACTTTATGTGAGCCGGGAACAGTTCAGCTGTTCGATCTGTCTTGACATGCTGATTGATCCAGTGACCATCCCCTGTGGACACAGTTACTGTATAAACTGTATTAGACGCCACTGGGATGAAAATGCTCGTGGGAGAGAATACAGCTGTCCTCAGTGCAGACAGACCTTCACTCCAAGACCTGTATTAGGGAGAAATGTGGTGGTTGCTGAAATGGTGGAGAAACTGAGGAGGACAGGACCCCAGCCTGCTCGAGTTTCTCACCCTGAAGCTGGACCTGGAGATGTGGAGTGTGATGTCTGTATGGGCAGAAAAATTAAAGCCATCAAATATTGTCTGGTGTGTCTGAACTCTTTCTGTCAAATTCACTTTCAACAACATGAGAATGCCTTTGATGGTGAGAGACACTGTTTGATTGATGCTACTGAGCAACTCCAGGAGATAATCTGTCCAATACACAATGAGCTTTTGAAGATTTTCTGTCATACTGACCAGATGAGTATTTGTGTGCGGTGTACGATGGATAACCACAAAAACCATGACCTGACATCAGGAACAGAGAGAATTAATCAGGTATGAATAAGAAACATTTAATGCAAATGCTTGGCCATCGCATGCATGTTGCTTTCTGTTTTTAATTGCTTGCCAACCCATTTCAACAAAGTTGATCATCCACTGAAGAATCTAATAACGTATGTTGATTTGTTTATTTGATTTTTTTAAAACCCATTTCATTTTGTTTGTTTGTTGTATTGAGATTTTTATGCGGTTTAATTTAAAAAAAAAAAAAAAGCACATTTTCCACATAATGTACATTATTGTTTCTCCGCTATCCCTGCCTTTCTGAAACGCGTCGTTTTTTTACAAAGCTCATCGGGACACAGATCAAAGCTCTGATGAAAAGAGAGGTGTGCTCTGATTGGCCAGCTATCCAGTGCGTTGTGATTGGCCGAATGCCTCAAGCGTGTGACGGAAATGTTACGCCTCTTGCCGTACTGTGATACGTGTCCCGATCAGAACACCGGCGTGACAAGACAATAACAATAAAACCCATTACAATGAGGTATTTGTTGCATCCAGTGGGGACATAATTATGGATTATAATGACTTATACTGTGTTTTTACGTGCTGCGTTGCACCGCGCCATGTTAACATAAAACCATATCTGCATTTTTGATCAGAGAAACGACAAACAACAAGCACTACTCTACACCAGCAGTTCTCAATTCCAGGTATTTCCATCCCCCAGCTCTGCATATTTTCTTTTTTCTTTGCGTGAACATTTGGGTGGCGTTATGCAAATCTTCCCCCACAGTGATGTAGACATGTGGGGGCATGTTTAAACGAGGCGTTTCAGGAGGGTGTGGACGAGTCTTAACTTTTATAAAGAATATCTATTTGGGTTTGAGACTTTAGTCTTTGCAACTTTACAAATCTTATTTATGCACCAAGAGCTTGTAACACTCCAAAGAGAAAGGAAATTGAAATCACATCATATGACCCCTTTAATGTGTTAAGTATGATTATGGCTTGCAAACAGTTCATTACAAATGTTTTGCCTTATGTTATTATAGGCCTATGCATTTTTAAATTTACCAAAATTTAAAAGATACATTTAACAGATCTTAGTCAAGTTATCACCATATTTAATTTTTGACAGGAATGAAAATGTTGAGGCTGTAAGGAAAAGAAGTACAGTGTGTTTAATGGATTGTACTGCTTTTTAACAATATGCCAACTGATCAGCTGATGAAACGTCTTTCTGGAAAGAAAGAATTTTTTATTTTTTTTACATAAACAAAAACTCAATGAAACAGTTTGAAATTTGTGAGTTGTGAAAATTACGTGATCTAGGACCTTTATACAGTCTTTCCCTCACAGCCTCATTTTCATTCACATTAAATTTAATATGGAGTCTAACTGACTGACATCTGTGTACAGTGTTTTCCCTACAATGATAAACTGTTCTTAAACTGTTTTAATTTTGGTCTGTATAATTTCATGTGCATAATGTCATACACAAAAGTTGGAAACTTGGAAAAAAAAATATGGAAAATAAGAATTTTATGTTAAATCCAAAGCAAATATCATATCTACCAAAATGTTAGAAAAAGACACAGTTGATTGAAGTACAACACAACACTGTCAGTGTGTTAGATTAGGTGAAAAAGTGTTGTGGAGGTTAGTGTGGAGGTCATGAGGAGGATTTTTCTATGCATGTTCATTATTTTAATTTTTTTCCAAGGTTCTACATCTTATTCAGTCCCTCCTGAACCTTTCAGCTTTGATGTTGGTTCTCAGTCTGATTATGCAAGAAAATCATTCTCTAAAAGGCTAAAGAAAAAAATGGATCATTTACTTCGTTCGGAGATGCTGGTTGTATCTGGTTGGGGTAGGTTGCATTCATTCAGGAAAGAAGCATGTAAATAAATACTACTGTTTGTGAATATTAAATACAAAGATTTGTTTGTTTTTTTTCTGTAGTAATGCGGTACACATTTCCTACTGATGAACAGGAACAGAAATGAGATCCTACAGTGTATGTCACTCCACACACATACCCTCAAACGTGTGCACACGACATGACTTTCCACTGACTTTTACTGTTTTAATAAAAAAAAGGCTTCTTGAACAAGAAAAAAAAAAAAAAAGTAGGGCGGGACTTGATTTTGTCCATCAGGAACTAACTGAATCATTGTGGTTTGCTATTGCTGTGATCTCATGTGAGTGACAGGTTGTCCTGCCCTCAGAGATGATAAAAGATGTAAGAGAGAAGGGATGTTATTTTGAAAGATTTCGAAAAAAAATTCTTAAAATTTGGAGTGCACATTAACTAAAAAGTAATAATAATGATGATGTGCACTAATAAAAAATATTGCAGTATTCAATAAAAAAATAAATATACTGTCAATTTTCATTTCATGGTGGCTTTAAATATTGTTTAATATTGTATTTGATCTCCCATAGATTCACACAAGCTCTCAATGGATTCAAACACAACGAGTGAAACACTCCTACTGTCTGGGGGGAACAGAGTAGCTACAAACACTGGCAAAGTCCAGCTATATCCCGAACATCCGGACAGATTTGATTGCTGGCCACAGGTTCTGTGTAAAGAGAGTGTTTGTGGACGTGCCTACTGGGAGTTTGAATGGAGTGGGAGAGCTGGTGTGGGTGTATCATTGGCCTATCAGAGCATCTGCAGGAAGGGAAATGGGGATGAGAGTAAATTCAGATGTAATGATCAGTCTATGAGTTTATACTGCTCCCCTTCCAAATACACATTCTGGGACAGTAACAAAAAGACTAAACTACATGTAAACACTTCTAAATTGAAGACTTCAAGATTAGCAGTGTATGTGGATTACAGTGCTGGATTTGTGTTCTTTTACAGCATCTCTGACAAAATGAAACTCATCTATATAGTCCACACTACATTCACTCAGCCCATCTGTCCTGGGTTTATGGTTTATTGTGGGTCATCAGTGAAACTGTGTGATCCAGCAATGAACTGTACATGATTTTGAGAAAGATGTGAGATTCAATTAGATGTTATGGTATTTCTTATTTTTCTGTCAATAAACCAATACTATAGTTCAGAAAGAGAGAGCAGACAAAGAGAGAAATGTAGATTCCAAAATAGGTTTTCTAAAAAAATATTAAACAGCGCAACTGTTTCCAAAATTGATAATAAATCAGCATATTAGAATGGTTTCTGAAGGATCATGTGACACCGAAGATTGGAGTAATGGCTGATGAAAATTCAGCTTTGCTTCACAGAGGTAAATTATATTAATATATATTTAAAAAAAATCTTTTTTCTCTTTTTAATCAAACAAATGCAGCCTTGAGCATAAGAGACTTCTTAAAAAATCATTAAAAATGTTACTGATCCCAGACTTTTGAATAGCAGTGTATATTAAATATATAAAGAGACAATATAATTTTTCAACAATTTTTTTCAAATGTATTTCTATAGTTGCTACAGACAGTATCACCGTGTTAGCAGCATGCTAACAAACTCAAATCAATTGTGAGTATAGACTTACAAGCACTTTGTATGATGAGCATTTGTGTGCACATTGTTGCCTATATTGTATGTTTCAAATCGGATACAATGTTCTATTTCAGGTATGAAAGGTAGTAAGTGCCTTGGAAAACAACCTTTATAGGGTATCTGTACACACAGGACTTGGGCAAATTTTAAGCAACCTAGTGAAATGTATCTCAAGAAAGGCAAAATGTATATTACATTAAAGAATAATAAATGAAGTTCTGGAAAAGTCATTTTGTGTGTCTTTCTATAACTTGTAAATTTTGTTCCAGGTCCCTTCTATATTATATTACATTAAAGAATAATAAATGAAGTTCTGGAAAAGTCATTTTGTGTGTCGGCCATCTTTGAAACGCCTTTCAGGCATGCAAGTGCAACTCCTATCTCTTTGAAAGAAAGCTGGGGAAACATCAAATTCTCAAAAACTGTTCACTAATCTTACGATTAAATTTCATATTTGAAATCACCAAAGAAATCTGACAAAAACTGTCATAAATGTGGTTACTTTTGCTTAAATAGCGTTATAAAAAGCTTATTTTTCGGGCTGGATCAGCCAGTGCGCATGCGCAGTCTTAAGCGCAAGTCTCAGAATGCTGACTGTTTCTATAGCAACCAGGACTTCTAAGGGCAGCTGCAGTGACCTGCTGAATTTACCGATCAGCAACTGGCTGTTTCATTCAGAAGGCGGGGCTTTCTGCGATTAAGCGGCCATGTTAATATTAAGCATTGATTTTTTTTTTAGAATGTGTTCGAATTGGATTTTTTTTTTTTTGCGCCCTTGAAGGGCACTTCGGGAAGAGGATGCCATTTGTAGGGACGTTACAAACGAAAGTGAACAAATGAATCCCTTGGCGATTGGAGATTTCAGTTGTTGGTTGGTACATGCAATGGTAACTTCATGGAAGTGATTTCCGCTTGTGTCATGTGAACTTCGATGCTTTTAAAATCAAAGTTGGGGTTGATTTTGAGTTCACATACAAACATTAATAGAATAAGCTAATTAAATTAGTCTATTTTAATGTAAGACAACTTATTTTTCGTCAGTGATAGAAATTTGTTTACAGACGGTAGTGTAAGCAAGTTTAGTTTGAAAACAATTAGACAATATTTGAATAAAATAAAAATAAGAAGACATATTTATTTGCAACAACTGATGGAGTGCTGAATGCTGCAAAGGAAACAAAGATGCGTGACGCCAAACCCCCTCACAAAAGAAGAAAGCCGTAGTGTTTACAACTGTGATGACGAGCGCTTATAAGGATCAACTAAACACTGGAGTTTCAAAAGTATGTGAAATATTTAAAGTTCGACATTTCCACGCCCCACAAACGTGTGGCGACATTTCCACGCCCCGAAACATGATGCTGAAAGAAACAAACTGTGATTGGTTGTTCGACAGGTTGGTCAAACGGCCTTGTGGGCAGGCCTTGGCCAATGAAAGCTGCCATGAATTCCAGCTTTCACAATGGCTAAACGCCCTCTGGCTCAGCCTGGCCTGCTACAGTAGCCACACCCTTAACTCTCACTATTGGCTAGGCAGGTAGGACATCCTATCACTGCATTTGGTACTGAGCCTTCCTCAGAAGAAATATATTTATAAATCTCTTTATATATATATTTATATGTATATATATATATATATATATCTCGACTACTTTAATTATTATATATATTGATGATCTGATTGATATCAGGATATGAAGAGACTTAAGGGACTATCCTTATGATAAAACCGTTTACTCCCTTTACCCTTATTTTTGTTATTTTTGTATTGATTTTATTCCACCACTAGGGGTAGATGCACACACAGGGTTAAAACAGACATAATTTAATGATCACAATTTGTAAACCTGTGTTTTCTGACACTAATTCAAATCCCTTCCCTCTATTATTCCCATCCTCGGTTCACTTTTTCCCCGATTCACCTTTCCATGCCAAACAGCATGAAATAAATGCAGATGAAATTCTTGGGAACTTTTAAAACGTTCCCATCTGGCTTTGACTTGTCCAAAGGCCTGCCTGAGGCCTGAATCACGAGCTCCAGCTTAAAACCATCAGAATCCAGATATGGACAGCAGCCCGGTGATTAAAAAAAAAAAAAAAATGGCAGGAGATTGAACAGTTACAGTATTTGACATCATCCTTTCATCTGACTCCCCAGTAGAACTCTGCAGATAACAAACAACCTTTTTCCGAGGACAAACCAGCAGAGCACCTGAGAAAGTCTTGGTGTAATTTAATAATAAAGCTTTGTTCTTTCAGTTATAAAGATTTATGCTGAGCTGTAGTGATAAAAATGTGCAATGTTTGCAGAATATATGCATAAATGAATCTAAAACATGCGGCATATAATGTGGATATTTTATATGTAATGCACCTAAACATTTCCAGATGATCATACAATTGTAAGACCCTCCGACTCTCTTCTTTCTGTCTCCATAAATGTAGAAGGTCCTTCTTAGGCGTGCAGGGTTCTCATGGAGGGGGTGGATCCGTAGGAAGCAGGTTGATTCTCTCTCTGTATTAATCTCCGTCAGTGTGTCATTGTGTGTGTTTGAGACAGAAAGAGAAGGGGAGGGCTGGTATAAAGGCCGGTTCCCTGTTGCTTGCTCCCACTCCATCTGTTTTTTCAGTGGGTTTGATCTGCAGGGGATACTCCAGTATGATACTCCTGTTTACAGCCACCTTTACCATCATGGTGCTATCCTCCCTGGACCAGGTGGAGTCTTCAGCGTATGACAAGATAGTCACACACAGTCGCATCAGGGCTAAGAGTCAAGGGTAAGGGTTGATTGTTTTAAGGGTTCACCTTTGCCGGCTGGGAACAAGGTGATCAGTTTTGTTAACATTGTTGATCATATCAAATGTAGAATTACATATTGAAAATATGGGATTCAAAATGCTATTTAAACCTTTAACATTACATAAAATACATAAAATACATAAAATGATTTTGCACCATTTCTTGGTTAGTAATCAAGTATGAAAATTTGTGAAGTGTACTATTTGAACTTGTGTAAATCCTGATGCTTTTTTCTGCCTTTCACTCAGATTATGCAGATATGTAATATTTTTTAATGAAAAAAAGTATCATCTTGCAAAATGAGATTAAGTGAAAATACAAAAGTACTCCCACTGTATTATATATTAAGTTTATCTTATATACAGTATGTTGTTGCAATTTAACAAACAAAGTGCATTTAAAAAATTACATTTAAATATACAGTATTTAAATTTTTCCAGGCCCAATGTGTGTGCTTTGCAGCAGGTCATGGGGACCAAGAAAAAGTACTTCAGCACATGCAGGAACTGGTACAACAAATCCATCTGTGGCAAAAAGGCGTAAGTTATCCACTGATTTTTACTCTGACCCTCTCTGCTTTAGCCAGGTTTCTGCCCATGGTCTCATTAGAGGTCACAGGTCACCGCGAGACAGTGCCTTTAGTTCTGAAGGTGAAGGAGCGTCATGTTGGTGCTGGATTACATTGGTTAAGCTTGTTCAGTGCTTTAGGGTGTGTTCAGGGAAAGTGAATGAAGCAGAAGCCTTTGAAGCTGTTTAGTACTCTTCATACAGATCTGTTTTGTATTAGCAATGATTCAAGACAGTTGGATTTTTGCCAAAATAAGGTGGCCCACAGCATAAATACTCCCTAGAGCAATATGATTTCTGATACATAAATAATATAACACTTTGGAGCTCTTCTCCCAGCTTGCAGCAGGATGAAACAGCAGATGTCAGCCGAGTGGATCTTACTGTACTTGTTTATGGCAGATTAACCGCAGTTCAAGTGCGCTGACTATGACTTGACATGTTTATTGTTGCTCCAGTGGATTCTCTCTCTGTTTTCTCCTCAAATGCCACAATAATTTACTGCATGTTCACTGAGAGGATGATGTAAGCGTGTTTCTTGGCTCTATGAGATCGTGATGGAGGCCTCAGGGACTGGTGACCAAAACTTTTAAAGCTCATCTCAGCCTTTCCACTGGCAGAGATCTGTTGTGTGTGAAAGAAAAGGGAAAAACCTTTGGCCCCAGGAAATGTCTGTGTTTGGTTGTGCAGGTTTTTTCTGTCATTCTTGTTTTTTTTATCTCCATATGTTCAGTTTCCATGTTTTATTGGGACATTCCATAGACGTAATGGTTTAATACTGTACAAATTGTATTTTCTTTCCCCTTCCCCTAACCCTAGCCCTCACACAAAACTTTCTGTGCTTTAGATAATACAATAATAATAATAGTAATAATAATAATAATAATAATTCTGTATGATATAAGCTGTTTTCCTCATGGGACCAAAAATGTCCCCATGAGGTCCAAATTTACTGGTATTACTATACTTCCCCATGATTGGTCCCCATAATGTAGGGAATACCAGGTACACACACACACACACACACACACACACACACACACACACACACACACACACACACACACACACACACACACACACACACACACACACACACACACATAGACATATTGATACTGGTCAAAAGTTTTTTTCTATGTTTTTGAAAGATGTCTCTTATCTTCACAAAGTCTGTATTTATTTGACTATAATTTTACTTTGAGTATAAACAGTAATATTGTGAAATATGATTGCAATTTAAAAGAACTGTTTTCTATTTTAATATATTTTAAAATGTAATTTATTTCTGTGATGTTAAAGCTTCTGAATTCTTCAGTGTCACAGGATCATTCTAATATGCTGATTTGGTTGTTATCAATTATGTTCAATTATGTAATCAATGTTTCTTTATTTATAATATTTATAATATTATTTATTTATTTACTTATATAATTCATACATTCAAAATATATGTTTTATATTTTATCTAATACAGTACAGTACATTCATGTATTTTAGATGTGATTGTCCAGTTGTACAATTCTACAATTAACTGTAATTTTTGGGGCCACTGTATATGTGGGAAAATTTTGTATGGGTGTGGTCTCAGTACATTTGTGTGTGTGCGTGTGTGTGTGTGTGTGTGTGTGTGTGTGTTTGTGTGTGTGTGTGTG
Source organism: Cyprinus carpio (assembly GCF_018340385.1). Lineage (NCBI taxonomy): Eukaryota > Metazoa > Chordata > Actinopteri > Cypriniformes > Cyprinidae > Cyprinus > Cyprinus carpio. The sequence continues at coordinate 9,502,018 of NC_056581.1, read as the reverse complement.
TGTGTGTGTGTGTGTGTGTGTGTGTGTGTGTGTGTGTTTAATCATGCAGCAGGATGTCCAGGAACCTAAAGGACAGATTCTTCTTTATAGCTGTAGTCTTCAGACATACATTGATTTTGGAAGAGAGAAACCAAATAAAATATTCTCAGCTACTTTTTAAGCTTTAAATAATTTTATAACTGTTGTCCTCAGTTTAACCTTCTCACGAGAGACTTATAGAGAATTATAAAGAATTACAATGAGCCTCCTATGCACTTTAATCTATCTTCTGTGAGATTTATGATACAGATCTATTCTCATCCTTTTCTCACCTGCGGTGTTGTTTTTCTCCTGGATTTCTTCCAGCATATATGGCTGCTGCCTCTCTGGTCACTGTAGGAAACATATGAAAACAATTTTGAATGTGTCTACTGGGAGGTCAATAATAAAAACACGAAACACCCCTGCCTGGCGTCTCTCCGCAGTTCCCCCTGACTGAACTCTGGGCAGCAGTAGGTCCAAAGCTGCACATTGGCCGCATTGGGGAAAGTTTGAATCAGGCCTCTCTCAGGGGTCCTGCTGGCTTACTTTTTCTTTCCTTCCCTGACACTGAGAACATTGTTCAGTGTCAGGGGATGAACTCATCCACAGCTGCAATGTCTGTGCCTCCAGACACTATCATGATGATAAAAAAGAGAAACAGAGCAAATTTTAATCTGTGCAATGTCAGGTGCATGCTTCCAACCATTTCGCTGTCTGACAAACAGCAGGCCTACATGGCATAATAATTCTCAAAACCACAGATCTCTCGCTAAAACCAATGATGAACGACATTAGTCACGGGAGAGTTACATGCACGCCATCTGAAGACAGCTGTTAGAAAGCCTCTTTGCTCGCTTTTAATGTATTAGAACAGCCTTTAGGCCAGTGGCCAACATTCAGATTAGCGTGTTTACTCTTAATAAATATCTAAAAAGATTTAGATTTAAATGTAAATAAAATAAAAATCATTTATACAAAGTTAAGACATTTTGCATGGAATGTTGATTTTGTTTTCTTTACCAGCCTTTTCCCACATACTATTGAAGAGTTATGTTGTTGTTTTTTTACATGGCAGTTCACTTTGATATCTCAGTTGTTTCTTCTAGACATCATTGATATTAAATGAAGAGCTATTTTTGAAAGTTTTTTTTTTTTTAACTAATTGATTTTTTTTCTTTCTTTGAGGAAAAGGCTCCAAATGTGTCTCATCTCAAGTTTTTGGAGAGGTATACTGGACTTAGATTTGCCAAACTACAAGTCTGGCATCAAAAGTTAAGAGATTTCAGTTTAAACTCAGGAATTTGTACTCGAAAATAGACTTTTTGTTAATTTGTCTGCTACTTTCTCATTTTTATCAGATTTTACATTCCCTAAGGAATATAATGAGAAACATCTAAAACAAAGTTGATACTTGCATGAAATGTAGCTGAGACCACCTTTTGAGCAATAAAATATTCCTCTGAGAGCATTTATCAACCTGTACGCTCATGATGACTTCAATAAACCGCTGCAAATTTTTCCCCACTGCATGCCAGATAGAGATGCCATTACTGTTAAAAATAAACACCAATCACACTCTCAAAACCGCCCATAGGCAAGTGACCTCACATGTTTCAGACAGTATGCTTTCTCTCTTAGGGCTAGCTCAGATTTGGGTTGTTGCACTCTTATACTGGCAAATTTTTGAGGATTGGCTGATGAGATAATACTGTGGAAGCTGAGGTTTAGTTTCACTGTCAACATTCCAAGGAGACATTATACAGGAATAGCCTTTTGTCTTATAATAAATGTATATATGTTTGGTCTTTGAATGTGTACAGAGAGGGCCTTTTGGTGACTTTTTTCATTTCATTAAATAGTGTTTTCTTAAGTCTTAATATAATGACTTATAATATAATGACTCTTAAGTCTTAATATAATGTAAGTCAATATAATGACAGTAGATTATGTATTATCTATGTACGTTTTTTACACATTTACATCTTATTTTAATCTTATTTGCATATATATATATATATATATATATAATGTAATTTATTTTTATGTATGTATATATATATATTGATTCCAACAGTTTGTGAGACAATTCAGTTTATAAAAACTGCAAAAATGTTGGGGAAAAACACTAAATTAATAACAAATTCAGATAAAAGTCTAAATGGTTAAAAAAAAAAATTAACAAGACATGCTTAAATGATTAATCACGTGAGTTTTCAGGACTTAATATGAACAAAATGTCAGTTCCTTGAAACAACGGAACAAATTTGGTAGGAATAAAATATTTTAAATTCTATAGCTATCAAAGACAGTTATCATCTCAGCAACATCATTTGAATATAAGGTTTATGATACTGTTTTTATATTTTGACTCTTTCTATGCAGGGTGGTCTTATATGAATGCTGTCCAGGTTATATGAAGTTAGATGGGAAGCATGGGTGCCCCGCAGGTCAGTATTCATTCTTTCCATCAATAGAAATATTACATAGTATTTTATATTTTCTTATGAGGTTGCTAGTCTGAGTGGTTGATAGAACATTGCTATATGGTTGCTTGAGTGTTCTGAATGGTAACTATGGAAATTTTACTTTATTTTTGCCAAGCAGCATGATTTGAGGTGTCAGCAGGTCTGTAGTGCGCGTGCCCAAGATTAATACATATGATTATGTTTACTGCTAAATTGTCAATCATCACCAATTATCACACATTTGACTTCAGTTTAAGGTCATGCTTAAATCAAATGTCAGTTTACTCATTGGCAATGAGTTCAGTGGAGGAGAACATTAGCTTTTGTTCTCTAAACAAAATCCAGACCCAGCTGGCTGTACTTATGCATGAGTTTAATGAGCCACAGCTAGTCTTGAACAAGGACTCGAGCTTCACATCATGTGAACGGAGCCTGAGTTTGGAGTATGTGCTGTTTTGTAACTCTATACTGAATCTAAACTGTGCATGAGACTCTTTCGTTTATTTCTGTTAAATTTTGCTCCATCACCCAGTGGCTCCTATTGACACTGTGTATGGCACCCTGGATCTGGTGCAAGCCAAGATCACTCAGCAATACTCCGATCAGTCCAAACTGAGGGAAGAACTTGATGGAGCGGGATCTTATACAATGTTTGCACCCAGTGATGATGCCTGGAAAGAGTTAGATCCTGTAAGTCAAATTCCCTGCCACGTTATAATTCATTCAAGCTGCAGTATTTGCATGCTATGTTTTAAAATCGGTGATCCAATGTGTTTGGTTATTATTAAGTGAAGAACTGAATGGAACTTATTAAAAAGAAATAAATTGAGGAATATGCCGTCATGCCGTCTTTCCCCAGTACAAAGCTGTGACATTTTAATGTTGATTCTCTATTTCCAGGCATCAAACGCTGCCTTGGTCAGTAGAAACACTAAGCTTTACGATGCACTCTGCTATCACGTGGTCAACAAACGTCTTCTCACCAAGGACCTGAAGAATGATATGATCCTACAGTCCATTAATGACAACCATGACCTCTATATCAATCACTACTCAAATGGAGTATGTTTCTCTTTTCTTCAAATTCATTGTGTATGAAACGGTGTTATTTAAGTATTATTTATATGTTGTTATAGTATTTATAAATGTATTGCATTAGCTTGTTTTAAGATATATTGTAAGTTTAATTTAATTTTAGTCATTTTGTTTTGTGCTTTTGTCATTTTTATTTATTTTTAAGATATTTTTTGTTTCTTATTAGTTTAGCTAATTTATTTTTATTTTAGTTTTTGTTGTAGTATTTATATTAGTTTGGCTTAAACTTACTATTATCTTTTTTTTTCAAGATTTTTAAAAAAAATTTTTCAGATTTATTAAATTAACAATATTTTTCTTATATTAACATGTTTACAAATATTTTTAATTTTAGTTAACAATTACAACATTGTTTACACCTATAAGATTGTGCCATTATTTACTCACTCTCATGCCTTTCCAAACCTGTAAGACTTTCTTTCAACTGTGGAGCACAAGAGATATCTTCAACTATTTTTGTGCATCTACTGTAGATCAATAGAGTCCAAAACAACATTACTTGGATTCCATAAAAAACTTTTTACGGATGAATTTTTGGATGAAGTATCCTAAATTAAACTACAGTTTTAAAGTGACTAAACTCTTTTTCAACAATTTTGCAGGTTGTCACAGTGAACTGTGCCAGGATCATTCACGCCAACCAGGTGGCCACTAATGGAGTTGTGCATGTTATTGATCGGGTCATCAGCTTCGCAGTTCAAACGATCATGGACGAGATCGAAACCAACGATGATCTGACAACACTGAAAGTGCGTTTGATTATACCTATGGTTTTGTAAATGAATATGACTTATTGGAAGCTTTCTGAATAGCCTTCTGATAGGAAGCTATCAAAGATGAAAAAACATTCCTCAGCAGGGGCATATGATTTCAGAAAGTTATCTAGGAAAACATTTTATTTATGATGTCTTTTATAGACTGTTGCTTTGAGATCGGGTCTCCATGGTCAACTGGGAGAGTCCAAACACTACACACTTTTTGCTCCAACCAACGAGGCCTTTGAAAAACTAGACAGAGATGTGCTGGAGAGACTTATGAGTGACACAACTGTACTTGAAGGTAAACATAGATCACAACCACAGAACATAATTTAGACAGTATAAAGGAAAGGAATTGAGTTGAGGTGGAAGGAAGCTTTATGCACTACAAGTATAGTAACAAAACTGTTACTGTGGCTTCATAACAAAGTAAACTTCAGAGCAAAAGTTATTACTTTATTTTTTGTTACAGTAAAGGTTTTTATAATGTTTCCAAAGATTTCTATTTCAGATAAATTCTGTGCTTTTGAACTTTATATCAAACAAAGAATCCTGAAAAAAAAGAAATGTATCACTGTTTACACAAAAATATTTAGTAGCACATCAAAAATAATAATCATGAATGTTTGTTGAGCAGCAAATCAGCCAAATAGAATGATTTTTGGAGGATTACATGACACTGAAGACAGGAGTAATGACATGTGACACTGCAGAATGGAGCAGTGAGATTATGATTATTTTTTTTTGTATTTTTAGGTATAAATTCAGTTATTTTATATTGCAATAACATTTCACAGTATTACTGGTTTACTGTATTTTTGATCAGATAAATGCAGCTTTGGTGTGTTTAGCATATAAGATTTATTAAAAAACATTGAACAGCCGGCCACAAACTTTTGAACAGCAGTGTATGCGTGCACAAAGCATGCACAGGATGAAATAATCACCTGAAAGACTCCACAAATGCAGTCCAATCCAAGCAGTGGCACATTCTCAGATGGCGAGCAAACAACAGATCTGGCCGCAGCCACACGGAGATTCAAAACCAAGTTTGGTCAAGACCTCTAACGGTTCATGATGGGAAATGCTTTTTCTGATTCTTTCCTGATTCTGGTTTTCCCCATGAAAAAAGAAGATGGTCTCATTACAAATCTTATCTGTGTGATCTTTTAGATGGCTGAGATTATCATCATAGCAAAAGCAGTAAAATGTGGAGACCTATATTCAAAAGCAAAGACTAGCTTTGAAGTAAACATTCAGTTCTTCTGAGGCCAATTATCTCAAGACCCGACTGATGTAAATGGCGTGTGAAAAAACGCAAATTATTAGAGCAGATCAGGCAGTAGGATTCTGGTTTAAAGGTCTACAGCACACCGATAAAAGGAAATTTGATTGATTGATTTTCATGTGTATTTTTTTCTACTTAAATTAGATTTTTCAGCATGCCTCATGCCTCAAGACCACACAGATATAAAATATCAGCATTACATCACTTCAGGATCTTTGGCCCTGTCCAAATGAGTCACTTGATGTGGACCTGTGGTCTCATGGACTTTGCTTGCATGTGTACATGATGTCCACAGGACCCTAGAGCAGTGGTTCTCAACCTTTTTGACTCCAAGGCCCGACTGTCCAAGACAAAGGCCCCCCATGTAGGGCCGGGTATTTCTGGTACTTCTCCAGTAATGTAATGAAGCTTATTTTCAAATATTTTTGTTTACAGAAACTATGAGTGGCAATATCTTAATTAAATAAATTCATAACTAGAAAATTATATATTCATTATAGAAATAGCTTCTTAAGATTTTATTAATTTTCTTGACTTTTTCATGTAGAAATCATGCTTTGAAAATTCCTTCAAATATACAAATTTTGTAAGAATGTGGGAACCGGGGCCTCATTAGAAGCACAAATGAGCAACATTTTAACTGCTCTTTAATTATTACATCACTGAAATGAATTAATTTATATTAATTACTCGCAGAAAGCAATAATCATAATAATAATAATTACACTTGAATTTAAAATGAAGTGGAGATTTAAAAAGAGAGGTGCATTTATGAACTTTTCTGTTTATACAGACGTTTTTTTTGTTGTTGTTTTTTTGAGGAAACTAAATGTTTAACCATTTTAGCTTACTTTAAAGTTTGCTTAGTATTTTACAAAAATCATTTTAAGTCAACTTGCGCTACCTTGGAAGTGTGCTGTGGCCATCTATTGGTTCTCGGCTCCCTGACTGAGAACCATCTCCCTGAAGTGTCCTACTTGTCCCCTTTGCGGCCAACATTCACTCTCAATGCACCATTGTGCATTAATATAGGCCCCACTGCTGACTGTTACCCAATACCCCATGTGGTTAAGTGTAGAAGTGTAGATGAATAGGACCTGTCTTAAGAAGGTGGTTTTGATTTGGATTTTGGTTCGGTGAAGCACTTAAAGTTGTCAGCTTAAACAGATGCAGGAAATTGGCAAAATACGCTCAGCTGCTGGGAAAGTGATATAACAGTTGACATAAGAGTCTCAGCTCACCACCACATTGCCTCTGCACAGGAAGAACTGGGTGGGTGTCCCATTGGACAACATGAGCTTCTGTGTTTTTAATTATCTCTAGTGGTCTATATCTTGATGCTACTGGACTGTGATGATAAAGACATCTTAAAAGTTTAGGTCACTATACCATTTATCTTTCAATCTGTCACTTAACCGTTCTCCATCTCTCTTGTTCTATTTATTTTACAAGCCCTTTTGAAGTACCACCTCCTGAACTCAGTGCAGTGCTCTGAGGCCATTATGGCGGGCTCCGTCTATGAGACTCTTGAGGGCAGTAATATTGAGATCGGATGTGATGGTGAGAGTCTCACAGTTAATGGTATCAAAATGGTGCTGAAGAAGGACATTGTCACCAGCAATGGGGTCATTCATCTGATCGACCAGGTGCTCATGCCTGACTCAGGTGAGACTCTGTAGTTACCCAATGGGTTCAGTCTGACTTTATTTTATCTTAAAGGGACAGCTCCCTTTAAAAATTACATCCTTATGTCATACATTTGCATATATTAAAATATACAAATGTAATGTCACTGATAGAACATCTAAATCTACAGTTGTGATCAGTGTGTATCTTGTCTTGCAGCCAAGCAGGTGATAGAGCTTATAGGCAAATCTCAGAACATTTTCAGTGACATGGTGTCTGAGCTTGGCCTGTCTGCGGCCATGCAGCCTGAGACCGAGTATACTATTCTTGCCCCACTGAATGGAGCCTTCTCTGGTAAGCTGACCTTATGATTCTATGAGCAAAATACAAGATGTTTCTACAGAGATAACTGTGAACGCCATAATTGTGTGTATGGTCTAAAGTATGGTTGGTTGGTTGATAGGTTTGTTGGTTGTTTGTATTGATAGATAGATAGATAGATAGATAGATAGATAGATAGATAGATAGATAGATAGATAGATAGATAGATAGATAGATAGATAGATAGATAGATAGATAGATAGATAGATAGATAGATAGATAGATAGATAGATAGATAATTATTGGTACATTTTTAAATGCCTCACAGTCCAGGTTAAAATGTCACATTAACGTTGTGTCTTCAACTGTCATGCAGAAGAGTTAATGTCCATGGATCAGCGCCTCCTGAAAATTATTCTGGAAAACCACATTGTGAAACTCAGAGTCTCTCTGAGTGACCTCTACAACGGCCAGCTGCTTGAAACACTGGGAGGAAAACTGCTCAGAGTCTTCATTTATCGCACGGTGAGAGAGAAAGACATAAGAGAACGAGAATTAGTGAAAGATTAGGGACCTGGTAACAATTATTGTGTAAACTCCATGAGTGAAAACAACCACTTTATAAATGTTTATTGCACTGGTAGTTACATTTTATGCTCTTCAGATAAGTGAATAGGCTTTAAAGATGTCCTTCTCTAACTAAATTTGTTTTAATACTCTGCAAAGTCTCCAAGGCACAACTATTATTTCATTCTCCTTTTTATGTGTGTGTTTAAGGCTGTGTGTATTGAGAATGCGTGTATGGTCAGAGGCAGCAGGGAAGGCAGTAATGGTGTCCTTCATCTCATGCGATCACTGATTCAGCCACCCGAGACAACCATCTACAAGCGGCTCTTGAAAGACGGACGCTTCAAGTGAGATTATCATCATGACTTAATATGATTAATATTATTTTATTAACTAAACTGTAAAACTGTAAAGGTAACAAAATAAAATGTAAAAAAGAAATGCTGCAGAAAAACGTAACTGTAAGTTAATTTACTATATACACTGAAAAACACTTAATTTAACAGGATAATCTCTGTATGTTATTATAAATTCTATTGACATATTAAATAAAAATGACAACTATTTATTTATGTATGTACAAATAACTCATTGGCTGGCTGAATTATTCCAGAATCTTCCTGTCTCTGATGGAGAGTGCTGGACTGACAGATCTACTGAAGCAGGAGGGATCGTACACACTTTTTGCTCCTATCGATGCCGCCTTTGACACCCTGACAGAGGAAGACATCACTCTTCTGAAAAGTAAACCTTTTATCCTCTATTTTTTTTAGATGATGTCAACTTTTGCTCGGTCTGTTTCCTCACAGTGACATTATGAATATTCTGTTATCCAGGCGACATCAACACCCTCAGGGCGATCCTGCTCTACCACTTTAGCAATGGTGTGTTTATTAATGGAGGCTTGGAGGGTGGAGTGACTAATCTTCTTAAGACCATTCAGGGCAACAACCTTCAAGTGCTGTCTGTAAGTACACTTGAAATTGTTATTTTAAGATAGGATATTTTATCGGTCAGGTTTTTTAGGCACTAACAAACCAACTTTATCTGATTAAATACCATAATTAGTGAAAATGTAGAGATTTCCAAATGTCAGCTTTATCCCAACAGTGATTATGATAAAGATGTCCCATAATTAGCTTTTCCAGTTACATGCATAATGCATAAAGGCATTTGCACACTCCATAAAAAAACTCTGAAAGAGTGACTTTTAAATTTGAGCCAATACAAACATTGTGGTAGCACAAGAGAGGAAGAACCTGACATGTTTTTATCGCCAGACAATGCAATTACACGTAGCACAAGTTTCCTGTGTCTGTTCTAAAAATTCCATGAGCCACATCCAGACCATTCACTTAAATCCTTTAAAGGAAACATACCAGTATGTTAACACTGAGTATGAAGCTGACTTGATTATAAAAAACAAACATCATCTCATCCTAATTAGGACTATGAGCATTTCTCTTTCTGTGTTTGTGTATAGCTGAAGGTTTATGGCACAGGGCATTTTTGTGTGTGAATTTGGAGCATTGCTACAGCAGTAAGGTCATAACTTCCAGACAGTTTGCTGCCATAAATCAAACTCATAACTCAAATCTCAGAAACGCCTCTACCCATAACTCCCTCTAAAAGCTGGAACAATGGGTCTCCTAATGTCCAGACACTTCCTTTGCAGAAAACAGATATCAGCACTGTAAATGTAAAATTACTTTATACACAGATATCTTGCTAACAGAGCCAAAACAAGGAAGTGACCTCTTAATAAGATGTCCTGCAGTTGCATTTGTCTGTATTCAAAGAGTTTCAAAGGGTTTTATAAGGCTTGCATAAGTCTTTGACAAGAATTATGTCTGTAATATATATATATATATATATATATATATATATATATATATATATATATATATATAAATTATATATGCAATATTTTATAAAATAATATATTTCTATTACACTCAGGTTAACAACTCCATCCATGTAAATTCAGTGGAGGTTCCAGATTTTGATCTTATGGCATCCAATGGAGTGATCCATGTAGTGAAGACCATCTTATATCCTCAAGGTATATTACCATAAGTGTTTAAGGTGTAATATTTTGGAGGGATTTAGAATATTTTTACATGCAGTAAGTCAGAATCAATTCCATAGATGGTCCTTATCTTCAGTTTACCTGTTTTTTCCATTCTCATATAAATGTACAATTCCTGAGACATAAGACACAGTCCCCAGAGCTTAATAAATATTTTTTTTACCTCATTTCACAGATCTGCCAGTTGGCCATGAAGACATATTGATTCTGCTGAAGAAACTCATCAGACACATACAGCTGAAGGTACAGCAGGACACACATCATATCTGAACACTAACTCATATAACAGATCCATCACAGTCCAGTACATCACCGAACAAACACACATATCACTTTATAAGTTGGTTCTATTTTTATTTTATTATTTTTTTTCTGTGTGTGTAGTTTGTATCTGGATACACCTACCATGAGATTCCACTTACGTTCATCAGTAAGTTCAATTTCATCCCTCATTCATGATTTCTCTCTTTAGGTTTCACAGAAAATAATAACATCATTAACAGCATATAGATTACATTTGACATGCTTTTTTATAAATTGTATTAATGTAATATTGTATTTTGCTTTGTAGAGAGGACTATAACTACTCATGTCATTGAGAAAGGTAATACATAATTATTTTATTTTACTATTTTATTTTTTATACTACACCTCTAAATGCTAACTCTTTTTGTCATTCACCTACCCATTTTATACGTCCATAAGCATTTATTCAGTGTATTTGCGATACTGACCCCCTCGGACAAGCCTTTCTCTGCCAGCCGATTATTCCCAGCATCACTTTTAGGTAGCCTATTTGTAAAATTGTGTATTTACTCAATTATTATCCAATACAACAACAAGCCTGAACTTTGCCTCAGCTGCAACTCAAGAAAACCGATTCTTCATAGAGATGTATGTCACTTTACAATCAAGAGACAGTATGAACTAAACAAAGAAGGGTTCAATTGCAGTTACCTACTTCTTCGATCCCTAGTTTGTCTGTAATGTAGTCTTTTATTTTGTGCAGTTGTTTCTTATATACAGTCTTTTCACACTGTGTTTGAATTCCATCATAAAACACAAAGTACCTTTTGAGCCGAGCCTGCAATCAAAAGCCTCACAATCCTGATACACAGCCAGTTGTCTTAGCTCATCTTTGGCAGAATATATTAATTTATGTTTTATGAATCCAGCAGTAGCATGAAACGTGACCCCTGTTGCAGTGTCTAGAAAGAAAGGACGGCCTGGTGTTCATTAACACTTCTGACAGCGCCAGTGACTATTAATTAATTGGTTTAGACTCCCATTCTCATCTTTGATCATTTACTTGTGATTCATATCAGTAAAAGCAGCAAGGAGAAATGGCACAATGGATTCAAAAACATTGGAAGTAAACCTAACTTTAATTTATTCAGCATAATAGCATCATAAAAGACAGTCATACTTCATGCCAAGAAAAGAAAAATGTCTCTAAACAAAATATTATTCACAAATACTGATTATTGTAAATGTCCTGGGCTGCGTTTCTCGATAATGATTGATCTTAGAGCTCAAGAGCGTTTTCTACGAGTCATTATAGTTATTGTTTCACGTGTGTTTCCCAAAAATGCACATAACGCAATCGCACGTAGCTGTGCTTTAAGTGCTACTTAGGAGTCGCTATCCATTTGTCAAGTGCTGAAATGTCACCTTATTGAATGGCTCGTAATTGTAGTACACACTCGGTTATTGAAATGTTAACCTAATGCTGCGTTCTAGACAACTCGGATATAATAACTATTATATTATATTATATTATATTATATTATATTATATTATATTATATTATATTATATTATAGTGTATAATATTATATTTTACATAATAATATATAATATACTTTATATACAGTATATACAGTATATATATATATATATATATATATATATATATATAGAGAGAGAGAGAGAGAGAGAGAGAGAGAGAGAGAGAGAGAGAGAGAGAGAGATGTTATTTCCGGGTCCAATACATGGCTGGTTTTCGTGCACGTCAGCAAGTCACTGACAGATATTTTTTCCCCAGTCTTTGAAGCATATTTCCTAATTCTTTCATTCATTTTTTTTGTTCAGTCATTTAATTTAGATGTGTATTTCTATTTGTATGCCCTTTTTAACTATTTCATTTATAAATTAATAAAAAAAAATAATTAAAAATTGAGTAATAAAGTGTACGATAAAGTACAATCAAATCTTTATATTATAATCACATTGCACTTGAATAAAGTTAAAGGAGTAATCTGCCGATTGTCCTGCAGGTAACCGCATGAATCGGTCTTCTTACGATGCACTTTAGGCTTTACGATTACACCAGAGCACTTGTAGATCTACGATGATTTTCAAGTGCTACTTGAGTTACGATGCTTTTGGGAAACAGACTGTAATATCAGTCGTACGATAATTTTTACAAACTTCTTAGGCTTACGAAGCTTTTGGGAAACGCAGCCCTGGTCTTGACATGCCTCCTGATGGGATCTTTACCTTTCCCTCAGGTCCCAAGGTCAAGGTGGTGATTGGAGAACCAGGCATCACCACAGTTAAACGAGTGATCAAAGGAGATTCGAGGGTCACCAAAGTAAAAAAAGGGACTGAAAGAGATCCTAATGTCACCAAAGTTCCAGGAGAACGTCGTGGAGATCTGAGCTTCACCAAAGTTAGACAAGTTGTTGGAAGAGATCCTAGTGTCATCAAAGTTACACGAGTGATTAAAGGAGATTCGAGTGTCACCAAAATAAAAAAAGTGACTGAAAGAGATCAGAATGTCACCAAAATTCCGGGAGAACTTCGTGGAAATCTGAGCGTCACCAAAGTTAGAAAAGTTGTTGGAAGAGATCCTAGTGTCACCAAAGTTACACGAGTGATCGAAGGAGATTCGAGCGTCACCAAAGTAAAAAAAGGGACTGAAAGAGATCCTAATGTCACCAAAGTTCCGGGAGAACTTCGTGGAGATCTGAGCGTCACCAAAGTTAGAAAAGTTGTTGGAAGAGATCCTAGTGTCACCAAAGTTACACGAGTGATCGAAGGAGATTCGAGCGTCACCAAAGTAAAAAAAGGGACTGAAAGAGATCCTAATGTCTCCAAAGTTCCAGGAGAACTTCGTGGAGATCTGAGCGTCACCAAAGTTAGACAAGTTGTTGGAAGAGATCCTAGTGTTACCAAAGTTACACGAGTTATCAAAGGAGATCCTAGGGTCACCAAAGTAAAAAAAGTGACAGAAAGAGATCCTAGTGTCACCAAAGTTACACGAGTGATTGGCAGAGATCAGAGCATCACCAAAGTTGCTGAAGGAAATCCATCCGTTACAAAGATCACAAGGCTCACTGAAAGTATGTACCAATTTGATTAAAGGAAAAGTTCACTCAAAAAATGAAAATTGGCTGAAATGTATTATAACTCATCCACTTCATGGATGGCATGAGGGCATTGCTTCATTGGAACAGATATGAACAGAAATTTAGCATTAGATCACTTGCTCCACAATGGATCTTCTACACATAAATGGGTACCATCAGATTGAGAATCAAAACAGTTTTGTGATAAAAAAACATCACAGTAATCCACATGACTCCAGTTCATTAATTCACGTCTGTGAAGTGAAAAGTTGAATGTTTGTAATAGAGTTGGGCCGATAGACGATGCCATCTGACAGACATCACGATGTTAAGCTGACATCTTGATCCCACCCATTGTCTTGTCTGAATCCGGATAGAAATATGCTCAGAAATATCCAGCATTTGCTAGGGGAAAACAGTCCAAAACAGTTCTTAACTGTGGGTTTTGATATGAAAGGACCACAGAGGATGGACTTTTCACCTGAGAATTATTATATAGCGCTATTATGGATTATGGGCTGGTATTTTGGACAGGAGTGACAGAACTCTTAATGATGGATTTGTTTCTTACAATCATGCAGCTTTTCACTTTACAAGACATTAATTGATGGACTGGAGTCACGTGGATCATTATTTTTATATCAGCTGTTTGAACTCTCATTCTGACAGCACCCATTCACTGCAGAGAATCCATTGGTAAGCAAGTGATCACTGTTGAGTGAACTATTCCTTTAAGTAGCAAGGCTAATTTTAAAATAACAAACCTCTGTTTTTTGTAAAGGTTTTATTTGTTCATTCTTGCCTTTTGCTCAGCTCACAGTGCATCATCTGATGGTGAAATTGACACTGAGGGAGAAACCAAGAGACTCATGGGTGAAGGTCATTAATTTTAACAGCTTGATTTGGTTGTGTTGTTGTACATTGTAGTGCATTATTACATTATTTTTTGTCCAAGCTGTCAAGGGTTAAAATCGCCATTGTTTTTAGCAAACATTTGAAAACAGATTCAAGTGCAGTAGAACTGGATTAAAAAGAGACACTCAGCATGTTCAAGTCTGTTCTCAAAAGAAAATAGACAAGTTACCAATACAGTTTAGATCAGAATGGCTGTAAACAAAGTAGTTTTTGATATTCTGTCTGATAAACATTAAATCATTGTGTGTCCATGTGTTGTAGATATAACCAAAGTGCAGACGTTTCAAGGTGGTGACGTACGCATCCTCCAGGAGGAAGATATCAAACAAATCACTGATGCAATCACTCAGGGAGGTTGGTCAAAGAGAGTTTTGAATGAGTTATAGTTGACATAATAATAATAAATGTCTATCCAAGCCTCAGTGCTGCTGAAATGGTAAAAGTTTTCCTTTATCTGGCATTTACTGCATTCTATACTCTATTTTAGTGTTATTTGAATATTATTTATATATTATTAAAATATTTTTTTTTAATTCATTGTAATTTAGTTTAAGTTTTAGTAATTTTGTTATATGCTTTTCTATTTTAGTTTTTCTTTAGTTTTAGTGCTTTTAACTTATTTTATTTTAGATTGTTGCAAAGGCAACGTTTCTAATTTTCACTTAAGTTTTTTAATTTTAAGTTTAATTTAATTCATTTATAGTTTATTTTATTTCAGCTTTATTTCAGTCAATGAAACCCATTTTCAGTTTCAGTTAACAACAACAACAACAACATTGTCTAGGATACAATTGTATATAAAGGTTGATCAAACTCTTTGACACTGAATTGGGAAGCCATTCACATCTGAACCAAGAGACTGTTCTTAAATCTTCCCCTTTAGCACAAATTTTTCAGATATATCTTTCTCCCCTGCCAAACACTTTTACCCATAATCCTTGGCATATGCAATGACCATGTTCTTTCCTGTACTGTTTTTTTATGCAATTGATTCAAACATTAATTTGATTTATGATTTTGAAGGGCTTGGGAATCTGTAAGACTTTTTTGTAGCTTCTTAAAGACCTTGACATTTTTATTGAGAGTGTCTGTTAACATGGTGATTCATCCTTGTTTAGTAATGTTTAATGTTTTTTTGTCTGTCTAATTTTATGCCCATGGATTACAATCTCTTGTTATGTAACAAAATAATGCCCTGTTGGTTTTCCCATGGCTCACACTCATGACTCTACTGCGGATGTTCTTGATTTAAGTCCATACTCTTTGGTCTTGATTCATTCTTGGCTAGATAGCACTAATGATTCAGCTAAAATAAATAATCAGTTTTAGAACCTTTAAGCAGTTCAGCGAACGTAAGATTGAGGCTTTCATTATTGTCTATTACTAACTGATTTGGCTTAGGGTTGGTTTGACTTTGACAGAGGTTTGTTCATCTATTGTTCTCATGTCTCCCTGTTCTCAAAGGTGGACCGGGGATCACCACTATAACTAAAGTCATCAAACCAGGGGTCAAGGTTGTTGAAAGTAAGACCTAATAAATCAAATGATGATATGATGTGAGTTAGGTTTTGTTCAGATATTTGTGTCACTGATATTTCTGACTTCCCTTTATGCATAAAGCTGAACCAGCACTTACCACTTTGACCAGAGTAATTAAGAAAGACCCTCAGATCACTGAAGGTGAGACACAATCAAATAGTGACATGATGTGGTTTAACTTTTCAAACCAAATCAAATGTTCATCTTTTTGTGCTCAAAATTGCACCAGGGGAAGACACTGAACTGCAGATCATTGAAGGTAAGAAATGATTTTATACTTCTGATCTTAGAGATTCATATATAAATATATATATATATATATATATATATATATATATATATATATATATATATAAATATATATATGTGTGTGTGTGTGTGTGTGTGTGTGTGTGTATGTGTGTGTGTGTGTGTGTGTGTGTGTGTGTGTGTGTGTGTGTGTGGTGTGTGTGACGTGTGTTTTTTTACAATCTGTAAAAAATAATAAAAAAGAAACAATTCATATACATTTTTCTTACTGTACATTATAAAGCTTTATGCATAAAATTATTGATTGATTGATTGATTTTGTTTCAGCTACTTCAATTATAATCATAAAATTCATATATAAAAAATATGTGATCATATCTGCTTTAATTTTATATATAATTTGCATACATGCTGAATTTCTTTCTTTCTTTTTATTCTTTTAGGACCAGATTACTCAAAGATTGTAACTTTCAAGGACAGTCCAGACCTCCTTGAATCAGAATCAGAGAGAATCACCAGAATCATCAAGGGTTAGTGGCTTCATAATTCTGTGTGAATAATATGAGGATGGATCTAATGCCCAGGGTTTAATTGAATTATTTGTCTCCTCAGAGGGCCGTTCTAAGACACGAGCTGCCGTCAGACAACCACAAGGTATGTGTTTCAGCTCATTTACATCTGATATATTCTTAAAGTAATTTTATTGCTATTTTTTATATATATCAAATGATATTTAAAACACTATAGCATCTTTTGTCATCAAACCCAACTTTACCCTAATCCAGACCTTTATAATACATAAAAGGAAAATGAACCATAGATGTGTAGATTATATCAGCTTTGTTTCTGTGTGTGTTTGTAGACTGAAACACAGGATCAAGGCAAAGAGTGAGAATGGTCAACCATCACTCCAGACCCAGACAGTGAGATGAATGGGGGCTCACTGTACCTGGAGATCCAGCTAAAGTGAAAGACAGTGTTGTAGAACAATGTGTTTGTCCTGCAAATACACTTTTACTACCAACCGCATTGAATGTTTACCCATTAGAAACCAAAGCAGTAATATCTTAGATCTGTGTGGCACACACCCCACTTTAACTCAGATAAGGGGTACTTGAAATAATGGTGGTTATAAAGAGACATTGGTCATTTTCTTTTTTTTTTAGCTGTTTATATTGTTTTTTAAATATATATACTGTATGAGCCTTGACATTGAGCTTGTGGTGCACATGATATTTTGTGGTGCTTGCATTCAAAGACATGAATGCGTTTTCATCTTTAAGGATCAGCAAAGCTTTGGCTGTTGAGTTCACTTTAAGTTATGCAGCTTGTAACTTTCCATCTGTTTCTAATTTTCTGGTAATTTTTTAGGAATTTGTTCACGTCTACATTTTTTACATTTGTTTTTTTTTATTAGATGTGGGGGGGGGAGGGGTTATAGTAGAAATTCAAATTGTCACATTGAAATATGCTTCAATGGAGTTAATAATAAAATTAAATATTTTCTGTTGTTTATCTCCAAAAACTTTTAAACTATTTCAGTTGATGAATCATATAAAATACTAAACAGCAGTGTGAACTGTCCTGGGACATTGTGCTGTGACTTTTAGGCCCATCATTAGCAGTCATTCTCATCATATACTTCATGAATATGATGCCATTGACTGCTAATGATGAGCCTAATGATAATAGTCATCACCAACCATTTGAAAGTACGAAGTCACCTTTGAAGTGACTGATTCTCAGTCTTCACACATTCTGCTATCAATTTGCTATTCATCTTGAGTTTAGTATGAACTAAAAACGTTAATCCCTTTATGTTCTTGTTTTCAAATAAATTGCATATCAGAAATGACATGACGTGAATGCCAAAACTAACAAAGAAACACGTACGTTGACATAGGGGATTATGTAGCAGCATGCACGCCTTTACATAAAGACATATGGATGTCTTCATGTTTCAAAAGGAGTAAAGCTTTGCTCCTTAATATAAACAATCTGAATCCCCAGACTTCATTGGGAGGAGAAACTTGTTAAGTCTGGCAAGTTGTTTTAGATAGTGTATATACACTCTTTAAACTGAATGCGTCACCCTATCATCCAGTTTAAAGCTGTCCATTGTTTGCACTGCATGGTCTAAAGTGGAAGCTGCTAAATCATACCAAATATTGATCCAAATGATCCACTAAAACTAAAACCATAAAGAAACATTTATGTCACTATAAATAAAATGTTAATGGAAATCAAATAGAAATCTCAAATGTATTTTATTTCTAGTTTCACATTTTCATAGTTCATCTGTTTATGTACTACAACTGAAATAAAAAGTAATAAAAACTTTATATAGACAAAAAATAAAAATGAAAAATAAAAAATATATAAATTCTCATAAAAAATATGCTCAATGATATTAAAATAACACTCATTGGCAATTAATCATTACCTTGTTCCCATACGTTTTGAAAACATCCACTGAATCTTTTCATTCCTCAGCAATATTAGTGCAGGAGAAAGATCTGTGAGTATTGAAAATCACTTTAACTTTAATCTACTTGTTAAGTTGATATTTACATTATGGAACAGAATTGCTTTTTTTTTTTTTTTTTTTTTTTGCCATTGCTATTATTTATATTAGTGATTTCAGTGTAACCTTAGATAAATCTCCTTTATCAGTTCTTTGTGGAAATGTCATGCTATTGGATCCCAGTTCATCTTTAGTGAGCCAACAACAACTGACTTGCACTTACAGTATAAGGACAAGATTAAAGGCCATTTCTTTCTCCACACATCTGCTACAGAGAAATTCTTGTACTGTGGCTGAACTTGCAGGTTCACACATGTGTTCTATTATTCTCCATTCGTGTGCTCTAGCATGGGGACATTTTTGCAGAGCGAACATGATTTCTCATGTTTGGAGAGATGACTGAGGAGAAACGTGCTTGAGTATCTAAACAATACATATCCAATCAGATTTGGATAATCTTATAAAACGGTCTATTATGAATAGAACTGTCCGTCCATCCATCTTTCATCCATCCAATCATTCATCCATCCAACATAAGCCTCAACGGATTGCAAAAATAATGTTTTCAAAAAAGTTTGCCAGAACAGTCCCCTGCCTTCCATTGGTTGGAGCAACAAGTAATCCCGCCCCCAAATCACACTACCAGTTTTATGTTTAAATTATTATTAGATTGGGACACAATAAGCACACACACACACACACACACCAGTATATAAATACATCAACAGAACTATCACAATGAATATCTGGTGTAAGTTTTGGATTTCTATATGTTACAGTCTATAGGAGTTTTTACGAGAGCAAACGAGTCATAAAACATATTGAAGCGGCTGTGGTCTGTTTCATCATGGGGCTTCAGACCTTTTAAACACAAGTAAATAACTGTACTTCTGCTTCTTGCTGTCACTGAACGTTATTATGGTCTTAAAGAAAAGTAGCATTGCCACTTACTGGACCGGTATACAGCATTTTTTAGTTGTTTTTGAGGATCCATGGGATCCGTGTGAACAATTTCTTCTGAATGCAAAACTTTTCAAAAGCACATTAGTACATTACTGTTGTGTAAACATACTTTAAATTTTGCAACCAATTTGCCAAAATGTTAAAGAGATAAAAATTTCCACAAAAGTATGTTGAAACACCCCAACACATGTCATCATGATGTATTTTTCTCTAGAAGGGCACAGCAGGAAGTTTATTGTATAGTAGTAGTAGAATGTGCAGCGAATCAGTGGCTGTAAGGTCAATAACACAAATCTGCAGAGTCTTACACAAAGCTGTAAAAATGACTGATGGAGTGCAGCTTGTTGCCAATATGGTGACTTCGCTGTTTGTTCACTACACTGGAGGCCGCAATTCAGAGGAAAATGTGCTCTCTTGTGACTTTCATGTCAAGAACTGTTCTCGTGATTTGACAACTAATGAACACACTTAATAGACACTGGCTTACAGCCATACTTCACTGGAAGCTCTGTGCAAGTTCTTAGAGATCGAATTTAACAAGAAAAGAGTTGTGAAGAGGGACTTGTAACACACAACACTACATACATGTTCATGCTTGCACACCACATTCAAACTTTTTGTTTTATTTTTAGTTATTAGGTTATAAGTTAAGTTATTAGTTTAGTTATTAACTGAAATTTCACACAATGTGTATGGCTTCTGGAGACTTGGAATAATGAGCACGAGAAGTATGGATTACTGCTATTTTCAACCTGGTCTCATAAAAATATGTACCTCCGTGCACTTTTTATGCAACACCGTTTTTGTTGCGGTTCAGAATTCAAATATCAGGGGACTGTCGCAAAAAAAATGTATACTCTACCATGTTGGAAATATTCCCTACATCGAACTGTGCAGGATTTGAACCGGAGCTCCTCGCCTCTCAAGTAGACTACATCTCCGTAGCTACTCCATGAGCTACCGAACAAACCTAGCGAACAAACCCATAGATATGAAGCTGGATATGTGTGATGCTAACGTTCAAAAGCACCAGTTTTCAAATCTCCCAGCATATTGATATTGCTTTGAAGACATAACATGATATACTTCAAGTAATTATGTAAAAATTCCGCTTTATTAATCGAAACTCTGTAAATTTGTGTGAAAAGGAATAAAAGGAGTCGGTTTTTTTTTGCGTGTTGTTTTTTTTTTTTTTGGAATGTGGTGTTATGTGTTTTTTTTTGTATATTTTTCGTGTCTCTATAAAGTGTACCATGCCATGAGACCAGGTAGGCTATATTAGTTTTATGTGCCATGTGGATACAAATTGAATTGTAATTTTGTTGTGATTTTAACCTTATTGACTTCTTTGACTGAGAACTTCATGTTAATCAATAATTTTACCGCGTGTCTCTTGTGGATTTGTGTTTTAATTGGAATTTTCTATTAAGCTCTATAAGAGGCATTTTAGATGTGAAGCAGAAATAACAGAGCGGACATGAAGTTCAGCTTCACAGCTCTTGGCTCATTATTTTACAAGTCATATTTGAAATTCCCCAGCTGTGCACCATACTGAGAGAATAAATGAACTGATTTGAACTTCATTTCTATGACATTTCATATTCAAACAACACAGCTTTAACATTTTGGTTTGTTTCACACTGAGCTCTGTGTAATTCCAAATGGATCACCCAAAGTTTTTTTTTAATTAACTAAATGATGTTTGTGTCTGTAAGAGGCTGTAGTTATTTAATGCACCAAGTAAATGAATGATTTGCATTTTTCGTTTTTGAAATATATGAAGTGCAAACCAGTTCTACATTTTTTGTGAGCTGAATATGTCGGTGGTGGATAACAAAGCAGTAGACATGAATTCATTTGTCATCTGTTATAACTATCTCTTGGGAAAATCTGATGAAACATGATATGTGAGAGGTGATAATTATATTATGTTATATAAGTGCTTTTTTTGTCCATACAAATCACGTCATTAGGGTCCAAAATTGTTTTGAACCCCACTGACTTTCATTGTAAGGACGAACTTATTTTATGTTCCACAGAAGATAAAGTCATACAGGATTAATATCTGACATTAGGGTGAGGAATTTTTGAGCAAACTTTCCTTTTAAAATGACTCACAACAATTGTAATAGAGTTTCAAAATGATCTCATTCCTTTTCATGACATTTGGAAAGAAAAAGACTGCCTTTTATTTCAAATCACATCAGCTCAGTTCTTCTGAACTCAGGATCCCAAAAACTCCTAAAATTACAAACCTTCAAAAATGGAGCCATAAAAAAACCAGGCCCTAAAATATAATGTCTAGGTTTGTGATTATTGCCATTGCTCATGTTCTGAAAGGCAGTATAAATTCCAACATACATGTACAGGCTTATTTATTGCCCATTAACTAGAGAATGCTTTGGCTTTAGTGTTATTGTGCATTTATTAGTGAGGATAATGGATGAGATACAATAGTAATCCCTGTTTTAAAATATATCCATGCTGTGCATTATGTTGGGATGATACTGAATCCAAATTGCACTCAGTTCACAGTGTCTCCAAACAATCACAACACAAACTGGGATGTAAAAACATATGGATCTGTAATTAACTCTTGGCACAGTCCATATTTTGGCAACCATTTGGCAGCAAACCATGTGTATTTAACTGTAATTCACTGAAACTTCTGGGTACGAGTGCTGCTCATAATTACCTTCAACAAAGGGACAAAATTCACTCTTAGGACTGAGAATTTTTGAATGGCACAAGGCATGAACGTTTCCTTCCCAAATGAAACAGCAGGAGACAGTGCTATAAGCTAACAACCTAATGCTTCCAAAAGGGTCTGTTTCAATAAATGGACATGAATATGCAAGTCCTGGAAGTCTGACTAGATTATACCATCTAAATCAATCCCATAAGGAACAAGAAGTTCAGATTTATCTCATTTATAATTTTGCCCATATTTCTTGTAACATGCATCTCAGCAACATGGTTATATCACAATCAACTGATGTTCAAGTCCCATGTTTGGTTGAGGCAGTATTCACAAGGTGCACACTTGTCTATGAAAAGCATTTCAAATAAATGAGTTATGAAGTAAACAATAATTGAACTTCTCCAGAAATACTTCACAGTCACCAAAATATGAAAATACAAACAACACAGCTGGGTTGATGTTAGCATTTGTTCTGTTTTGTTTGGACCATATTTTACTGTCAAGCTCCAAAACAATAAGAAAGTGTTTTAGATGCGGTGTGGAAACCACTGTTGCTTGGCCCGAATGGCTATTTCAGTTGGACCTAAATGGACCTGATAATCAATCCTTCCTTTTTTTTATTTTGACTTACAGCCACTTTTTACAACACCGATTTTGTTGCCACTGTAAGTGGAGTTTATGGGAACTTTTATGGTGGCACCATAAGGACCTGTTCACCCAAACTCGCAGATAGAGATGATACATTCCCTTATCATATCTTGAGCAGGGAAGGTCATGTAACAGAATAAAAATGGTGTTGTGTGTGCGTGTCAGCAATGAGGATCAGTGACCAACCTCAAAGGGGTAAATTACAAAAAGAAAACCCCAATTCACAACGTAAATGAAGAAAAGTATTACATTTTTACTGGAATATGCAGGAGAGTTTCCAAGACTTCAAGAGGGAGTTCAGGTCAAAACAACAAACATAATACATCTACCTAATATTCTCAGTCCACAGTGAGTCACCATCTAACAGCTGGGCCAAACTGAATCAGGCCAGCTAATCAAACAAGTGTTTACCTTGCCCACAGTGCTGGATAACGCCCTTCAGATATTGCAGGACTTATTTACTTGAGAAGAAATATAGTTTAGTAGAGAGTTTGTGATGCTTGAAAACCCTGAATACCGGAAGAACAACCAATTAAAAATGTTTAAGCACACATGCATAGTGCCCTTTTCATTTATCCTCTAAATACAAGGTCCAAAGAGTGCATTCTTTATGACTGTTACTCTACAGTGTCAAGATTAAGGACTCAATATACAGTATGCACCCTAAGGACATAATGACTATTTCAGAAGGATATAAAAAAAATAAAAAAAAATAAAAAATAAAAACTTCCTGGACTGTTTCAGTGTGATTAAAGTTCATTGGCTAAGAGTGTTTAGGAGCTAAGGGGTTTGGAGCGTGTTTTAACTGAAGCAATTGTGGTTACATTCTCTTGGATCGGATTGATTAATCTGGATGGGACTCAAGTTGGATCCTTGTTTCTGGCATAGTTTCTTTCTCAAAAGATCATCATCTAAACGGGAAGGAGTGATGGATGGGTTAGCTGTAGTTTAGGGAAAGTATTGTCCCCAAAAGTGAACTAAATCTGACAAACCTCGCTTTGGGGAAAGGTGAAATTGGAAAAGTTATTCTTAAAAAAACAAATAAAGTTACCTTATTTGTTACCTAAAGTTACCTAAAGGATACTTTATGCCATTTTGCACAAATTATTACAAGGTTTCATGAGAATATGGTGTTTTTATTTTATGATTATTATAAAAAAAAAAAAAAAAAAAAAGCTATGTTATGGTGTGAGTATGTCTCCATTTAGATAGCTAGGTATACCTAGAATTAGTCGGAATTATTAAAATACTTAAAATAAGACTAAAATATTTGTCAAAAATCACAGAACAATAATATTTGTTAAATTACATTTGCATAATATATTGTTAATATTTAAAATATTTTTCCCACACCGACTGTAATGTTTTGATGTCAAACTGATTTGTTGCTACTGATTATATATATATATATATATTAATTAAAACATGAACTTACTATTGGAAATGTTTCTTCAAAAGGAAATGGAACATGATTGTATTTGTTTTAAAAGGATGTTGTTATGATGACATCTTTATTCCGCTGGAAAAGCTCTACTTTCATAACACAATATTACTGGCTAATACAATGGAAGTGACTGAATAAGTTGTTAGAGTGTTTCACATATTTGGCTTTTGGTATTCACCATTTTCTCATTTCTGTGGTCATCATGGACCAGCACCATTTGATTTTCCATGCTGAGACAAATGGCTTTAGAGAGTCATTAATTGGATGTTATTGAGTTGATGTACTGTACAATATGAATGTGAATAACAGACCGGCTTGTTCTCCACCATTTGCTGTGCACCACAGGTGAACCACTCGAGTTGGCTTTTTTCTTTTTTTCAGACTAGTTCTAAGAATAAACACATGTCCTCACTGTTTCATCGCTGTTTAGTGCTTCACTGACCTTCGGTGTTGTGTCCGTCTTCACTTCTTCACTCCTGAGGACAGCCAATTAAGGGATTGCCAAGTGTAACATCCCTTGTAACTGTAATATGTGTAGTCAGGCAATATAATGAAACAATGCCTGTGTTTCTAAACTGTCTTTCTCTAGATAACTCAAATCAACACAGTTGATGTTCCAGACAGCCTGATTCTTGAGTGATGATTAATGTGTATCTCATGTATTAAAAAAAAAAATAATGAGAAGACATGTCATGTCTTCATGAATCATACTGGGGATGCCATCGGCTCCATGAATCTGAGGGGGGCAGAAAACAAACAATTTTATTCCGAAATGCATTATACAAACAATAACATCCTTTTGGCCAGTGGAGTCTTTCATAAAAAGTTCATTTTATATCACATTTAGTTGTCAGCAGGGCTTTGTTTGTTATTTGTTTGTTGATCAGTTGCCATAACTCTCATTCATTAGTTGGAGAAGTATATCATAGAACATCTGTACTACACCAGAACATTTATTTCAGTCACCAAAGCGCTTTGGAAGATTTTATGAAAATGTGAATCACACTTATATTTCTTGGTATTTTATTTATTTATTTATTTATTTATTATAAAGGAAATGAATGTCTGCATTACAGTAGGTTATATCTATCTATCTATTTATCTATCTATCTATCTATCTATCTATCTATCTATCTACAAATATAACTTAAACAAGGTGGTATTGCCTCAGAGAAATTTGCGCCAAAAAAATGGATGAAAAAAAAAACAATTCTTACGGATGAAGGATACATCTTCAAAGTGGGCCTCATTTCAGCTCTAACTTGTTGAGGCATCATGTCGGACATTGACATGAAGTTCAAGGTGATGTCTAAGCTAGTTTGAGTCCCAGTACATGTGCTTCCTTAGTGACTCAAAGTTTCCATTTCCCAAAGGGTGTGAGAGCTGGATAAAAATGGTCACAGCATTGTCAGGAAACATGATATTAATTTAGGAAAGGGGCAAAGGCTAAAATGTTTTATAGTAGGAAATGTTTTTAAGGAAATTCAAACATAGAAAGCGGGCTGCACACGTGAATTTGCAATAGCAAATTGGCACGGTGACTGTTTGCTCATTTGTTAATCTTGTCAAGTTTTGTGTTCTTTGACATTAGTCTTAAAGTGGACAGTATCTCCCAAATAACTCTGCTAAGATAACAAAAAAAAAAAAAACTCTGGCCGGTTTCCTTTGTTTCCAGCACATAATGAAATAATCCATCAAATAATCACACACAGCTGCTCCTTGCCATGTCTGCATCAGTCAAAAAAATGCAACACACCCTTCACTGTAACAAAAATAAACTTTGTCAGGAAACCTAAAATGTGGTCTGTAGTGGGACTGTCTTTGTGTGATGTTTATACTATTGGGGTTTGTCTTTTGTGTCAGTGTCTTTTATTTTGATATGGTCAATATACTATATAAAGGTCTCCTGTCCTCCTTGTTCATTTTCCTTGTCCAAATACCCACACTTGCGATCTTGGCCACTTCAGAGCGTGTGCGCACGACAGGAAGTAAGTGCGCAAGACTGTCCCAGATCTTAAAAACGCCAAAGTGCAGTGCCCTTAACGCACACTAAATCCACACTATCTCGAATACCTCTGGCCGGTATACAAGCCTGCATTTATTCTGCTCCGGTTGTGTGTTCATGGTGTGTGTGTTCACTGCTATGTGTGTGTGCAATTTGGATGGGTTAAATGCAGAGCACGTATTCTGAGTATGAATACTTGTATGTCACGTCAGTTTGTTTATGTTAAGTTATTTTGTCGTCAGTTTATGTTTTTTTTTGTTTTTTGTTTGTTTAATTTTTTATTTCTTGTTTCTGGATTATGAATTAAAATTATAAATTATCTCATAAGGGCACAGAAGTGGATTCGTAAATGGTGGGTAAGTTAACAGTGCTGACATGGTTAATGTAGCATGTCCAGATTATACTACACACATTCATAATAAAGATACTTCTGTTAGGAACACTATTGTCAAAGATGACTGACACTTAGCATACAGTTTGGATTGGTGGTACAGTTCTGTTCTGGGCAAAAACTCCCTGCCCATCCACGCAGCCTCTCATGAATGAGCAGGGAGAGCAACAATAACCCCCTTAGGGTAAACAGATCAGAACCAAATGCAGATAATATCATTAATGTTCTTAACGATGTTTTAGTGTAACACCATATTCAAGGTAAAAGAGTCTGATTCAGTGAGGAATATCAGAAAGCCAAGTCCTGACTGTTACGAGAGGAGTTAGGGATGGAGGGGGGTAATTGCTCCTGAGCATTAAAGCTGCTGAATAATACTGAATAGACCTTATATAAGAATGCTGTGATAGGCGTTGTATTCCTATAGGTAGACGTGGATAAGCTGAGATTCAGCCATTGCAAGCTTGATTCACGTGACCTGCCAGAACTCTACGCTTGATTTTTATAATGGTCACAAAATACTTATTCAAACAAGTACTGTATCTACTTAAAGAATATGTAGTTTCAGACAGAGTCATGCTTCAAATTGGCTGGCAATAGAAATAACTAATACACTATAAAAAGCATGATGTCAGTTAGTGTCAAGGTTTATATTAGTTTGGACTTTCAGTTTGCAACTTTTATCCGTTATCATATTTATGGATTTGATTTCTTAATTCTTTTCAGGTGTGTGTCTTAGTGTCCTTGTTTGCATGCATTTAAGTTGCTCTCTTTCTGTTCATGATTGTCCAGTCTTGAGTCTACTATGTATAGGTCAATTGTGTGGATGTGTTGCTCTTCTCTCTCTTTGTGGATATTTGCCCTTTGGATTTATTAAAAGATTCTACATCTTTGTGCGCTCGTGTACTGTAGCTACCCGTGACAGTAAGAAGTCTCTTATACTCAGTAAGGCTGCATTTATTTTGTTAAAATAACTAGTGTCTATTTTAATATATTTTATAAAGTTAATTTATTCCTGTGATGGCAAAGCTGAATTTTTAGCATCATTTCTCCAGTCTTCAGTGTCACATGATCCTTCAGATTCATTCTAATATGTTTTTTTTTTTGTTTTTTTTTGCTTTCATCAATGTTGAAAATAGTAACATCTGAGAGATCATTGTCTCAGTGTTTAGTGGACCAAGATCCTTTAGTATACAAATTCATCATGCTTTACTGATTCATGAAATGGGGAAATAAGGAGTTGAATAAGACATTATAATGTCATCAAGAGCCTCTGTGCAGTTCAATGAGATTACAACCTGGATTTTACCAACCTTTACACAAAGAGGAAGCAAGATACACCTTTGTGTCAGCCACGCTGCGCCGATGCACTGTTTGCTTTCAAAACAAAGCATAAATACACGTAAAAAACGTATCCTTGTGGCGTGGCTTACACAGATTTATTTGCCTCAGGTATGTATTTTTTTTTTCCATGTCATGCTCCAGATGGTCCACTGAAACCATTTTGTCAACATGCATGTTTTCATACACCAATTTTTTAATTCTGAATGTTGTTCCACCTGAAGTTGGATTTAATCTGCATGTCAGACAAACGCTACTGTCACTGGCTTCACTGGATGCTTACAATAATCCAGCTATCCAGCCACTAAACACTTTCACTATAAACTCCACGAAGGCTCAGTTTTTGAAGTTTAATCATGACAAGTGTGAAACTACAAAGAAAAGAAAGTATACAAATGTAAATTAAACAAAGTAAACAGGAAAATCAACATCAAAAGAATGAGCATTCAAATGCAAAAAATAACCAACAATGCAATAAAGTTATATATCAACACAAATAAACATTTTAGGAAATAAGGAGAAAATGACAAACATACTGCAAATACAAAGAATTACAACCTCACATCATGATCAAACAATTACTTACAGACATTACATCTCAATAGGCTGTTGACAAACATACTGCAAATACAGGGCCATTACATCTCAATAGGCTGTGGAAGGTAAGATGGACTTGGATGTTAGGAACCGCATGGGCCCCTTTCAGTGAACACCAAACTAATATGGCTTACTTCCTCTTAAACAGAAAGTCAGGGGTGGACTAGGGGGAAATTCAATTCACAGCCCAAAATGAATATCAAAATAAATTGAAATATTAAGTCCAGCACTTGCGGTGAATACTCAAACTTCACATATCTGTGCCTTTGACGCATCATGGGAGATAACATTTTTGCAAACACTTAAGTGAAATAATGATCTCTGTGTTTTGCGTAGGTTTGTTTTATGAATATATAAATTGCTTGTGCAGTGCATCCTATGAAATGACTATAGCAGTGCCAGCTTCGGCCATAAGAAGGTGGAAAAACAAAAAGCATAGAGAGATTTTAGCTAACAAAAACAAAGAATCACTGAATGAAGTTAGTCACTTAGCTGCAGAAGTGAAATGTAACTGACAAATAGAAAATAACAGCCATTTTAATAGTTGACATACAATTTTTTAAGGTCTGAAAAACATGTAAATGAAAATGTTCAGTTCATTAATGGGAAATCACACAATGGTCTCTAGAGACTGTAAAAACCTATACATGCAGTAGTATCCAGTACATGTCAGAATTTTTTTTTTTTTTTTTTTTTTTTTTTTTAAAAACAGAAATATTGTATCTTATAGACATAAATATTCTCATAATTCTTCTAGTTTTTCAAGACTTGCAGCATGTGGCAAAAACACATTGGCCTACTTGGCCTATTGTTGCACCTTATTGGTTTACACTCCCCCATGTTAAATCAGATCTCTCATTTGTATTACAATAAAGCAGTAAACTTTTTGATAAAGAAAAAATTTATATATTTATTTTTAGCTATCTTTTATGACAAATGATTTCCTCTCATCAGATGCAGAGCTGTGTGAGTGAAACCTCAGTTCAAACTGTACTGTGAACAAAGATGATTGCTGCAAGACTCATTTAAATTCATCCAGCTGGCTGGCCATTTTCTCAAACACAAGTTTGAAGGCTGGCCAGAACACACATGTAAAGAATAATAGACTGTTGCTCTCAACATTTCTTGGTAAGCTCATTACAATTCCCCTTGGTGTTTTGTATAGTTTAGCCATTGTTTGCTTGCGATACCAGACACAAGTTAGTGAATTTCCTTGGTTGTAGGTCTGTGGTTTGTCAAAATTAGCTTTTGCTGGAAATGTATATATCAGCGAACATGATCAGTATTGACTGTTTGTGTTGAACTGATCCTTAAAAGGTCACACAAACTGAAATGGTAATGTGTGGATCTTACAGTGAGATGAAAAAGTGTGATAAAAATCTTAACTCTAAATTAAAAATTATGTTATAATTTTTGGATCTTAATGTGATTTTAATGAGTTTGTTTTGAGGTAAAATCAAGCTGCTACACTTTTGTAATAGATTGTGGTTTCTACATCCTCAATGTGCAAAAACCCAAAGTTAACTCTAAATAACATTATCATGCATTACTATTGAGGTAAAATCAAGAAGTTAAATAATCATGTATGAAGTGCCTGTGGTTTAGGTATGATTTATGCATATGTATTGCAGTACTTTTGTAAAAAAAAAAAAAAAAAAACTGTATGAAGTGCCTGTGGTTTAGGTATGGCTTCCTCATTAACATATCAAAAAGATCAGCATATATGACTCATATTGTAATATTATATAATGCTGTGTGCTATGCACGCCGTTATTCATGGTGTTGTGCAAAAACCCAGATATGTTGTGCTGGTTGTACTGGTTGTGTTCATGGTCTGTCAAACTCTTGAGTCATTGGTATGAATTTAAAAACCCCTTTAAATTTTTATAAAACCACATCACACAACCAAAATGTAATCTCCAAACATTTCCAACAATAGTACAGTAAGGATTGCTGGTGGAGACCATTGGGCCATTGTTGGAAATTTTGGAATTTTGATAATTGTTTATATATAGTATTTTATTTATTTATTTATTATTATTTGTATTTTTTTAAATAATTTCTTTAAAAAGGGAATTGCATCCACAGCTGGATGCAATCAGAGGCACAGTTGCTCTGAATGTTTATTCTAAGCATCAGAGAGAATTCTAACAATGACACATCTCTCCTTCTCTTCATCTGTTCTGTCAACATAAGTTTGAAAAAGCACTCTAACCTGAACCGAGATTGCAGCTATAGCCTCAAACAGTCAACATAAGCCCTGTGTTTTTTAAGTATGGCTCAAGTATGCATGTGTAACTGGTTTTATGTAATATTATACCATGTAGTGTACAATTAATCCGTTTATTTATTATTTTACGGTTAGAATCTGAGTCGTTTCTTATTCAGAACTGTTTCCATCCATGTACTTTTCAGCTACACCACAACACTACTATGCATCTGCACCGTTTGTTAAGTCCAATGACTTATTCTTTTTAGTGAATCATAAGCATACAGTGTGACCAGTTTTCTGATTCTCAAACCAATGACTCTGATGAGCCAGGGGGGTATTCCAGAAAGCAGGTTATGTGACATACCCGGGTATGTTTAAGAGTAAGTAA
Source organism: Cyprinus carpio (assembly GCF_018340385.1). Lineage (NCBI taxonomy): Eukaryota > Metazoa > Chordata > Actinopteri > Cypriniformes > Cyprinidae > Cyprinus > Cyprinus carpio. The sequence continues at coordinate 9,470,525 of NC_056581.1, read as the reverse complement.
GTGGATAACCTCAACTTTCGGTTCCAAAAATGGAGGTAACTTTCAGGGTATGTTAGTAGTCATAGCAACTCCCTCTCTGAACTTAACCTGCTCCGGAGCAGGTTATGTTCCAGGGTTAGTTCACTTCAGCGAGCCTTCACTGGGCGTGACAGATAGCACACAGCATTATATAATATTACAATATGTAATATAGCTTATTATATATATATATATATACATATATATATATATATATATATATATATTTGATATGTTAATGAGGAAGCACTAATATAAGTAATAAATAAGGTAACATTATTCTAATATGATTATTTCTTTTATTGCCATATATAAGAGTTATCTGTATAAATTATGAAACATTATGACAAGGTAATGTTTAACTTATAAATATTTATTTATTTTATTTATTACATGTTATATTATCTCACACATGGATTTTTCTATAATGTCTAAATTCTAAATCAAAATACATATCTGATATGACTTAATATATAATTAGCATAAAACAAAATATATAATTCACATTCTCAAGGATTAAAGATTACATGGAAAAAAAAAATCACGGTCATCAATTAGGTGGCGATATGCACTAAGCATGTAAACAACTAATGAACAAAAGAAGAAGAAAGAAACAGCTTGGCGCGCTTTTTCTTAGCGTCCGTTTCCATAGTGACTCGTCGATTCGTTGCTCTGTTGAGAATGTCTTGAGTCTTAACCGTGGAACATACTCTGAGTTGAATGAACTTACTCCCGGACACATTTTTGGAACCACATACCTCGAGTAAGCAAGGTTTGGGATTAATCAACCGAGAGTTCAGGGTTTAGTTCACGGTAAGTTAACCCTGCTTTCTGGAATACACCCCAGTTCTTTTTATTAAATCTTAAACCACACATATCCTGAGAAGTGAAACCAAAATATTTTTATTGCCCCCTGATGGCTGGCTGCAGTATAGGTCATAAACCCCTGCCCACTACAGGTACTGCAAATGGATTGGAAGTGAGCCAAACTAAAAAATAAGTAATATAATAATAATAATAATAATAATAATAATAATAATAATAATAATTTTATTACATTTCAAATAAATTTTTCCCAAAGTTGACTTCTGTCATTTTATGTAGTTCTTAACACGCTGATGTATGTTCAATTGTTCGTTTTTCTAATAGGGTTGGTTTTAGTTATTTGATGCTATGAAAATGGGGTCTGATGTCATGACTGACAGCTGTGATTGACAGTTTCTCTGAGTGAAGTAGATATAGAGACACCTTCAGGATCTTCAGGAGGCGACTGAAGGTGTACTTCAACTTTTCATTTTCTATAACTGTTTCGTTTCACAGCGACAAAATGAGTTGTTCTGCAGTAAACTGTACTAACCGACCTAAGGGATCTGAAAGATCATTGAAGTTTGATCAGTGTAGTTACTAACTGGCTGTAGTGAAAAATTCCACAGTTGGTCAGTAGTATTTTAATATTTATTAGTATAGTAATAAGGAGGAATAGTATTTTCATAATATTAATGTATCAAGTATGTTTACAGATTTTTTTTTTTTTTTTTTTTGTATTTTGCCAGTTATTGGAAGCATTTATGTCACCTCTAAAAACACTGAAAGTTCTTTAAAAGGAAACACACCTTTTGCATTAGTTATTTTGTTTTTGCATGCAATTCTTAGTATAAAAATCTATATAGCATCATTCATTTTTTATTTTTCACAAACAGTTGGGGAAGTCGTGGCCTAGTGGCTAGAGAGTTTAACCCCTAACCCTAAGGTTGTGGGGTCATGTGAGTCTCGGGCCGGCAATTCCACGACTGAGGTGCCCTTGAGCAAGGCACCGAACCCCCAACTGCTCCCCGGGTGCCGCAGCATAAATGGCTACCCACTGCTCCGGGTGTGTGTTCACATGGGTTAAATGCAGAGCACAAATTCTGAGTATAGGTCACCATACTTGGCTGTATGTCATGTCACTTTCACTTTCACACAACAACAACAGTGAAGAAAACCAACAAGACCTCCACAGAATGGCACAAGTAACATTACCATGGCATCTTATAGAACTCTGAGCGCTGGTGAGTCACTTCTTTATTTCTCATCACATACTCGATCCAGAAGACGGCCGAGTCCAAAGGCCTCACAGAAGGGTCCCTCTGCAGACTGGAGAGTCTCTGCATGTTCGTCCTGTAGGAGGCATTACGAAGCAATTCCCGTAGGGCTTGTCCAAAAGTATGACTGTTAAATTCTTACAGCTTAAGTATTTTATGGCGCTTTTCCACTGCGTGGTACGACTCGGTACAGCTCGGCATGGTTTGCGTTTCCACTGCAGTTTAGAATCATATAGTTGCGCCGCCTCTACTGTCAGGACTCCTAAAAAAACTTTTTCATTCCGCGTCACCCCATCAACTCCTCATTTTGTCTGGTTCTGTTCTTTTGATGTGAGGGATGTGTGTGTTTGTGCTTCAGAAAAAGAAAACTTTTTTTTTTTTATGTTAAAAAAAGCTCATTCAAAATAGTTGTGTTCAATCCTTCGCTGACTATGCTGATTTAAATCTAGCGGTTCTGTTGTGTCTCTGTGTCGCAAGTTCAGTGACACAGGTAATGACAATTCTTTCTGGCCAATCAGTGATCAGCAGAGTTTACACGTCACGTTTTGGTAACAGTTCACTTGGAACCTCAACCGAGGTGGTACTGAAAAAAAGTACCAGGTACCAGGTACTATACCTAGTGGAAAACCCCCCAAAAGTGAACCATACCATGCAGTGAAAAAAATTGCCATTACCAGCTCCTTTCTCCTGAACACGTATTAAACTGGTCGAAGAACAAAGGAATGCCCAGGATCAGGACCCCATGGTATATGGTCTCCTGCACTCCATTGGTTCCTCCGTGGGCTACGAAGGCTTTGATCTTGGAATGTCTCAGGAGGTCGTTCTGTGGTATTCAGTCCATAATAAGAGTGTTGTTGCCCATGGTGGATAGACGATCTCCAAGATGTCTCCAGATTACTTTCTGAGGTAAACTAGCAAAAGCGGCTGCAATATTGTTGGCTATGTCAGCGGGGATACTTTTAACAAGTGTTCCCAATGACATAATAATAATAAAGCCATGGTCTCTTGAGCTTTGCACAAACGCTTCCAGATTTGCAGGAAGAGGCTTGGAAAGTTTGCATTGAAATCCACCCATGTAAACAACATTTGGCATGGTTGGTCTCAGGAACTTGAAGACAAAATCGGTCCTCATGAGCCAAATATCAGCAGCTTGAATGAGACTAACAATGTCAGTTTTGTAATCAAAATACTAAGTGCATCATAATGTGGACCAACCACAAATCTGCCCTGGAAGAAAGTAAAACTCTGAAATAAAACATTTTTAACCCTTTGAGGGAAACTCATTTTATCTCTATGGCCAGAGTCTAGTAAAGGTACATAAGACAATGGAGAGGGTGCTATAGCAAAATTTCCTTCACCGCTTGTGATCCATTGTACATTGAGAACAAGAGAGAGTTTTGGATAATGAGCTAAAAACACGCTGCCTACTAAGGCAGGATCAGTGAGCACCAGGTCTTACTGCTCATCCTAAAGTCTTTTCAGAAGCATCTTATCTTCCAAAATGGCCGACACCATTTTACATGTAATATAATGTGCTTTTGACAACATGGAAAACAAATCGAACTGGAGCTTCAAGAAGGACAGTCCAGAAGTGTCGCTTCTTTCTATCTCTATCACTTTCCATAAATACACTTCAAAAAAGTGATCAGATCTGCTTATTTCATCTGCAGTTGTGATGGAATTGTAGAGAGGGGACTTTTCTGTGATGTACCAGCTGGATTTGGGTCGGATCACAGTGATGCTGTGGCCACTGTAGTGCAGCTCTTCTATCAGGACTTTCATATTGACCCAGTGTATAGTAAAACTTCATCTCCACTCAGAGTGAAAACAGAAAATGCTAAAAATAATCCAACATCTGGAATGACTTTCCAAGCCTGGAACCCGATGAGAAGAGGAGAAGTGCCAAGTAGGAGGCGTGCCACGTCCTGGTGAGTTTGTTGTGACAGGACCATTGACAGCATCCTTTCATGGAAAAGCAAGCTGCGGAGGACTACCTTCGTGAAAGAAGGTGATCCATTAGCAAAGCAGGGCGAGACTCATGCTCTTGCAATGAGAGCTCTCTGTCCCCAGAAAATTGCCAGAGTGCCTTCTGTGTGAACGCAAACATGTCCTGGGATTGATTCCGGGATGGGGACATAGTAACATTTCCTGGATCAATCCTGGAACATGGCCTGTGTAAACAAAAGGCAGGACCAATCCCGGAAAGGTAGTGATTATGTAGTTATTGTGCGACTCTTTGAGCAGGTTTTTAAATGCAGAGATCAACGTTCACGTAAAAAAATTAAATAAATAAAAATATCCACAAACTGGACTGAAACAGAGACCAGGGAGCTCCTCAGTATCTGCGCTGAAGCTGAGATCATTTGCCAGCATAGTGGAACGGTACGCAATGCAATATTGTATGATCAAATAAAAAAAAATAATGCAATAGCATGGTTCCTCGAGAGAGAAATCGAAATCCTAAATAAAATCAAGACACTGAGAAAAAAATTCTACCAAGTGCACGATTACAATAAAAAGAGCAGAAGCATAAGATTAGACTGGCCTTTCTACAACCTATGCTACAGCACATGGGGAACAAGCAACTTGGCAAGCTCAATGGTGCTACTGGGCAGTATGGACTCGTCTCCGTGTAGAAATGAGGAAGAGGCGGTATCAACACAACTGGCTAGTTCCACTGTTGTCTGTCCTTCTGCTTCTTCCTTGGTGTCCGCAGTTGTCTCCAGTCCGGTGACCATGAAAGAAATCCCCAGAGAAACCAGTTCAGGTGAGCTACATATCCATTAGCTGTTGTGTTCCTGGTTGAAGACATAATAAAACTCTTACTATACTCATTTTGGTCCTCCAATATAATTGTGTTCACGCATTAAGCCATGTTTAAGTGTTTAAAATGTCTCTATGGTTGTAGCCTTTACTTTGTGCTTTGTCTGCCATTAATCACATGTGTATTTCTGGTTAATAATCAACCTTATATATTATATTTGTTAATGTGTACTGTGCAATTATTAAAATTTTAAATTGTTCATTTACACTTCAATTTATAATTGCATTCCATTGCTTCTATTTTAAGATTTCACAGAGTGAACAATTTTTTTTTTTTTTTTTAATGTTTACTTTTCATACTTGTATATTAAAGGTCATTACTATAGTTTATTATATTAATTAATTATACATTACTACTTTTTCTTTTAATATTACTTTTTGTACTTATACTCTGCAATATTTTTTAAATTATATTTCAGATTGTTCACTTTAGATTGTTCATTGTTTAACTGTAATTGCACTCCATTGTTTCTGTTATGTAAAAAAGTAAATGGCAAACAGATTGAAGTCTTTGTACAATAAATTGTATCATTTAGTATAAATGGCTGTGCAGATAACAAAGTAAACACATTACCGGAGAGTCATTTCAGCCTAACGAATTACTTGAGCATTATGCCCTCCTACCCCTGAAACATATCTTGATCAGGCTCTTGCAAAACATCTGTGATGTTCCAATCAGGCAAAAACATTTCTTTGTTCAGCTCACAAATATTGTGCAGAACACAACAAACAGCAACATCTTTAGACACCAAAAGGCGTTCTCCACAGGCATTCGTGCTGAGCTCAGTTCTTAGTTGTAGAGCCATTGTTGAAGGGTCAGTGCATGGTGGTTTATGAAACCCTTCATAAGCCAGTTCTTCAGAGGATATGCAGCATTGCCAATTAAATGGACCAAGAACCTTGACTCCATTCACTGTGGAGTTCTGTTCAAAAATAAAAAAATATTGTAAAATGCTGTTGTTAACGTCCTATATGGTTTCATACACATGCATCTTGATATCAAAACATGACAAATAAAATGTGCCAGTTAAACAAACATTGCATTGTTGTTTACTTTTTATTATATTTTTTAATGTTTTAATAGTATATTGTAACCCACAATCAGATACATTTAACACATGCTGTATCATATTTGATACACAACTTCTAAGGCCTTTAGATTATCAACTTAACACCTGTTGTTCACAATCCACTACATGCCTTCTGTTCTGATTGATACTTTATATTTCATGTTGAAATGTGAGTATCAAATATGATACATCAGGCTTTTGAGGAATGTGTATTTGTCCATCTCTCAATCAGCATATTGCATTGCATTATATGTTTTGCTCCCCAAAATTAAAACTACAGAGCTTTGTTCATACAACTAAGCATATAAATATCATCTTACTAAGGCATATTATTGAGAGATATAGAGTGACAACTAATATTTATATGCATTTTCAGTAATCTTAAAAAAGGTCTGTATTCTTCTATAACATCCTATTTGGTCCATAAAAGCCTGATGTGTCAAATATGATACTTATTTTTTTTTTCCTGACTATTAGTTTAGGCTTTAAAGGTTTAAGCTTTAGTGAAATATGATTCTATTCATTTTGGTCTAGACTATTGGAGGTAATTTGGTCATAGGTAAACGCAGAGCCCAAAAATCTCAAGAAAATAAAAAAGTCCCTTACAAAAGAATGACAAAATAAATCTTAGAATAGGTAATCTGTAGGGGAATAATTAAAGCCTGTTTAATAGCCGCCTCTTCTTATCCCAACTTGGAAACTGTGTTTGTACCTGTTCCCTGAGCTGTCTATACATTAGACATTTGATGGGATATTTTATAAACCTCGGATATACTATGGCAACATGGAGATTCATATTGAGTAATATTTTGTCCCTCAAGGGTCGTATCCACTTGCACTGAGCGCATTCTGGTTTCAAAACCCCTTTTTCCTTTCACAATCAGATTTAAAACGTTTGGAGCAAAACATAATGTCAGGAGTGTGATGCAAAACATCATGGTTTAAATTACACAGTCTCACACGATATCTCTGTCTTCACCGGTCACTTAGGCATGCAAAATAATCCATAGTAAAGCTGGACACTTTCTCTGGATCTCACTATTTCCTTCTTTCTACATTAAGCCAAGGATAGTGAGGAATCCAAGCAGCCAGAGGCAGGGTTACGTAATCTGTTTTAGCTTCACTCTTGATTTCACTCTTGGATCTAAGACATTTGTTTTTAGAGGACCACAGAATGTCCATGAAACATTAACACTATGTTTATGAAAATTAATAAGGGTGGTAAATATTTAAATGAAGGGAGGACCTTTATAATCCACTCATAATTTACTAATATGCTCATCAATCACTGACACTGTGCTTATTGAAAAAAGTTTGAATTTTTGTGAAATTTTAATAAAATCATATAAATAAACACCATTATTCTGAAATGTTTTGCAGACTTTTCCCAGAATCATATGAATCGCATTTGGACAACTTTTGACTATATTTTAAATGAAAGAGTTGTCTTTAACTAAATGCTGCCCTCTGTTGGAGTTACACTTACACTATACTTTTCAAAAGTTTGGGGTCTGTAAGATTTGTTTTTGAAAGTATTAATAATTTTAATCAGCAGGGATGCATTGTAATTGATTAAAAGTGACAGCAAATACCTTTTTAATGTTACAAAGGAATTCTAGTTCAAATAAATATTGTTCTTTTGAACTTAGAATTCATCAAAGGATGCTTAAAAAGTATCAGAGTCTTTGAAAATATATTAAGTGAATGCAGTTGCTCATGAAAGAGGGACTGAATCAGCAGTTTTATCTGTCAAGGGTGATGGGAAAATCAGGTAGTCTCCGCCATTTGGAATAATAATGAGCTTAATTTAAGCCTAAATGATTTAATAAACCATATGTACTGTAGTCAAACCATCCTTTCATGGTTTATCATCCAGGAACACATGATATATAATCATTGTTATGTTTGGAGTACACAAAACACATGACTTTTCAATGTGTTCATATTTTTGTTGTAGGTCGAACAGGATCATTTAAGCTAATTTTTTTCTTTAACACATCTTCTTTATAAAATAAATGTCGAAAAAGATGTTCATGAATGAGTTTACATACGAATTTGTTATGAGTAGGCCTAGTGTTTAATCTACGTAAGTGATTCTCTTATGGGATAAATGTTCCTCCAAAAGTATTGCGGTCACGGATAAAAAATAATAATTAACGTGAAACCAAAACGTAAAAACTTGTAAAAAATAAATAAATAAAAAAAAAAATAATAAAAAAATAAAAGTAAAGTTTTTAGAATAGCAAATAATGGTCACAGATAGAAAAATAATGTAGGCCTAAGCGTAAACCAAAAATTTAACAACGCATTAAATAATAATAATAATAATAATAATAATAATAATAATAATAATAACAATAATAAGCTTTAAAAACTTTAAACACGTTTAAAATCATATTGCACAAAACTTAAATATTAAGGCAAAATTATCCGACTTGCACACAAAATCATGTTTTCCTTATTTCTCTGTTTCCAGCTCCTCCTCTAGCCAATCAGTCGAAGAGGGACGTTGACATCACTCCAATGCGCCTGCATTTCAATAACATTTACAGTATAACTCGGTTGTGGCTAGAAGGGATACATGGTCGGAAAATAACAATAAATAAAATTTGCAACCTATTAGACTGTGGTTTATAAACCAACCCTAAACCTAGCCCTTACAAAATTTCCACTCTGTAGAAACATGTAGGAAATCATGTTTAGGAAAGATGTTTATATATTACTTGAAAACTTGTTTACATATGAATTAGCAGCGTCTGCATTTACCAAGGCTATATGTTTCAGTGTCAGTTTGGTATTTTTGTATATTTGTATTTGTCATTAACCAAATGTAAACTAATGCCTGTAAAAGTATGATATGGCGTTTATATTGTTATACAATCAAACCGTATGTAAATTAAAATGCATGTGATTTCGCTCTGGATGGTCATGCGTTCTTCCAGCGCTGTCGAGTGGGCGTTCATCGCAACAACAGCCTCTCAATCCCATCCTGCACCGCGAGCACCGCGCCGACTCCGAGCGAGTCCGCTGTCTGTCTGCTGCCAGGGGCGGACATGTTGGGGCGGCCTGCTGGAGGACAGTACCGCTCGTACTTCTGATTTTACCGGAGAAAGTGACAACAAAACAGAGACGGGACAACATGGATGCTGTCAACGCTTTTAATCATGAGGTGTGTGTTCAATAAGATGAAACGGCTGTATAATGGCGGTTTGTTGAGCACAAGCATTCAATGTGTTGCAAGGGTCCAAGCCAGATGAAGGCCTCAGTGTTTAAAATGCGCAGTTGCATGCTGCCGGGCTGGATATAGCTGATCATACGAAACCGTCCTTACCTAAATATTAGTGTAAATGCTTAACTTTAGAACTGTGCATTACGATTCTTTGAACGCGGTAATAACATGCCTAATAATGATAATAGACAGCGTGGTCTGCAGTTGGTCACTTTGCACGTTAGTTTCGGGTTTTCTGTGCGACTGATCTAATATCTATGAATACACTTCTGTGCTAAAGTTATGAGATGACGTACAAACTAGTGCTCGTATTGTTTACAGTCTGTGTAGCTCCTCTGCATTGAGTCTCCAGCGTTAAAGTTCATTCTGGGATTATCCATAACATGGCACAGTTCATTCTTTCGGTAACTTTATATTGTTCGCTAATCTCGAGAAGAACAATTGCGAAAGAATGATTGTAAAAAGACCATATTCCACCATTCGCAGCATTTTCTTAATGCCCATGATGTTTTTGCACCGACAACAGTGAAAATTTAGTTGCAAACGACAATTTTCTTTCTTTTTCTCTGGCCCTTTTTAAAGTATGTTTTTGTGACTCTTCCTTTAAGAACTATGCAAATGTTCATGTAACCTCCGCCTACTGTGGAGTGTTTTTCTGTAGACTTACTGCATGCGGAGTTTATGTAAATATGAGCGTTTATTTATTTGTAAAGTGTTAAAGTTAAAAAGTGTTCATTTTTCAAAACTGATAGGTGAAGTGTGTAATTTCTGCACCACAAACCTCACTAAATAGAAATGCAAAAATAATGATTGTTTTCAAGCACGTTTTCGCACACACTCCCTCGTGTGTTATTGGTCAGCCAAATCGATAGTCCCTCCCCCAAACTCACGCCATTGGTTTAGCAAGTGTCACTATGTCGGGACTGGTCAGTATACTTAAATACTAGGGCTGTGAATCTTTGGGTAGACTTCGTTTCGATTGATAGGTTTTCGATTCGATGCAAGATCGATTTTTTTTGCAAATTTAGAATGATTCGATTCTGCATTCTTAAGTGCATTCACGTGATTATTTAAATGCTTCCCCTAAATTCTTTAAATGCTTAGTCAGGGGACAAATTACAGAACAGCCTTTATGGTTAGAAGAAAACAAAACAAAAACACTTTTGTCCATTGTTAGATGCTAGTTTAATGATGCTATGGCATGACATGGCATATGTAAAAATTTATGTAAGCCAAGATTTAAAAAAAAAAAGAGCTTTAAATGAATTATGTATAGGCTGACATTTTGTCACACCAGGGGCGTAGCCATCATTTCAGAAGTGACAGAAATGTCAAATACATTAATTTTATGTAGGCCTATGTATGTATGTATGTATTATTATTATTATTATTATTATTATTTTTTTTTACAAGGAATTATTTTCTTATCTATTACTTTGAATTTGCTATAAGAAATCACATACACTGCTGGACAATAATCAATCATTTGTAATCTATAATTTTTTCCTAATGGCAATTTTATGATCGTTTTATATACTACAAACAATTATTTAAATTTTCTGCACAGAATAAGGTAGAAAATATACTTTATAGTTAAATAAAATGCTATAGTGTTTTACTTTTCCTCTCCATCGGTGAATGATGATTCTGAAAGAAAACACGCCTGATGTCTGTTTGCAAAAGCAACGAACGCTACTTTCATGCATCTGATTATCAGATAAAACTTGCGCTCTTATTTCAAGGTTGTTGTTAATGCTGTGGTTATTTTAACAGTTCCCTTTGTACATTCGGTTCAACAACATTGTTAAAACACATTTATCATTCAGTGGAACTGTGCGTATGCTTTAGACACTTACATTTCTGCTCCGTCCATGCAATAAATACGCAGCTTTCGACTGCTCAGGTAACGCCGTTGGTAAGATGCAGAGAGCCATAGAAAAGTAAAATTACTTCACTTTAGCATTACTGGCCACAAGTCCTAAGGAGAGATCACACATCAGCTGCTCAAAAAATGTGTGTGTAGTGCAGTGGTGGACGAAGTACACAAATCAAGTAATTGAGTAAAAGTACAGATACGTATAATAAAATATGACTCCAGTAAATTAAAAGTACTTCTTTTTCTGAGAGAAAACAGATTTGACCATCTGATCTTCACCAGTAAGAAAAAAGTGTTTTAAAGTGTTGTTTTGCAGAACATCACAGTTATATATGACATGAGAATAAGGCCTGAAGTTTGGAAGAACATTGTAAGGAAAATATAATTAAATTTTCATAATGATTTTTTTCTTCTCAAACCTTGTCTGTGATGTAAAAACACCCATGGCCGAATGCCCCCAGAGGGCATCACTTCCCACTTTGATAATTACTGTAGTTATCATGTTCTGAACATCACATCCTTTCTTTTCCCCCCAGATGTAATCTATCTAGGTGGCTGAATAAAAATATTTGGACTTTATATCTAAAAATGACCTCAACTTAGCACCAGCAAGCTTGTTAGCTAGACAGTTAGCATCAGCTACCAATATTTGCTTATTTTCAGTATGGTTATGAATAAACAAGTAGTTAATCCAAACAATATAAAAACAGACGTCATTTGGGGTATGTGTAGTTTTTTTATAAATGTTTTAGTTTTGGGGAAGGGGGGTTTTTGAGTGTGTGATTTGTTTTATTTTAATCTCGGTTATTTTAATGTTTCTGGGTTTTTTTAACCTAAAACATAGAGACACTGGTTGATGTGTCTGCATTCATGCATTTCAGTGGGCTTAAATAGATCACTCTTTACAGCAGATTTAGTTCACAAACAACTGACAGTTTTGACTTTTATATGATTTTCAGTTATAATAATTAATCCTAAAATTCAACATTAGTAAATTACTTTTAGCAGCATCAGTTGCTCGCGCACTCACAAGATCTCCCGGTTCTTACTTGTGAATTCAGTTCACTGGAGACTCACACTAAACGGTTCATTTGAATCAGTGAGTTGTCGACTCTAGAACAGCTGCAATCGGATCAGTGAAGTAAAAAGTATGAGCTTATGCTTTGGAATGTAGTAAAGTAAAAGTTACTCAAAATAAAACTACTCCAGTGAAGTACAGATACTTGAAAAATGTACTTAAGTACAGTAACGAAGTAAAGCTACTCCGCTACTGACCACCACTGCTGTAGACAGTGTGGCAGTAGCGTGTGAGAGAAATGCGAGGCAGGAACACCGTTCAGGGTCTCCATTAATTCTTGCCTGTAGTAATTGAATGTGTTTATATTTTTAAAGCATTGAATTGCTATAGAAATCGCGATTCATTCGATTCTTAGAATTTTAAATTGATTACTGTCTGAAATCGGCAATTCACGATTCAAAAATCATGTTTCAAGATCGATGCATATGCATCATCAGGGCTTGTAATCGATGCATCGATAAATCGAGTGAATCATTACACCCCTGTTAAATAGAGTGCAACAGTTCCTGCCCACTTTTTCAGCTGCATTGGTTCCAGAAGTATTTTTTCCTTTCATTTTTTAAAAAAATTAAAAAAAAAAAGTCTTTGCTAGAACAAGGTTGGTTGTACCAAAACAACAATTTACGAGGTGAATCACAACATTACAAACTGTGTCTGAGTAGGTTCTGCATTAGAATTTAAATTTACTCCTTGACCACTAAACAGTATATTTTATATAGTATGAATATGGGTAATATGTATGAAATTTGGAAATACTATGTAGTAGGGTAGTATTCGGATGCAGCTTTGGATTTAGTTTTGGGTTTAGATACAATACATTTTATGTTTTTGTAAAATGCTTTTTATACTTTCCTGGACCTTGACACTGTTATTTATTTGGCAGTCTATGGGACAGTCTCATGCCTACCGGTTTTAATCCAAAATATCTTAAATTGTATTCCGAAGACAAACAAAGATTTTACAGGTTTGGAACGACATGTGGATAAGTGATTAATGGCAAAAAAAATTATTTTGCGGTGGAGTAACTCTTTAAAGTAGTTTGAGTGTGCAGGTGCTAAAGAGTTATTTTGATGTGATTTGGTTGTTTGATTCAGAGACTTGAGATTTTTTTACAGAATGGGATTTTTACTTCCGGAACTGTCAGCATATGATTTAATTATTACAGTTGCCTCTGCATATTATGATGGAATATGGGGATTTGGGGAAGTATTTCAACTTTGATAAAAGTACAAGATTAAAAACACTTCCACCTTTCCACAAGAAGTCAATTTTAAGCAAATCTGAATGCACCATTCAAGGATATAACCAAGTATTTGCGTCATTGAAAAACCCTATTGGTCAGCCACATTCTGGTGCATCTCTATTTGTAAATGATCATAAATTATAAAGGGCATCTGTTAATCCATAATAAAGCTGTTTTGCTCGACAAGAAGTAAAATTTGTTTTGTTTTTAACTTGGGATGTAACTATTCACTCTATGTGATATGATTCACAATACTGATATCAGAAATCTATTTTTTTTTTTTTTTTTTTTTTTTTTTTTTTTTTTTACAAAATAAGATTTAAGGCAAATTATAAATCAAAAGGGTCCAGTTGCATAAACTAAGACTCTTAATTTAAGACAATGTAGCAGTTAGCCAAGGGGTTATCAGTTTTATTTTCTGGATTCAACTTAGACTAAGCTAGCTACATTTTTATGTATATATAAAAAAACCTAACCAGTGTTAAAGAAAAAAAAATGACTAGCTTGTAGTCTGAATCTTTTATGCAGCTTGCCCAAGGTGTCCTTTTATTATTGCTTGGACAAAATGCTGAACATTTCTGAAATATGTAGAATAACATAATTTGAAATTTTAAAACAAACCCCAAATCAAAGAAATAAATAATACAAATAAAATAAATCCCTTCATATAAACAAACTAAATTAGAGGCCACCACTGTATTTTATTCACAAACCAAGCATGCAGCATTAGCAGTTTTTAACCTAAAGTAGATTACATGATAAGCAAAAACAGAATGTTCTGAATTTAGCTGTGTGGAACTATTCTACATAAAACATATCTGCACGAAACAAGACAGCAGATGGGCTGAATGATAACACAAATTCTCTCTCTGACAGCGTTTCCTTGGTTGTTGCTTTAAACAAAGCAGCGCTGCTATTAATATGCATTATACAAATGCAAGGTTAAAAGAAAAAACATCTAAACTTTTCTAAAGACAGTCAATTCCCCTCAGTGATACATTCATATAAGCTCCCACCCACAACTGTATCGTGATTCATTTAACATCTCAACCGATTTGAATCGTCACATATTTGTATCAATTTTCAACCGGTTCGAGGTACACCAATACATGCCTATTTTAACATATATTTTGGAATAAATAGTGTTTATAAGCTACATTTGTAATAAATTCCTTACAAAATTAGATATGGGATACTACTTTGATATATACTGCTGTATTGAATTCTTTACATATTCCATGTTTCATGGAGTTTATGGTAAGTATAGGCTACTATATATGTCTATAAACCATGATGTAATACCACAGTATCCAAAAAACATGGCAATATCATGGTTCTTATCATGTTTAGCGTAAAACCTTGAGTTTGCTTCCACTCTAACAAGCATTGACAGCATTTTTATTTTAAGCTTTCAGTCTGAGGTTACCCAGTAATGAAGTTTCCGTATTTCACCTCAGCCCTCATAAGCATCATATGCCTTAACATTACTTTATGGATCCTTTGCAGTTGTTCTCCTTGATGGACACCAAGCCTCCCATCTCGAGGGCCAAGATGATCTCCATCACCAAATCTGCCATAAAAGCCATTAAAGTAAGTTGATCTTGAGGTTGAAGTGCAGCGATCACAACTGATACCTAATGCTGTTGAGTTAAAATATGATACAGTGTGTGTTTATATGGGTACCTCAGATCAAAGATGCTTTAGCACAGTGATACATTTGAAAAGCTTCCCTTTAATCCACATTTGTGTCTTCCAGTTATACAAGCATGTTGTCCAAATCGTAGAAAAGTTCATAAAGAAGGTAGGTTCTCATCTGGACTGAATTCGAGATGGGTGATTGTTGCTTATGTTCATTTACTGAATGCTATTTTGTGCACAGTGCAAACCCGAGTACAAAGTTCCAGGACTCTATGTGGTAGATTCCATTGTGAGACAGTCACGGCATCAGTTTGGAGCTGATAAAGATGTGTTTGGACCTAGGTTCACAAAAAACATCACAGGGACATTTGAGAATCTATGCTTGTGTCCCACAGAAGATAGGGTGAGAATATTTATCCAGCAATACGCCTATGTATATTGTTTTAACAGCTTTTTATTCATTAGCCTTATTGTATAATTTAAATGATTTGGATGCTCACTTTATAATGTTCTCTTCCTCCTTCAGAGTAAGATAGTGAGAGTGCTGAACCTGTGGCAGAAGAATGGAGTGTTTAAGATTGAGGTAATCCAGCCTCTATTAGACATGGCTGCTGGATCTAGCAGCTCAACAGGCTTGGACAACAGCCCTGAGGGCGGTAAGACACTGATGTCTAATGTGAATATCACATTTTAATGCACTTCGTATCTTTTATGAGATTTGTTTTGTGATATAAACTTGTCTTTCTGGTCGCAAGTATGAGCAGCAAGACAGTACCAAATGTTTGGGGTAAGTAAGACTTGTTTTGAGAGAAATTAATATTGTTATTCAGCAAGGAAACTATAAATTAAACACAAGTAACAGTAAAGAAATAATTAAATGCTAAAGAAGTAGAAGAAGTAAATGCTGTTATTTGTAACATTTTATTCATCAAATAATTCTGAAAAAATCTGTCACAATTTCGACAAAAACATTAATCAGCTGAACTGTTTTTACATTTGTAATGAGTGTTTCTTGAGCACCAAATCAGTATATTAGATTGATTTCTGGAGTAATGGCTGCTGGAAATTCACCTTTGCCATCACAGGAATGGATTACATTTTTAAATATATTACAAGATATGTAAATGTTATCAAAATCTGTTATATTAAAATGTAGTAATATTTCAGAATCATACTGTTTTACTGTATTTGTGATTAATTAATGCAGTCTTAGTGAGAATGAGTCTTCTTTTAAATAAAAAAAATACTTACAAACCCCAAACATTTGAACAGTAGTGTAGATATTTTAATAGTCTCTAATTTAAGCCGTAGTATCAAAATGGTGTTAGAGTTGCTAAGTTTATTTATTTTTTTGAATCAGTTCATACTGTTCATTTTAGTTTATCGAACATCAAAAATGTTTCCGGAATAGCTTGTGGGGCATTTGTCTTGTTTTAAAAGCTTTTACCTTGTTCCATTTAGTTTTAGAATTTTCTGCTGACATATAACAAATTAATTATCAACGTGTTTCTGCAGCATCTCCACAGTCTCCTGTGAGGGAACAGGAGGCTCATCCTGTGGTGACGGCAAACTCAATTGCAGCAGCTGTGCCTCAGCTTCAGAACTCCGATGCCTTTGTGGCTGTTGCTCAGCTATTTCAGTCTTCTCAAGGACAGCAGGTTAGTCGACTGAGTGCACTGAGTTTCCTGCATTTCAGTTGCATTTCAAGGACAAAACAGTGAACACCTTGGGGTTTTTTCACAATAAAAAAATAAGAAAGGAATCATGAAATAATTTTAGTCCTTTTGGGATATTCATATGTTCACTGTTTTCTGAAGCTTCAGCAGATGCTTCAGAACTTTCAGCCGCCAGGGAAACCTCAGTCTCCAGCTGTGGACAATAACAGGAGTCACCACCACCAACAGGCCCAAACTATGACTGCCACCTCTACCATCACACATCAGCATATCCATCACGCACCACAGCCTGTGGAAAAGAAAGCCACCTTTGACAAGGTGAAAAAAAATATATCATTATTTATTTTTTTTTTTTTTTACCTGCTCTTGCGTATTTAAAAACTGCAGCCAAATATAGGTCTCTGCAGGAAAATAATGGGAGTTCTGTTTTTGCCTCAATATTAAAGTTATACCTGATTGGCTCACGTCATAGTGACTGTTATGAAACACCCACCAGTTTGCAAACACCCACAAAGTCAGAAACACCCACTTTTGTTTTGCAGAGACCTCATTCTCTCTGCAGTGCTCACTGGATGGAGCAGAGCAGACACTTTCAGTTTACAATTGTAGCATTCCTTGTCCAGCTGAACTAAATGGTTTTTATTTCTTTAAAAAAGCAAAATGACAGTGGGGGTGGTAATGCATTGGGCAAGTAATAAATTTGGTGTATGCCCGAATGCCTGGTAATGCCAGTAACACAGACTACAGAAAGTTAGATATAAAACAAAACAATATAAATACAAAATGTGAACATAACACATTAAACAAGCAGATCATTAAAAGCTGTTCTAAACAAATACGTGTTTATCTGAGCTTTAAAATGGGAAGTTGAATCTAGCGGGCGAATGTGCAAAGGTTAAGTGTTCCATAACTTCGGTGCTGCACAACTAAAAGCCCTACTACCAAAGGAACTCATCTTGAAGTTTGGAACATACAATAAATCTGCAGAAGATGATCTCAAATAGCGCAAAGGAGTATACAAATGAAGAAGATCTGAAAGATAATGAGGTGCCAAATTATGAAGAGCTTTGTACGCAAGAAGTAAAATTTTGTAATATACACTATAACGAACAGAAAGCCAATGTAGCTGGAAAAGAATTGGAGATATTTGATCAAAAGTATGTGAGCAGGTAACTAATCTAGCTGATGAATTCTGGATTAGCTGTAATCGATGAAGTTGTTTTTCAGGAATACCAAATAAAAGAGAATTACAATAATCAATCCGAGATGTAACCAATGCATGGATAAGCACTTCAGTACTATGTTGGGAAATTGAAGAACGAAGTCTAGCAATGTTGCGTAGATATAAAATGCAGAACGTAAAATATTACTAATATGAGGACCAAACGAAAGAAAACCATCCAGTATAACCCCAAGACTTTTCAACTGGGTAGAAAAATTGACTGGGCAATTATCAATAACCAAGTTAAAGGATTGAGTTTTAGATAAAACAGACCTAGAACCCACAGGGTTCTAGGGCTTCAGTTTTATTGGTTTTTAACTTAAAGAAATTATTAAGTCATCCAGATATTAATGTCCTGCAAACATTGAGTGAGGTCAGGAGGGGGATGAGAAACATTAGGTCTTGTAAAGATATATACTTGCGTGTCATCAGCGTAAAAATGGAAATGAATACCAGAAGAACAAAAAATACGAGCAAGAGGAAGAATATAAATGATAAATAAAAGCGGACCCAGCACCGACCCCTGTGGAATGCCATGATTAATGGAGACAGGATATGAATGTGTATTCCTAATCTGCACAAACTGTTTTCTTTCATTTAGGGTGCATTCACACTTGTAGTTCGGTTCTCTTGGTTTGTTCGGTTTTTATCAAAAAAGAAAACAATACATTTGGTCCTGGTCCGCTTAGCATTCACACAGGGATTTTTGACAGCGAACCTAAAGATACCCAACCTTAAGGCATAGTGATATGTTCACAACCTGATTGGTCGGGTTGAATGACTTATATTTTGCGACAGATGTGCAGTCCGATTGGTGTATGATACCAAAGTACCCATTCACCGATCGGTCTGCTCAGCACCGCTTGAAGTCGAACACACCTATTGCCATCTTCTGGACTAATTTTACCTCCTCGTTGCTCCACGTTTGCCCTCTGCTCATTTTATTTTGGATACACCACTTGTCATCAAATCATGTTGCATAACATTGCATCTTGTCATTACTGTTTTTGGTTCGTTTAGAAGTATTTTTTTTGCGTTCATATTTCATTCGAACCACACCAGAGTTTTTTTGGTGCGCACCAGGATTCAGATGGCAGCGTTCACACTTGCTCAAAGAACCGTACTAACAGAGCAATCACACCAGAGTGCGTTTTAATCGAACCAAACATGACAAGTGTGAACACACCCTTAAATAAGATGAGGAGTTAGTTTTAATATTACAAGATATTACAATTTTGGACAGAGGTTAAGATAGTACCGGATGACTAATAGTATCAAAGGCATCACTAATATCTTAAAGAATAAGAATAGACAGAAGACCACAATCAGCAGCTAGAAGAAGATCATTTATAACCTTGACAAGAGCTGTTTCTGTACTATGTTTGGATCAAAAGCCTAATTGAAAATGCTCGTAAATGTCATTACTTTGCAGATGTGTTTCAAGTTGAGCTGTTACTGTTCTTTCTAGAATTTTTGAAAGAAAAAGGAAGATTAGAAATATGCCTGTAGTTATTTAGATAATTAGGATCAGTGGCAGTCTTTTTAAGAATTGGAGTGATAGAAGCCATTTTTAATAATGAAGGAACAGTAGCAGTTGATAATGAAGAACACGCTATAGCTGTAATAACAGGAAAATGAATGGATACAGGACTTAACTAAAACAGTAGGTAAGGGGTTAAGTGAACAGGTAGAAATCTTAAACTTCATGATATGCTTAGTAATATAATCAACTGAAGGCAGTTCAAAATTAGAAAGAGTACTTGCAGACCAACATATATGATTATGTCCATTTGGATAGTCACTAGACATCAAAACAGGATTAAGTAATTCATGGTGTATACTGTCAATCTTAGAGTTTAAAAAATTTGAATAAGACACACATTGAGTGGGAGAAAGTGAAACTGTATCGTGAGGTTTGAACAGTTTGTTAAAAGTACTGAACAAAGTCCTTGTATTAGACTGTCCATTAGCAATGATATTTGCATAAAACAATGATTTTGCTCTTTGATAGATAGATAGATATTGCAATTAATCAATTAATTAAAACTGCAACCAAATCACATGCAGTTCCTTCCCTGAGAAAGTTAGCCGCACCAGTGCGACCAGTAGGAGGAAAGAGTTTAGCACCCCGAGTACACACATAAATATATGCATTGGAGATCAAAATTAGAGAACAATCTATAAATACATTGAATGAAAATTAGCTGTGGGTAAACCATTGTTCTACTAACATGTTTGACAAAATAACCAAGGAATTTCAACAGAAACCTTTATTTTTTGGAAAACACAGCATCAGAATTAGAGAACAGTAACCACTGTAGCGCAAAAGAAGGTTACAGCTAAAATGTTGGAGGGTTACCGCTGTCAAAAAGAATTAGACATGCTTTGAGTGACTTCAGCAAATCTGCGGCCGCAGGACATCACTAGTTTCTCAAATTGTTCTGCAGTGATCTTGGTCCACTCTCTTCCATAGTTCAGTAATTGTAATGGGTTTCTTAGCCATAACTTTGTTGCCAAAGGATTTCCCAGAGATTTTCAGTGGGTTTGAATCAGGACTCTAGAACGGCCATTTAATTATTTCGATGTTTATTGCTTCAAGGAACTGCTTTACCAGTTTTGCAGTGTGAAGAGGACATCGTCTTGCATGAAAACTAGGGATTGTTTAAACGGAAGTTTTGTATCCGACTAGTCGACTAGTTTAAAAGCAAGAAACCCCCAAAAGATGGTTAAAAAAAAAAAAAAAAAACGTTGTGCGTGTATATAATAGCCTGCATTTGAAATACTTAAATCTATGAATCACACTGACAAATCCCTCAGTGAATTCCGCTAAAAATAGGTCACAATTATGCCGTACTCTTGCCTCACGTTATCATCATTTAATTTTAGGCGGTCGTTTAAAAGAAAAAATTGAAGAGAACACACTCATCGTCAGCCAATGCTTATTTATTAAAATCAGCTGGAGAAATGTAGAACAAAGAAAAATCAATAAATAGCCTGACCGAATTCTTCATCTTCATATAACGTCAGCAAACATATTAAAACACAAGACAAAAACAATAGGGAATTTTATCAAGGAATAGCATTAAAATGGCTTTTAAAAACATACTTCGTCATGTAGGCTGTATCATCTAAAAACAAAACAAACAAAAAGAAAGAAAGACAGGACCTGAGGCGATTAGGGTTTCCATCCAAAGTTGCGAATTTACCTTATGCGCAAAATTGGAATATCACATAAAATATTTGTGAAAAAAGCATCATTTCCATCCTATGCATCGAAGAGAACAAAATTATAATATAATTATAAAATTGAATAATGGGAGAATTTCCATCTCCCATTATTCGCATTAATCCCTTTTCGCACAAGTCAAAAACCACCTCAAGCGAGCATAAAAACTTTTTTGCGAATTAAGGGATTTTTATTCGAAATTGGACATTTTCATCACTCATTTCTCATTCGATACTTCAAAATGCGCATTAAAACAGGGTGATGGAAACATATTCCTGCACTTGAAAAAATGTAGAGATAACGGAAAGCAAGCCAACAGAATTTCGGAAAGCGTCTGGACATCACGCATCACCACTGAAGTGGGTCTTCGAGGAATAGACGGCGCGGACAGGATCGCAGCGGCGGCGGGCTGTAGTGATTGACATTAGCTGGCTTTGGCTAGTCTCTAAGCTATACGGCTATGTGCCTGTAATGAATATGATTATGCATCGCTCCAGTAGAGTTATTGTAAGCCAATTTGACATTACACAGTTCATACTAAATTCAACATACTAATTCAAAATAATCCCACACCTTGCTCGTCTTTCGCGTGGTTACTTTTGAGCTCGCCACAACTGACGCGAAGAAATTCATGCGAGGCTTGAGGTAAAAATGTAGTTTACGTCCCGAAACACTTTTAAAAATAATGTATTATTTTTCAAATGTTTTATTTTAACTTATTTAAAATGTTTTAAATGTAACAATGGGAATTTGATAGTAACACAAAATGATGGTAATTTGAATGTTGTCATGTTGTTTTTTTGTTTTTTTTTTGTAATCAACTATTGTTTTCAGTGTGGACTAGTAGGAGCTGTACCGTTAAGTCGACTAGACCCGCACATCCCTAATGAAAGCTGCAGGGTGATTGGGAAATGCTTGCAGGGAAGGAACCACATGTTGCTGAAGGAGGTTCTGATAAACATTTGTATTCACTCTGCCTTATAGCTGTATAAGTGGCCAAAATCCTGCTCCCCAAAACATTCCCCAAATCATGACATTTCCTCCTCCACCTTTCACTGACTTCTTTACACACTCAGGGGTTCAGTCTTTCCCAGTTTGACACTAAATATAATGTTTCCCATATGACCCAAATAAATTAAACTTGCTCTTATGACTAAAGTGATTTGGACCAGTTCTCTCTCCACACAACATGCTCCTCAGCAAAGGTTAGTCTAGCCTTTTGATTCTTTTTGCTGATGAGAGGCTCCATCACTGAAGACTGCGTTTTCAGTCTGACTTCTCTTATACGTGCTGAGACAGATCAATACCCTGTTCATCGCTGAACTGGTGAGCAATTCCAGCTGCAGTGTTGATCGATTCCTCATCGAAAGTCTCTGCATTATCCTGTTTTCTTGTGCATTTGTCTTATGTGGACGATCAGCCTTTTTGGGGGACTTGAATGAATTAGTGTTTAATTTTGATCAGAGTTATTTTTCAAATATCTTATGTAAGTTTATTTATATATATATATATATATATATATATATATATATATATATATAGTACTGTATATACAGTGCCCCAGAATACAGTTAATTTATAATTATGCTTAAAAACTGCCCTTCTACTCCTGTTAGGATAACTTCAAATATGACTAACAGTGACCTTTTAATTTAGGAAATTGTAGGTTGCTCTCTAATTTTGGTCTCCACTGTGTGTGTGTGTGTGTTTATATATATATATATATATATATATATTATGTATATATGTGTATATATGTGTATGTATATACATACATATACACACATACAGATAGGGTATTTTTTATTAGTAATTAATAGTTTTCATATAATGTTAAAAAAAAATGTCTCAAATAAATGCTGTTCTTTTGAAAAATCTGTTCATCAAAGAATTGTGAAAAAAATAGTATCACGGTTTTCACAAAAATGCTGTTTTCAACATGAATAGTAAGGTTTCTAGATGGGTTATTATGAATGTTAGAATGATTTATGAAGAATCATGTGACCCTGAAGACTGGACTAATGGCTGTTGAAAATTCAGCTTTGCTTTTAAAGTGTACAACTAACAGACTTTTGAATAGTAATGTTGTTTATATTAAAATGTATTTTCTTTTAAATAATATATTTTTAATGACATAAAATTATATTTTTTTAATGTTTTTTTAATATATAAAATTAATAGTTTATATATGAATTTTTTTTTTTTTTTTTTTTTTTTTCTCTTCAAACACTGATATTGTCTGATACATCAGAGACAGGTGACCCCAAAACCAGTCCAATATACCAAGTACTTAATTTTGGAAATGTGTAGGTTTGCACATTCCTGGATGGCCTAAAGTCACTGACATTTTCTTTCCTCTTCATTTTTCAGACACTTCTGGACCGCTTTGATTATGACGATGAGCCAGAAGCAGGTGAGGAAGCCAAAAAGGGTGAAACGCCATCTGTCCAACCTACTATGTAAGTAGCATCTATTTTACTATATTTTGAATGCTGATAAACAGTATATCACCTGCAAAGTTTGTGCAGAATTTTCAATTTGTTATTTCATCTATGTCTCTGCAGGGGATTTCCTGAGCAGACCGTCCCAGGATTTCCACCAGCCGATCAGATGCAGCACTTTCAACAGCATATGATGGCCGTGACACAGCAGCAACAGGTAGATTACAACAACGTTCTAATATGGAGACATTTTGGGATGAAATTATGGCATTTTTCTCCAAAAATTCATCAGTAACATGTTGGTTTTTATTGTTTTTTGTATGCTCAGGTTGTTCTACCATCAAATGGACAGGTCCAAAGCTTTGGTCTTATGACCTCTCAGCCCTATCCAGACATGATGCCTCAGATGGGGCAGTCACACACAGCTTTCCCCTCTCAGAATGACACCTTCAGTCAGCACATGGCTGGACATCAGCATCCGGTAAAATAATTTTGAAAATGAACAGTTAACTGATTCTTAACTGTTAAGCTGTTATAAAATGTAATACTAATCTCTGATAACTTGTGGCACAGGAAATGATGAATTCAGATGCATCCGCCAGGCCTTACCAAGATGACAAGAGGTCACGGTCACGTTCAGGGTCGAGGTGCTTAAATCAAATTACTGTCCTTATGAACAACACTAACGTCAGACTTCTGTGTAAAAAAAAAAATTTATAGTCCTCATGCCAAGGTTAAAAGTTGTTGATTTTGTTTCAGATCTCCTAAAAGAGAAGGTCTCGGTCTAATTCCCGTACCAGACGAATGCGGCATCGGCGATCGCGCTCTCGCTCTCGAGAACGACGGCATCAGTCACCTCGCTCTCGCTCACAGGAAAGAAGAGACAGAGAAAAGGAACGAGAACGAAGACAGAAAGGCCTTCCTCCTATAAAGAATAACACTCTCAGTGGTAAGCAAAGCCACTTTCACTACTGTAACCACTAGTCAAGTGGATAGGGTTGGATTATGCACAATTGGCCACTATAAAGAATGCATAACACAGTGCAAAACCTTCCTCCTGATGCCAGTGTGAAAATGTGCTTTTCTCTCTTTCAGTGTGCAGTACTACGCTATGGGTGGGCCAGCTGGATAAAAGGACACAGCAGCAGGATGTGGCCTGTTTACTAGAGGAGTTTGGGCAGATAGATTCAATTAATGTATGTTCTTGAGAATTAGAGTAATATATGAAGATGTTGGATTTCTGTGCTAAAGTCTCGTTTTGTCTTGTCTAATTTTGATAGATGATTCCTCCTCGTGGTTGTGCCTACATTGTCATGATTCATCGTCAGGATGCCTATCGAGCTCTGCAGAAACTAAGCAGAGGTCCATACAAAGTCAACCAGAAAGCCGTTAAGGTATCAGATGATCATTTTAGCAGAGATTTGAATATACATATAAATATAAATTTTTTTGTTTGGAAATCGATGGTATTAGTTTATAAAAATGTACCGACTTCAAACATTTGAATGGAATTATTAATTGTTTTTACATTTATTTCATCACATTATTTCACCAGATTGCCTGGGCTCTGAATAAGGGCATTAAGGCTGAGTTCAAGCAGTGTTGGGATGTGGAGTTGGGTGTAACCTACATACCATGGTCCAAAGTAAAGATGGAGGACCTGGATGTGTTTAGAGAAGGAGGGATGCTGGACCCTGATACTCTTGCACCAGGTAACTATTGGAACTTATTGTTAATAATTTGTCTAGGTGTTGAGGGCACATATTAAAATATTGTTTGCATGTCCATGTTTAGAATGGAGAAGCTCTCAAATTGAGCTAGAGAATGCTGAAGAGTCTCAGAACGGCAGGCCTGTGTGTGGAGGAGTGGAGGAGAGCACGGCTGTAGTACCTATGCAGGTAACTCATAATGTCCTAGTTCCTCTTCTTAAAGTTTTTGGGTTTGGTCCTATTTATTCATTTTTCCTATTTTTGGTCTGCGTCAGGTTCCTCCTGTCCAGCCAAAAGGAGCAGTCGGTGTCCCACCTCCAGGATTCCCAGCACCCATGAACATCCCACCCCCCTCATTCCCACCCGGAGTTCCCCCACCACCGGGTCCTTTTATACGTCCAGGCTTTAACCCAATGCAGATGCCACCAGGTACAGCAGTACTAGTGACACAATGTTATTTGAAGTTTAATCATAACTGTGTTGTCAGGATAGATGTTTTGTTTTTAGAGAAGTATTGTACCAGTTGCTAACATGCATTATTCTTTGTTTCAGGATTTCTTCCCCCGGGTGCCATGCCTCCTCTGGGCGCCACTGGGCCTCCTCCACCTACTGCAGGGATTGGCATGCCTCCAGGTGGGTGGTCTTTATTGTATAAACCCTACCTAATTTTATTTTTATGGGCGTGACCAGTAAGCCAGTGTTTAGTTTCTTGACAGCAACACTGACCTGATTTTTTTCCGCTGTAGTTGGCAGCTCAGTTGAAGACCTGTCAAAAGACCCAGCAGGTATGGGCCCAAGAATCAACAGTGATGGCATAGAGGGGTTCAACTCAGGTGAGTATTTATGTCATTCTGTAGATTTGTTAATCACAAAACATTTTTTTAAATATAGTTTAAATTAATTTATTCCTGTGAGAGCAAAGCCATGATTTTTCAGTATCCATCAAAATCAGAAATCAATTTAAATAAAATAATTTGGTGCTCAAGAAACATTTTTTATCAACTTAATTTTTTTTTTTTTTTTGATTCTTAGATGAATTAAAGTTAAAAAGAGCAGCATATAAAAGCCTTTACTTTTTAATAAAATTATTAATGTCTTTCAAAAACACCTTACCAATCCTGAACTTTTAATCAGTAGTGTAGATAGATATTTTAAGAAATTTTTTTTTTTTTTTATGTTATATTTTTTTATATTATATTATATATATACTATAACATTTTGCCGTCATCTAACAATAACTTTAGCAAAAAAAAAAAAAAAAAAAAACAATCATAAATTACACCTATAATAACACTTGCATCACAGTGCTGGATTCAGCATGGACAGGCACTCTACATTTTTTTTTTATGATTGATTTATAATTTTATGATTGTCTTTGTGAAGTCATTTCATTGTTATTTTATTAACTCTGCAGGAAACCAGGTGCCTCCTGGAGGTCCAGCAGGGATGGGCATGCAGTCTCCACCAGGTCTTCTAGGTTCAAGGCCGGGTATGATGCCTCTCCAGCGGCCTCCAGGGATGCCGCTTCCACACATGCAGCGCTTCCCCATTCCACCTCCTCGGCCTGGCATGCCACCCATCCCTCCACAGATGATGCCACCAAGGGGTCCACCTCAGATGATGCACCGGGAGCCACCACCAGGGGGCTTCACCATGCCACCCCCTCCTCATGGCATCAGGGGCCCCTTCCCCCCTCTTGGTCCTCCCTTTATGAGGCCAAGCGGACCCAGACCAGATGGGCCAAATGATCACGAGGCAAGGCCATTCAGAGGCGAGCGCCCCGGTTTGGGAAGGGGCAGAGATCGAGAACAGGACTGGTACGGAGGGCGACGGCCCTTTGGTGAGGGGCATGGTGATGAGAGGCCGGATGGTCGTGAGCGATTTGGAGGCTGGCACGAGGAGCCGGAAAAACAAGGCGGGTGGGACAGAGAGAGAGAACGCAGGGACTGGAGGAGAAGTCCTAATGGAGAGAGGGATCGAAATAGAGATAGAGATCGAGGACGGGATGGTGAAGAACGGACGAAGCGCTCTGCAGGTAGCAGAGAGAGGAGCACACGCTGGGACCGAGATGATAGACTCGATCGACTGGGTCTCACCAGTGAGGAACCCAATGAGAGACTTGCAGCAAATACCAACGAGCCCAGTGCAAATGCTACTAAAGAACTTCCTGAAGCTAAGCCAGATGTTCCAGCACCTTCCACCACAGCCACAGCAGACTCAAAAGCCTCAGAACATATTACAGAGAACAAATCTGCTGAACAAACACATACGGAAGACTCATAAAGGCCTCTTTGTATGTCAAGACCATATGAGCTTCTTACATGTCAGTGCTAATCTTGGATACTGCTGGCTAGAAAGCAAAGTCCAACTGTTGTGGGATGCTTTATGCATATGATGCTTGGTTCTTCATCCCAGACCAAGTTTTTCAGACTTTATAAAGCGTATTTTGGCAAACGTGGAACGTTGCCTTGTGAATTTATTGTCCCACCTCAATGAAGCTTGAATATTGTATTAAAACTGAAGTTAAGGAAAAGAAAATATTAATGATTCTGCTGTAAATATGCTAACCTTACTTGAATAATGTTTGTAGATTTTGACTGGCAGGTTTTTTTTTTTTTTTTTTTTTTTTTTTTTTTTTTTTTCATTTTAGTGTTATCCCTTTTGAGTCCAGTAATGGAAACATTGACTAAAATAAGATATTAAGACCCTTTTGCTGTAATGTTTTCTAACTTAATGTTTACAACATACAAAAAAGAAAAGAAAAAAGATGTTTTTATAATTAACTTTTTGGAGATAGGCACTCCAGATATTTCAGCGATAGGCATTTGGTTTTAATAAAATATTTTCATACCAAATGAATGACCTGACCTATATGCAAGTTGTTTCAGTCTTTTTTAACATTTATTCTATTATTTATAAGTATTTGTGCCAACTAGTAGTAAGTGTTTATACAACCATATTGTGGTATTTATCTTGTGACTACTCCCAAACCATTCATCATGCTTTGAATAGGACACCATGTAGTTTGATTTATCAATTGCTATCTATTCCTTTCTTTGAAACCTTTTTAATTGTCAAAAATTATAATTACTGTAACGAGAAACAATTAAAGAAATGTAAAATAGATTTTTTTAATTACCTCATGTCACAAAAAAAACGGAAATAATTGCGAAACACGTTTTTAAAGCTTTTTTATTTTTATTATTGTTAGACAATTTCAAAGAAGGCATTTAGGCAAGTACAGAATTTGTGCATAATATCAAAGTCTCTCACGTCACTCAGCGTGACACGCCAGACTTTGACCCAATCAGCGTCCACCTGTCTCTTCTGCCTCCTGATTGGTCAGTTCGGCTCACGCGCCTCCTCTCTTATCAAACACTCTCCGTTTCTTTCACTCTTCAAGCTGTTACAACTCCACAGTTTGGCATCATGGCGATGAAAGCTGTTTGTGTGCTCAAAGGCACCGGGGAAGTGACCGGAACCGTTTATTTCGAGCAGCAGGTAAAGATAAGTTGTGGGTTTTTTTGCGCCGTATGTTCTGACGTTGTAGCTGGAGAGCAGAGAGCCTGTCATATATGTAACTTACTCTATTACTAGAGTCTAGAAAACTGTGATATGCAGTTGCACGGGATTAGCTGTGCTAATGTCATGCAGATATTAATGGCCAAATCTAATACGAAACTACAGTGGCCTGTTAATTATGATTTCACTTGTTGACTGACTTCTGCGATGTTACATTGATTTAATGAGTTAGAACCGTTAAAATCAGCTCAGCAATGACACGATGGCAGGTCTGTTGTGCGCCCCTGTGCAGTACGCGCATACTAATTATTTGTCTTCATAAACGCATGCAATGCTGCGTTTGATGAAACTGTCCTCCGTCTGCACCTGAAATTGGGACTATGCAGCGTTCAGAAGCGTCGGGTGGCAGGCAGTGGTGTCATGGACTTGCCTTAAAAGTCTCATAAAACTAGAAGGGAAAATTGTGCTGAGTCATGCTCTTCTGTCTGTTTGCTGTCAAAAATTTTGCCAAATAGGACAGAGATCACAGCACACAATAAATGCTGGCAGAACTGTACTGGTGTAATGGTTAAAAAAATAAAGCGTTTCATTGCTCTTCAAACACCATTTATAGTGTTTATTATAGTTACAGATAAAACAATAGTTACAAATCTGAGAATGATATTTATTGTAATTTGTCTTGACACTGTGATAAGTACCACTGTGATGTTTCATCTGCATTTTGTCCAGCATTGTGTCATTCAAGGTATTAAAAATGTCCTAAAAATATTTGAATTCGCTTTTCCACAAATTGAATCTTAGTAGAAAGTCTTATTCATTTAATGTTATGGAATTAAATGTTGCATGCACTGCCGAAAATATTTTTTTTCCTCAGTATTTTTATTTATCTAAATGTCTTATCAATGGACTATGAAAACTTGATTTCCTTTATTTAAGTTTTTTTTTTTTTTTTTTTTTTTTTGGCCCCCCTCATTAGATATTTGATAATTAATCATTAACTCACTTCATCAGAAAGCAAGACTTCCTACCATTTTCCATCTCAAGTAAATGTATCTTGACATTTGCACTGGAAAACTAGACAAAAACACTTGAGGAAGAACATCACATTCATTACAGTGAATTTAGAAGATGCCGTAAAAATTATTTCTAGCAGTAGCAAGAAGCGCTATCCGAGCCTTAAGCTATGTTTTTGTAAAGTGTTTTTAAAAATGAATGAAGTTGTATTTTCAAACTTTGAATTGCTTCCAAAGCAGCTCATTGTGTGCTTCATAGACATTTCCATTTATTAAGAGAACATATTGTTACCTTAAATTTATTCCTTACATATTTTTGGTCTTAAAATTTTTAGATTTACCTCCATAAAACCTGCAGAAAGAAACCCTCTCAAGTATTTACATTTAAGCATTTGACAGGTTTTTAAAATTTAGCTTGCATTGCATTGCAGGTATACGTCTGGTCAGTTCCTGCATTCCCTGGTAACCAAACCCATGGTGTTGTTTGCAGTTGCACCATGCATCAACCTTAACAGTTAATGCTTCTGCTTTCTGTAGTGTTATGAAACTATCATTGAGCAAATGAGTGATCTGTTTGTTTTAGAATGAAACGTCTGCAGTGAAGCTCTCAGGTGAAATCACTGGCCTTACTCCAGGAAAGCATGGTTTCCATGTCCATGCTTTTGGAGACAACACAAATGGTAAGCACCATTACTCCATTCACTGACCTTAAAGTACAGGTTAATCCTATTAGGACTGAAAACTTTACCTTAAACCCCTAAATATGTCTTTATTTTGAACATAGACTTTACCATTCTGTTTCCTCACAGGTTGCATCAGTGCAGGTCCACACTTCAACCCTTATGGTAAAAATCATGGTGGACCGACGGATAGTGACAGGTGGGTTTATCAGTGAGATGTGCGGCATGACACCTTTGCTTGTATGCTAATATCTATATTTGGTGAAAACAAATTTTTATGATCTGTTCATGTGATCATTTGTTCATTTGTCACACAGACTGTACCTGCTCGCAAAGTTGTGAGATTTGCATAAATCTCTACAAGTCAAATGAGTGTTTTTATAAAGAGCAGTACTTCCTAAATAGGGTTCTATTACTTCTGTATTCAGCAAGATATTTCAATGTTCAGAGAGCACAGAGGTGTGTAATAACTAGAGTAATTTGTTCATTAGCTTTCCTGTTCATCTCAACGACGGCTGCTTGGTTATTTACACAGAAGTTTTTGAATCATTCGCCTGAGCTGAAAATCTGATGTTAATTTTGCAGCCACAGTAAATATAAAAGTTAAAACGCTAATAGGTTGATGGCAACATAGTCCCAAACTCATCATTATTGACTATCCTGAGCTGTGAGCACCGAGAAAAACAAGTCCATTTCATGCTTTTATATTTTACTGTGTGATAGTGTTTATTAGTATATATTTCTCACTTTGATTCATATTATTTACAATAAAAATCATAATTATTTTCATTGTTATAGTCACTGAATGGGTCAAAGAGAGTGAGGAGGTAGCCTGTAAAAATTCAAGTGGTGAGAGCTCTGTTTACTTTATGGTTCCTGAAAAATGTTCAAATGTTGAACCCAAATTTGTCCCAAATATGATCTTTTTTTTTTTTTTTCAAAATCATGCAGGCCTAAAGGGTGGTTCACTCTCGGAAATAGTGTTCTGAGTTTTTCAGCTTTTTCAAAATTATTTTAATTTTCTATGCAGATAAATCGCCCCAATCATTCTAGAATGATTATTTAATTTCTTCCAAATATAACTATTGAAGTAATCTTTAGACAATAAAATATCTGTATTTTCACAATATATTGCAGAAAACTAGATATTGCAATGCTATATTTTCTGGTATCATGCAGATATATTTTGTTAGTTTTTTTTTTTTTTTCTTTTCCTAACTGTTAACACATTCTGGATGCAGTACCTCTTCAGTGTATTTTCAAACAGCCGTGCTCTAGCAGATGTTTGTTACTGTAATGTACTGTGTTACGCAGACATGTCGGAGACCTTGGTAACGTGATAGCTGGGGACAGTGGTGTTGCAAAAATTGAAATTGAGGATAAAATTGTGACCCTGTTAGGGCAACACTCCATCATTGGGAGGACCATGGTGGTAAGAAAACAACTCTGGATTTATTATCAGCAGCATATCTAATGGCAGTAACTAGCTATTTAACAGCAGACCTCTTTGTCTAAATTCTGCTCTAGATCCATGAGAAGGAGGATGACTTGGGTAAAGGAGGCAATGAAGAAAGTCTTAAAACTGGCAACGCTGGAGGTCGGCTGGCCTGTGGTGTTATAGGCATCACTCAGTGAAGTCCAGCTCTAATCGAAGAGTTAGCTTTGAAATATTGGTGACCAATCTGGATCCCCCTTCCATTAGCACTTAGCCCACTGACAATTGCATCTCTATTTTGTTAATAGAGTAAAATTGGAGTAATAGAGTAAAAAAAAATATATATATATATATTTTGTTAATAGTTTAAATTTAAGTTAATGTTTAAAGAATTGTACTTTAGCCATGTAAAGGTGTTTTTTTTTTCTGTGCACGTCTGTGTGGGCACTGTCTTCTTAAAGCTACAAAGTGATGTTCATTTCCTGTGATCTCTGCTTTATTCAATTATGATTGAGCGGACAGGATGTGTGTGTGTCTTTTATGAACCACTTTTGGTCTGTGATGGAAAAATAAATTGTGCACGTAGAGTATTAAACCCGATTCTGTTCAGTGTCGTTATTGTAATCTAAAACGAATAAAAATGGTTGATGGTAAATAAAACTGAATTAAAATGTATTTTAAAAAATAATAAAAATGCACACACAATGTGTGTTAAAACTAAAATTAAAACGACTGAAAATATGAAAATAAGCTAATTAAAAAAAATTATAAATATAATAGCATATAAAATAATACTAAAATAACTGCTATTTCTGGGATCAAATATAATAAAGCAATAAGCCCCACAAAGTGTTGTAAAACACCCTTAGCTGTTATAAATTCGCTGTAAACCACGGCTTCACAGGGCTTATTGCTTTTATAAAACAGTTATTCCATATATGTAGTAAGGTTTCACAGAATAAAACCGAGCAAATAAAGTGAAATGAAGGCCTAGAAATAAAAACAGTATTCTTCCACCAAACAATGTAGTTCCTCAGAAACCGTTGTGGTTCCAACACTATCCGTTTTTATATGGAACTATCCATTTTATAAAATAATTTTTGTCTCAGGGACTCTGCATTTGCCATGGTATCATTTTTTCACTACAATAAAACTTTCCACTCATCAAAAATTTTGAAAGCTGCTTACACAGTTGAAAGAAGATAATTTTTTGTTTTGTTTTAGTGTAGTATCTATGGTATTTTGGAAACTATGGTTACCATGGTAAATGTAAGGGAAGTGTAACTGGATGGACAGGTCTGGAGTCGAGAGGTCGCTGCTATGAATACACCACTAGATGGCATACTTTTCCTGCATTACCATAGACTGTATAAAAACATTTACCTTAATGCTTTACCTTATGTTAGACACAAACGTGCCTTCAAAAAAGTAATTTCGGGAAGTTTGCGATGCATTTAATGAGTGCATATTTACGATATTGCTTACTTGAATTGAATTAGTACTTCATAACAGTCTTACCAATGCATTTGTTTTGTGAAAATGTTGAGGTTATTAAGAGGACACATTTTATCGAGTCTCTGTGACCAGCTGTAAACTAACTTGGCCAGGCCGAGAGACCATAGGCTTATATTTCTCAGCAGTAATATACCAGTATAATCCAAGTTAAGAATCATTGTTTTTCTATGAATAAGTATTTTAAAATGGGTGGTCTCGCCCTTGACATCTGACTCTATATTTGAAACTGCTGTTAAACAGCTGCGCCTGGTGTAGGCCAGCTTTCGCAGATGGCCAGCGGACTGCTGCTGAAATTACATGCTCCAAAACCTCTTTCTCTTTTAATGGGGCAGCCTCCCATATGAAGAAACTTGGCATTTCCAGTTTCCTCTCCAGAGAAAATGAGATTCCCCAGAGAACCAAGACCTGCAAAGACCCACAGATGAGTTTCACAGTTTAAATACCAACCAAATATACACCCAAAATACAACTGTTTCGATGTTAAAATATACAATTTTGGCTTTTTCTCTTTATCGTGCTTATTTTACAATATGTACATTCCCTACTTTATGCTTGTATGCTGACTATGCCAATGCATTTTGTCCAAACAGGAATAAATATAGGGGAATTATGTGATAAATTATTTCTGATGTAATTTATTGTGAGTAATATGTTTTTCTGCCCTCTCTTATTACAGATGCAGCAGCACAAAGGCCTTAAAATGTATTGAGGAAGTACAATCATGTTTCTCAAATGGACAAATTTCCAGAAGCAGACAGAATCACTGGAGGGTGATGAGGCAAAACACTGGTATAAATAGCATCAGCAAGGCGGATCATGAATAATGAAGGAGCCGCCCATCCCAGCGGAGCACATGTCATAGGCCCCACATAATATCAACACACACTAACAAGGTCTTGTGTCTTACACAAAGCATCCCCACTCTAATGAATGCTCAAATCTTTCATCGTCTGGCTGGACTGGATGGCCAGACTTTACAGTAGCACCTACAAAGACTGACTTTGTATGTGAGATTGTACACATGAATAGGTTACTGTGACTTTGAAAACATGCATGAAAACCACATATCGTTTATGCTTGTACACGCACTTGAGGATAATTATTGATTTGGTTGTGTTGAAGCTTAGCTTGAGGTGTAATAGTAGATATTTTGTCTAAACCCAAAAAGTTCCCTTTTTAAATCTTAAAGCACACTTGCTTCAACAAGAATTGATAAGCAATTGATTGAATTGATTTTTGCCTTATTATTAAAGTCTTCAGTGTCACATGATCCTTCAGAAATCATTCTAGTATGCTGATTTGATGCTCAAGAAACATTTCTGATTATCATCAATGTAGAATAGAATGTATTTTTTTTGGGGGGGGGGTGGTACTTTGATAAATAGAAAGTTCAAAGAATTTAGAATTTGTAACATTACAAATGTCTTTACTGTCACTTTTGATTAATGCATCCTTACAAAATCAAAGTATTACATTTATTTTAAAAATCATACCGAGCCCAATTTAATTCAACAATTGAAGAAACATTTTGATCTTGAAGGATCTGTGTTTTAAAGTGTTCTGGTGGTGTTTGGGCCTTTAAATTATTTTTAAACTAATTATGTCCACCTGAGCGGTTGCTCGGACCTCTGTTTCCTAGCAACAAGGCCAGATGTCCTGCATCACTGTGGGAGGCGAGTACGAATCTAAGAAGACGTTTCGGTTCAATGTTAATGTTACATAATAAGGGCTCTTTATGCATCAGAGAATCTAAGGTGATTTTATTGGCTTTTTAGCCATTGTTTCTGAGTTTAGCTTTACAATTTTTACTTTTGATCTCGTCCCATGTCTTTGTAACTTCTTCTCAGTTTGTAACAGTTGAAATAGAATGCTTTTGTTTGGTTAAAACTGACTCTGTTAATCCTAGGTTCTGTTTAGTCCATTATTGTATTATTGAATATTCATTTAATCTCCTTTTGGATGTATCGATATGTTCAAAACCTTCTAGGTGCCCGCTCAAAATGGTGGTTTTCTTTACAAGAAGGAAGTTCCTGCAAGAAGTTTAAAGACTGTCAAGACTCCAGGAACCCTGTCATAAGGGACATAATTTGAGGTACTTGATTTACATAGTGAAGTTTCTTGAGCACACAGGATATCTGACAGCTTCAAAAGTTGTCAGAAGTTCTCCAGAGGGTTCCTCCAGTTCAAACTGAGGAGCCCCAAAATTATTTTCTCATTTTAACAGTGTGCTGTAATGGTTATGTTCAGTCTGGGGATATATTTGGACCAACGGTTAGAGGTCAGATGCCATACATGGCACTCATACAACAGGCCAGGGGTCCTGAATCCTCCTGACCAGACCTTTGCCCCCTGGGTATGTGTGTTATTCAGCCAGAACCTCGAAATAATCTTAGCCTGTGACGTCTGAGGATAGAGGATGGCTGTGTGGTCCACTTTCACTGGAGTTCTGCCACCTTTTACTGCCTGAGAACGCTTCCTCTCTGCTCAGCTATCAGGTTATGGCAGAAGAAAAGTGGACACATACAACAGACTTCACATCTGGATTTTTATTGCACTCTTTGGAGTTTGACGACTCTTCCTAATAGTGCATTGACTCAGATCACATTTATTCCATCCCACATATGATCTTATTTTCTTTGACTTTGAGTGCTTCTGAGCATCTGGGCCTTAGAGTCAATTTGTATGATTTTGATGTAAATGATATTTAAGTTTTTGTTTGTGTTTTTTGCTTCTTTGATCCAAGTGGAATCACTAACATCTGCTCTTAATTTTATGACCTTGTAGATCAGTGTGCTTGAAGGAATATATTATATATATATATATATATATATATATATATATATATATATATATTATATATATATATATATATATATATAAAAGCAGTGGACTCCGTCTGTCTGAGGCCACTTTGAATATCTAATTCAAAATCTGATCTAAAGCTGAAATGTTTAGGAATTTAGAAAATATTAAAAGGTGAATATTGTGATATAAAATAAATTAATACAAAACTTAATCTTCACTATTAGATCCCTAATTAAATGCATAAAAATGTATTCCTACTATAAAATTAAATTATAACAATATTCTATTATGAAATTACAATTAAAAATAAAGTGAATGTAGTAAATAAAAGAAATGCACATTACAATCAATTTGATTAGAGGCCTCAGACATTTAGGCAACTTTGCACATTATTATATTTTGAGGTATAAATCTATTATTTCAAAGTGTTTTGCTTTTGTGTTGACATTTGTCATTGTGGGTGTATATAGCCTTTAACTAGTTTTATGACCTCAAAACTTTATCATGTTTCATTTGGCACACCATCAAAGGAATATGCTTATTTGTAGCTACTTATTATCTTATCAAAGTCTTGCTCTGGGCCAGTTTTCACAGCAGGAACTATAAAGCTTGACCTTTGACCCTGTAGTTATGGGACAAACATGCAGACAGGAGCTGATCCCTTTTGTAAACTGACCTTAGCCAATCAATCAATCAATACAATAGCCAAGCCAATCAATAAATTGCTAAACTGCAGTGAGGAACTGAGAATAAATATAATTCACATTTTTTTAATCTCAGATGATGAAACGCAGTCCAGTCTGCTCAGTCGTAAACCGCAGCCACAAGTCTATAAGTAAGAGTAGTGCAACTGAAAGATTGCAGGTTTATGGGACATTCCCACCGTAGTGTAAACAGGAAGTGGAATAAAAAAGGCTGCTCAGAGTTACTACTCAAGATAATAAGAAGTTCAGAATGTACTTGGCCAAGCTCACATCAGTGTTACTACACAAATCACTTTCACATTATGTATTAGTGTCCTGTGGGGTTGAGGATTCGCTCCTTTAAATAGCCGTTATTTAAATGTCTAATTCAAACCCTAACGCACATGCAAATGAGTGTTACAGGTGTGGCTGCAGGGGGATCAGACTGAGGAAGAAAGAAGCATGTTTACATCTGCATATGTGTCGCGGTGAGTTGTGCTCCTTCCTTTTTATTCTTTATGTATTTTGCAATTTTAAACATCAGTGAAAGTCGACGAAGATAAAGTGAAAAAACATTTATTTGACCTGGTTAATTTTGTTTTTTTACTTTCATTTGATATCCAATGCAGAAGGCTGTAACTCAATGAATGTGTTTTGTTCTGCTCCTTTGTTGTTTGTGTGTGAGGGGGTGTCTTTGAAACATTTTTACATGAAACAGCAAACTATTCATGAATTTATACAGAAATCATGTAATCTTAGGTAAAATAAATGGCATGGAATTTAATTAATGCTGAATAAATCAATTAAATTAAAATATAAATAAAATGTATTTAAAAAAAATAAAAATATGTATATGTGTAAAAATATATTTTAAAAAGTAAATACATATTTTATTTTTATAATTTAATACTATATAGGCCAAATATTACAATGGGAATGAATTAAATGCAGTACAACACATTCAGATGTTAAGTAAAATGTTGATGCTGATATATAATATTAAAACATTTAATAAAATCAGCATAAATATATTTTATGTAATTTATTTTGTGTTGTATTGCATTTAAATGCTTCTTTTAATTTTTATTTATTTTTATTATATACAACACACACACACACACAAAAATCTAAATATAGACTAAAATTGTCTCTCATTAAAATAAATAATAATAATAGTAATAATTCTTTTGACTTTATGACCTGTGCATGTTCTCAATATCCTTTGTGAGATACCCCAATGATTTCTGTGTCCATATTGTTTAACCTGTGTATGCAATCACTGACATGTCATCCTCTTACTAAGTGAGGTTGCTTTAGGGTTGCATGTTTTTTATTATCAGGTTGGTGTTGTGGTGCGTCATACCAGAGGCAGTTTTCATTCCTGACCTCTGCTTCTAGGTTAAGGTTATTTCAGAGCTGGTAAAAACAGTCCTTTCTCTGAGCTCGTGAGACAGGGGATGCAATTAGAGTCATTAATTGGAATGGGGGGCGTACTGAGAAAGAAATGAACACCTGGAGGCAAACGGGAGAGTGGGTGGGATTTTCTAGAGTGCATTGGTCAAAGCCGTGTGTGTGGAGGTCTCCATCTTTCATAATTCAGCATCCTAATGAAGCATGCAAACGCAGCTCTGTTCAACTGCATAATACAGCTGGTAGACTTCTTTTTTGGATTTGTCGTCATTTGCCCTTGCAGACTGTCTGTCTGTGGAATTTTTTTTTTTTTTTTTTTTTTTTTTTGTGCATGAGATCTTATGACCGATTATGAATTATTCTCCAGTATACTCGGGTCAGATCTCTAGGGGCAGAGGTTATTTCACAGGATTTGTGCCAACTGTATCACTAGTTATTCAAAGATATTCATGTCTTTTGAAGTGTCCTCTGCTGACCTTTCAGCCAAGTCTGCTGTTAAAGTAGGGGAGTTACTTCTTTTATAGCTCTCTGTGTGTGGTGGTCAGGATTTGTCCCCACAAGGATAACAAATGAAACAACATATAAAATATAAAATAGCATAAAAAATTCTATTAAATATAAAATTTAAATATGTAATGAGATAAAATAAATTATGAAATTAAATTAAATATAAAATGAAATATAAAATAAAACAAAACAAAAGGAAATAAGATTAAAAAAATAACAAAACACTGTAAAGAGGTTTGAAATATCTTTATTAATTTCTTAAAACATTAAAAGTTAAGTTTGATGTTTGGGATAGGCTTACAGTTAGATGTTTTTATTAGTTTAGTAGTAATAATTAATTACTACTTAATTAATTAATAAAATAATTACTAATGATTATAATAAGTATTTAATTGTTCTAAAATGTTTTATGAAATTTTTTTTAATGAAATTATGAGATAAAATAGAATAACAAAATCAAATATAAAATGAAATAAGACAAAGCAAAAGATCAGTTAAAATAACATACAATAACAACAAAAAAAAAAAAAAAAAAAACATTTAAAATAACCAAAAAAATTAATAAAAACAGAAATATTTTAGTATAGGTCTTCAAAGGAAAGTTTCCACCATGATCTTAAAATAAACATGTTGGTAAACTCAGGTCTCAGAATAATGCTGTGGTTGGTCTATAAAAACTGTCATTCTGGCTTTCTTTATTTAAGTCTGAGCCTAGATCAACACCTTTGGGTATCTTTAGGACAAGAAAACTAGGAAGAGTTCATACATTTGCTTACTCAGCTACTGTGTGTGTGTGTGTGTGTGTGTGTGTGTGTGTGTGTGTGTGTGTGTGTGTGTGTGTGTGTGTGTGTGTGTGTGTGTGTGTGTGTGTGTGTGTGTGTGTGTGTGTGTGTGTGTGTGTGTGTGTGCGAGTAGCTCTCTGTGGGTGGTAAAAGTGCAGGCTGTCCATTTAAGGGAGGGATTATTCTTTTCTTTTTTTCTTTCCTTTGCAACAGGACATCAGTCTGGGAGGAATTTTTACCTTCTGATGTTTTAATCCCCCATTTCTCTCCCTCTCTCCCTCCTCATGCCCCTTTTCTGCTGTCCTCATCAAAATGATGCTTAAGCATCTCTTCAACTCTAAGTACTTTTGATGGGATTTCAGCTGCCTTGTATTATGTGGGTTTGTGTGCCTGTGAGAGTGTTTATCTGTGTTTGTTATTATAGACAATGTTCAGAAATCAGCTCTGACATACAGTATTTAACAAATTGAATCATATTTATTGTGTAAAAGTGTTGCGAAAAATTTTGACTTCTTTAAATTAACCGATTAGACAAATAAATAAATAAATAAAATAATTGCACCATTAATTTGGACTAATTATGCATATTTGTTTTGTGCTTATTTTATTTATTCTCTTTTATGAACTGTTCGTTTATTAACAGTTTGGGATAGGCTTACAGTTAGATGTTTTTATTAGTTTAGTAGTAATAATTAATTCCTACTTAATTAATTAATAAAATAATTACTAATGATTATAATAAGTATTTAATTGTTCTAAAATGTTTTATGAAAAAAAATTAAATGAAATTATGAGATAAAATAAAATAACAAAATCAAATATAAAATGAAATAAGACAAAGTAAAAGATCAGTTAAAATAACATACAATAAAAAAAAAAAAAAAAAAAAAAACATTTAAAATAACCAAAAAAATAAATAAAAACAGAAATATTTTAGTATAGGTCTTCAAGGAAAGTTTCCACCATGATTATTTTTTTTTTTTGAATGGAAATCTTACACAGTATTACATTTTATTTATCTAAAATGGTTATTGTGCATTAACGACTGTTAGCCATCTTGGTACGCAAATGAGCACTTATGCGCATCCCTGTTTATTCAGTTAAATTGTCTGTATTATAATTGTGAATATAATGAAATGTATGTAAATGATATACAGATTTCTAGATGATATTTTAAACTTTAATTATTTTAAAAATGTAAATAATTTGTATTAATATCATTATCAATATTATTAATATATGATATTATGAATATTATTAATGATGTCTTTTTTAATATAATGCAAATGTTGTGTGTATGATTTTTATAGGTAATTCCGTTTCCTTAAATTCAAATGAACATCTTGTTTGTTTCCTCAATTCAAATTCAATTCAAATTTTGGAATTTAGTTTAATGATAAAGAAACCTGAAAAGTAAGTGTGTTTGTGTGTGTGTGTGTGTGTGTGTGTGTGTGTGCGTGTGCAAGTGAGAATTTAACACACATTTCATATCTAGTTAACTATAGACAAGCAAAACTATATGAAAAGAATTAGAGACAGATCACATCCTTTCTCCCTGACCTGGAAATAAGAGATTCACAGTATGGAATGAAAGAGGGAGAGAGTGAGGACAGCAGAGAAAAAGGAAGTGAGAGAAGCCAGGGGCGGACTGCACTAGCACTGCCGCATCGCTTTTGATTTACATGCTCTATATCTCTGAGCACTTGAATTTGTGTTTTGTGTTGTACGGGCATGAAACTAGAGCAGAGCTATTGTGCTGTGTTCCAGTAACAATGATGAAAGCCGATGAGAAAGATGCTTGGATAAATGTACAATCTTTGCAGGATAGATTCTACTTAAGTTACAAGTCCTCTGTTTATCCACCAGCCTGATTTCAAAGGCAAGTCAGATAAATCTGCAAAACCAACAATAGATAAAGGTTGTGGGTGTAAGCTATAATTTTGAGGACAAACTTGCTTAAAAAAATTACAAAGAAGTTAGTTAAATCTCAGAAAAAATAATCAAAAGAAAAATGGTTCATATTGTAAAGAAATGTCTTTATAATTTCTTAAGACATTAAAAATCAGTGCTATGGTTTGGGATAGGCTTACAGTAGTTGTTTTTATTAATATAGTAGCAATAATTATTATACTAATAATGATAATAATTATTTAATTATTATACATCATTTAATATTATTTTAGTTATTTAATTATTATGATAAACTTTTTGTTTAATTTAAGTATAGTAGAAGTTAATAAGTCAATGGAAAGCTATAATTTAGACAGGTAAGAAGACATTTGGCATTGTGGCATTTTGATACACTGTCCATATCACATTCATAACACCAACAGATCCAGATTTACTGACTAAAGGCCCGTTCACACCAAGAACGATAACTATAAAGATAACAATATCTTCTGTTTATTCTAAGCGCACCCTCGTCTGCCACTTTAAATTCTCGAGCGCGTTACAGCAGGATGGATTCTGATTGGCTGTCAATTTTTTATCGTTCATCAGCTGGAAAAAAATCGTTTTGAAAGTGATTCCAACGATATCGTTTGTCTTTATCGTTATAGTTGTGGTGTGGACTCTGCTGTTCTTTAATACTTAAAACGATTTTTAGAACTATATCTTTATCGTTATCTTTATAGTTATCGTCCTTGGTGTGAACGGGCCTTTATTATGTAACTTTTAATTTACCACCTGATTCAGCTGTTACTCTTCATTCTAATACAGAGTAACCTCTGTCTGACATCCCAGTCACACTGAACTGTTGTCAGTGGAAGATCCGGTCTACTCTCAGATTAGGTTTTTTTGTTTTATAACCTCTCAGAATGATTTAGGAGTGAAGAAGTGTTTGTATTGTACTACTTTACTATAAATTCTTACATTCTTAATATTTATTGCTTCTATTATATTTCACCCATGCTTTCAGTTACAGATATTCCAGTTACAAATATTGAAAAATATTCTGTGACTGACTAAAAATCTAAATATTTGAAGCAGTGTTGGTTGTGAATGCTATCCTTAAGATTTTCAACAGCGTTGATTAAGCCTTCATGGATTACAGACTGAATTTGCATTCACACATTTATGTCTTCATTTAGGAATGTGTATGTGGGAATGGGATATAAGAGCACAGATTATTTTATACTTTACTGTTCAAAAGTTTGGGGTCAAAGATTTTTTAAAGGGGACATCAGATGCCCATTTTCCATAGGTTGTTATGATTCTTTAGGGTCTTCATGAAATGTCTGCAACATACTTCAGTTAAAATTCCTCAGTGCATGTCTCTTTAAATGCTAATGAGCTCTGCTCACCCCACC
This sequence comes from Cyprinus carpio, assembly GCF_018340385.1. Lineage (NCBI taxonomy): Eukaryota > Metazoa > Chordata > Actinopteri > Cypriniformes > Cyprinidae > Cyprinus > Cyprinus carpio. The sequence goes on along the minus strand of NC_056581.1, from coordinate 9,427,535 downwards.
CCTCTTCTGGAAGAGGAAAGGCGATTTGCAAATAATCATTTTAAAAAAATGGAGTCGTGTGAGACTTACTTCTTCTGCAGAAGCTGTGGGCGGGGCTTGATCAATATGACATCATATTGCTCAGAAAATCAAAACTTCTTAATTATTGAGACTTTAGGTTTTTGGGGGATTAAAAAAAGAGTACTGAATGGATTTTTATCATTGTAGGGTGGTTACATGCAAACACCATGTAAAAGTGAATTTTGCATCTGATGACTCCTTTAAATATTTTTGAAAGAAGTCTGTTATGCTAGTCAAGGCTGCATTTATTTGATTGAAAATGCAGTAAACACATAATAATGTTAACTATTGTTATAATTTAAAATAGCTGTTTTCTATTTGAATATATTTTAAAATATAATTTATTCCTGTGTTGAAAAACTTTATTTAAACATCCATTACTCCAGTCTTTAGGGTCACATGATCCTTCAGAATTTTTTTTTTTTTTTTTTTTTTTTTGGTGTTTTGTAACATTATAAATGCCTTTGCCACTTTTGACTACTATTGTAACTATTACTACTGATTGTGTGTAACTATTATTTAACAGTAACATATTTGTTCCTATACATCAGGGTTATTCAAATCTTGCCCTGGAGGGCCAAAGCGGTGCAGAGTTTAGTTCCAATCCTAGTCAAACACACCTGAGCATGCTAATCAATAAGAATGAATTTTCTGTATTGATTTGTTTTGAATTACACATTGCATTGTGTTGTGTTTTAGGGTTGAAGGAAATGTCCATAAACTTAACATATTAACATATTCTACATATTTATTTTCTAGTGTACAGAACCCTCTAATTACAGAATATTCTATAGAAGATTCCATAATCCCTCCGTCAGGCAGTAAGATGTCAGCGTGCAAATTACAAGACTCTTACATCAAGCAGACAGTGAGCGTACACACACTTCCCACAGATTAACAGACGTCACACTGAAGACCTCAGTCAAAGTCTACCCGACCCTGTTCCTTCCCCTCATGTTCGTCTTGATTAGATTTGCATATTTCAATTTTAGAACAGAAATTGCTCCGTGATGTTGTTTGGTCAAGTCCCACAAGCCCATCTTGGCGTGTGTGTGTTTTCTAAATTCATTTTTTCTCAACCCCAGTTGGGCAGACCTCTCTTTTTCTGCATCACTTGAACGTTTGACTCGATTTGGTGCCTGGACTTGTGTCCCAGGGGCTTTGATGTAAATTGGAGAGAGTCTCAGCACTTGGACACTCTGTCTGGGCGTCCAGCCTAATGAGTGTGGCCAGGGTAACCTCCACACCTCTCGCTCCTTTTTTTGTTGTTGTCTTTTTCTCTCCACCTGCCCTCCCTGCCCTTCTTCTCCATTATCCACCTCTCTGTCACTCCTCTCCCTGAATTTCATTTTTCATCCTCCACACTCTTTGTTTTTCTTCTTACACATCTAAACACACATTCCCTCCATCCCTTTGTTGGTTGTCACACTCATCCCATTCATAATACATCTCCCAGAGAAGGAAGACCCATGAAACCAGTGGTTTCCTGCCCTCAATAGACTTGGCCCACATTTTCAGCTTACTGTCAGATGTAATAATGTAGCAGTGTTCTTGCGTTAGCATGTCTGGTTAGAAGATGCCCATCAGCTTTACTGGGCTTAACTGGAGCTTGTGTAATTCATGAGAAATCACTCTGCCTTTAAAGCCGCATCTTATATGCGGTAATGTAAGGGAATTTACATTATTCCTATACATGTTTTCATGTTTATATCTTTTCTGTTTCCAGATTTTGACAGAATTAAACCTGAATTTCTATGCTTTGCTGCTCATGGTCTTGAAATATTTTGACCAAAACACTTATGCTTTAATGCTTGAAATTGAAGGCAAATATGAATTGTGCTTAATAACCACTAATGTTTTCTGAAAGAAGTAATTATTTTATTAAGTTAAATAATTATGTTTTTCCTGTGATTAAATGTTCCTGTTTGGATTTTAAACATAACAAAATGTCAATGTATATACGTCACAGTGGGTTTGTTTCTACAAAAATCATTATAGATAAGATAACTAGTTTTTATTCTTCTTTCTGTGTGTTCTTATTTCATGGATTATTTGCCCTTAATGTTCTGAGGGCCCCATTACACACGACTGCTAGACTTTGTTTGAACAGATCATTTTTTTTCTGTTGATAAGTCACATCATGGGACGTCACAATCTGTCTTTTATCAGAGAACATATATTTGCATTTTCTCATCCTTACTGTTAAAAAAGGAACCAAAATTTTTTTTCAGGTTCCCTTTTCAATGGCCACTGAAAATGAAATAGTTACAGACCTATATTATGTAATATAACAGTGTCATACCATAAATAAAGGGGGAAATGCCAAATGACACATCTTCTTGTCATGTTTCATGTTCTCGTGATGATAAACTCTTTTAATAAGTTTCTGTTTTTAGAATTCATGCTGTGATTCGGACTCTTGTAGCCGCTCTGTGTTGGTCACAGGTGTTCTTGAGGTGATTTATTTTTTTGTTTATCCAGGTGGCCTCTGTATAGCTGCAGGATGGCCGTGCCAACCTTGCTGCGGGTAGAGCAATGGGATAGAGTTTATCGCACAAATGATGGTGTGATCTATCCTTGTGTGTGGTCTGTGTAATTGTGAAAAGGACACTGACAGGTTTGGAGGGTCTGCGGGCCAGAAACTGTGTAGTCTTTGATAATAATGCTCACTGGCAGCCTTTGTGTGCTGTTTCAGCACATATTTGTGTATGTGTTTAGATTATGAAGGAACTGTCTCATACTAAGGTGCTTGATAAAGTATATATGTCTGTTATTTAAGTGTGACCTCACTTTCACACTGCAGAGTCAGTTAGAGATAAGAGAGCCAATAATGTCAGCAGGTGTGTGGCTTACAGAAAAGATAGGCCTAGGCTAGATGAAAGAGTAACTAGATATAGAATAAGGTCTAGATATGGACACATAAATCTTACATACAGATGTTTTTACATGCCTTGCAGCAGCATATACAGTGCGTCCAAATGTCTGAGACCACATCTGGTGACCAAATTTAAATGACTGAAGTTAAAAGTTAAAAATTCAAGAAGATGAAATGGAATATTAATACTGTTAATACTAATATAATATAAAAAATGAATATGATCATTAATAAGATATAATAAGAAGAAGAAACACTTTAAAAACATTGTGATGCCACTTATTGAACCATAGTTCACAGCAAAACTCAGACAGCTTCGCTAGGCCAAAGAGGATGCCTACAGGAGTGGGGACAGAATCTTGTACAATCAGGCCAGGAACACACTGGCAAAGGAGATCAGAGTGACTAAGAGAAGCTACTCTAAAAAGCTGGAAAACTAGTTTTCAGCCAACAACCCTGCTTCAGTGTGGAAAGGCCTGAATGACATTACAAACTACAGGACACCACCCCCAGGACTGAGGCGAATCAACAACTTGCTGAAGACCTGAATGAGTTTTACTGTAGATTTGAAACTCCTGGTCTCTCACCCCATACCTACGTACACAAACATTTACACCTTCAGTAACCCCCATCTCCCCCCTCATGTACTTCAGATCAGTGAAGATGATGTGCGGCAGGTCTTTAGGATACAGAAGAGAAGGAAAGGAAGGATTCAACAATTCGTCTTCTCCGCATCACCCTAGTGCCATTTTGGAGAGTGTCCACTGAACGCAAACAGTGTATTTGGTGCCAGGGTGACGCGGAGGAGACAAAATGTTGAACAAAGTCTTTTTCTTTTTTCTTTTTTTTTGCACACAAAAAGTATTCTCGTAGCTTCGTAATATTACGGTTGAACCCCTGATGTCACATTGATTATTTTACCGATCTCCTTGGTACGTTTCTGGACGTTGATTGTGGTAATACCCTTGCTCTCTGGGAGGTTCAGAGAGCTGTCAGAATGCATCAAAAATATCTTAATTTGTGTCTTACAGGTTTGGAACGACATGAGAGTGAGTAATTAATGACAGAATTTTCATATTTGGTTGAACTGTCCCTTTAAAGGGGTCATATGATGCGATTTCAATTTTTCCTTTCTTTCTGGAGTGTTACAAGCTCTTGGTGCATTAAGAAGGTCCATAAAGTTGTAAGGATTAAAGTCTCAAATCCAAAGAGATATTCTTTATAAAAGTTAAGAGTCAACCACGCCTACCTAAAATGGCTCATTCTAATACGCCTCCACATGTCTACGTCACGATGTGGGAAGATTTGCATAACGGTGCCCAAATGTTCAGGCAAAGAAAGGTGTAACTTTCATTCTCGCTGTAGTATTGTATTTAAAGAAGTGATGATTCAAACGCAAGGTTTGAGCAGTGTAGAGTAGCGCTTGTTGTTTGTCATTTCTCCGATCACAAATGCAGACATGGTTTTATGTTTACGTGGCACGATGCAACACAACGTGTAAAAAGGCAGTATAAGTCATTATAATCAGTAATTATGTCCCCACTGGATGCAACAAATGCCTCGTTTATAATGGGTTTTAATGTTTTTGTCACGTCGCTCCAGCCGGGACACAGCATCACAGTGTGGTGAGGGGGCGTAACATTTCTGTCACACGCTTGAGGTATTCGGCCAATCACAATGCACTGGATAGCTGGCCAATCATAGCACACCCCGCTTTTCAGACCGATGAGCTTTGTAAAAATCGACGCGTTTCAGAAGGCGGGGCATAGAGAAGAAACAATAATGTATAGTATGTGGAAAATAATGTTTTTTTTTAACCTTAAACCACATGAACATATTTCATTACACCAAATACACAAAATTATGTTATTTTTAGCAGCATCATATGACTCCTTTAACTGATCACTGGAGCTGTGCGAAGTCCCTGCCTGCTTCAAAAGCTCCACCATCATCCCCATTCCAAAGAAACCCAAAATCACAGGACTAAATGATTACAGAGCTGTTGCCCTAACATCTGTGGTAATGAAGATGTTTGAAAGACTGGTGTTGGCTTTTCTGAATGACATCACTGGATGCTAACTAGACCCCCTACAGTTTGCTTATTGAGCAAACAGGTTAGTGGATGATGCGGTGAACCTGGGACTGCGTTATATACAACAACATCTAGACAAACCAGGGACCTTTGTGAGGATCCTGTTTGTGGACTTAATTTCGGCTTTCAATACAATCATCCCAACACTCCTCCAGACCAAATTAACCCAGCTTTCTTTTCCTAGCTCTATCTGTCAGTGGATCACCAGCTTTCTGACAGACAGGCAACAGCTAGTGAGACTGGGGAAATTCATATCAAACAGCCACACCATCAGCACTGGTGCAACTCAAGAATGTGTGTTCTCCCAACTAAATGCTTTAGTAACAAGGTGACAGTGCCAACTACTGGCCTGGTGTACCTAAAACTTTTTGGAATTTTATTTTGGATTTGTGTAAATGCAAATCGTTTTGAAAACGTTGTAGTGTTTACGTGAAAATTCTTAAAAACGCAAGGGAAAAACTTTTCCGTTTTTTTAATACATCGTTGTCGTGTAAATGTAGCCTGAGAATGTGAGTGTGTGGGAGAGGGACAGAGAATAATAGACGTGATTTGACTGACAATGTGCAAGACACTGGAGAACAGCATACAGGTGGAGCATCTCACACCTTGACTCTTTATTCTGTGGGTTTGTCTAAACACGTTTATGGCTTCTTTAATCAAATCACCGTAGTGTGACAGTCGGCCAGTCAGCAGTGAGTGATATTCAGCCAGTGGATTAGCAGAAATTACTTGTGCTTAGGGAAGAACATGTGCTTTTGGGTAAATCATCACTGAACTTAAATTCTATTCACTTACTGTGTGGCAGATACAAACATCATTGTGATTCCTTAGAGCCTGTTTGTGAATGTCACCAGCACCCCGAGGAATGAAGGTGTGTCGGCTTTGTTCTGAAGGGAAGTTTAGTTGGTGATGAAAGCATTACGGGACATTATCTAATTCTCCACGCCCTTCTCCTTGCACAGACATGTTCGGCTCTCATGGTCGCTGAAGTACAGAAGCAGTTATAAGATGCATTTCAGGAGAATCAGGTGTCTTGCAATGATGCATGTTCCTTTAAAATCTTTTAAAACTTGTGTACATTGTAATGCCCATTATCATATACAAATCTTTTTCATTAAGTTTCAATAAATGGGGACCCGAGAGTTCGAGCTTTAAAAAGAATTCAAAAGCACCATTAAAGTACAGTTAAAGTCTTCGGGAGCCATATAAAAGCTTTATATAAGGAACAAACTGGGTCTACTTTCATTATTCACTAGTCAGTGATTCAGAAATCAGAACAGTACATTTCACAAACCAGTTTCAGACCAGTTTTGTGAACTGATTCAAAATTCAAACGAAAAGATCAAATTCAAAAGAATGGTCTGTTCACTAATCAGAACTTACTAATCATACTAATCATACTTACTCATCTGTGTAAATGCTCTAAATCTGTCCCTCCCAATAATGAGAATCCTGGCCACACAGCCGCCCTCATCTTAAGCCTGACCCAGAGAAACTTTTACCAGAATTGCAACCAGACTGTTGGTTCTGTGACAGCCTGTAGAGGAAACACTCAAGGAATTCACATGCATACATACACCTATGGTTTCTATTCAGTTGGTTTGTAAGCATTAGTTAATCATTGATCACTAGTTAATTGTGAAGCAGTGGCTCCCAACAGCTTGCCGTGGGTTAAATCAAATGAAAATTACGTATTGAGGGAGTTCCATTTGTTTAGTAGATTATATATCTTAGTGTTGATTGTTAAGTGCAACATTGAAATGTTGTCTTTCCAAAATCTGACAAAAATTGGCTGCATATTATGTGACATGGGAACACTTTATTGGCATCTCTTTTTTTAACATACCAAGCATCATTAAAGACACATAAAAAAACTATCATTAAATTTTTTTATTAAAACTTTTAAAGTGTAGTTAGTTTTAACCTTAACCATATTTGAGTATGTTGTAATGAACCAATATTAGAAAAATGTTTGACATATGCATTTTTAAATTTTATTTAATTTTATTTATTATTCTATTTTATTTTCCCATAATACCACAACATAATGTGTGTTAATTGTATTTTACCTTTTTATTTTATTTTATTTTACCACAACTTAATGAATGTAGGCTATATAATGCATTTTATTGTATTTTTACTACTATAAAGTGAAAAACTTTTTTCGTTTTTTTTTTTTTAATAGTATTCAAATAAAAGTTTTTTTTTATACTTCATAGTAAAAGAATTAAAATGTATGATAGACATGTAGTATGTTGTGGTATTATGTATGTATGTGCTTGTGTGGGTCTTGTGTACACAAGTATGGTATCTTATAGGCTCACAGGCAAGCAATTTAAAAGGAAACGGGGTGTCTCAAATGCTTAGGGGCAAAGACCCAGGCTGTGTGCTGGCAGATACTGTTGATCCAAAGGAGGTGAAATGAGAGAGAGAAAAAGAGGGGGAAGAGCGAAGGGGGAGGTGAGAAGGAGAGGGGGAGGAGAAGCAAATGGAGGAACAGGGAGGGTTGTGTAAATGGGTGAGAAAGAGAGCGAGAGAGAGTGCACACACCCCTTTCTGCACGCTCAGTCGACAGACTCATCCTCACATGGTTGGAGTGAGTGTGCTGTGGAGTTCTGATAGACAAGAGACACAGAGGCATGCAGGATTACAGCCAGTACTTGGAGGAGACATTACCTGTATAAAATAGGCAAGGAGACATTCAAACAACTAATGTTTGGATACTTTATTGAGGAACAGCAATGGACCTAGGATTTACCTCTGAGGTATGCCACACCATCAACTGTGTTTCCATGCTATTTTGCTATCTTTCAGAGATGTCTTTGCAGTTGGACATTTATGTCTATCTGTTGGACTTTCTCTGGGTCCCCTGGGACTGTGTTTGAGTGGACGACTGACAGTGATAAATGCCACACTGCTTGGTTAATAAGGTTTACTTGCCATGGAGTCTTTGAAAGTCTGTCTTGTGCGCCTTTGTTGGACAATCAATATGCTGTGTGTGTCTAAGTGTGTATGTGGGGTTGTTTTGAGAGGTCTCAAAAACAAATGGTTATGTGGTCATAAAAATCCTTCATCCAGACAGAAATGTTTGGAAGCCAAGGAGGAGGATCCATCAGTGTATGTTCTCTCTCACATGCTGCCTTTGTGTGTGCGTGTGAATTTTCTCAATGGACAGAGTAAATCGTCCAAGTTTGCTCTTTAATTTTGCAGTTCTGTCACAAATTATGTTCTGTATTAACATGTTTTGTAAGTTGAAAACTCAAATGACAGCATGCTTTAGTTGTGAAAGTATTGTATGTACAGATCTGTCCACATACCCAGTGTTTTGTCTGTAAGAGTCTGTCTGAAATGTTTTGCAGCCTTGTTAAGTTCTGCTGTGTTACCTCATGAATAATGTGCCTCATTTAAAAGTTTTACTGTAAACCACCAGAGCCGCTCCAGGATAGTTCAGTGTGTGTTTTTATGTAGGAGTGTGTGTGTGTGTGTGTGTGTGTGTGTGTGTGTGTGTGTGTGTGTGTGTGTGTGTACTGGTATATATGGTTCATGAGGACACAAATGTGTATAATAATATGGGTACTACAATGTAAGTACTCATATGGTTTATGAGTACACTTCAGGTGTCCCCATAAAACAAAAGGCTTAAAATGAAATTCAATGTGAAATTCAAAAATTGGCAGTAGTTTTCTGTAAGGGGTAGGTTAGGTGTAGGGTGATAGAAAATACAGTTTGTACAGTATAAAAACCATTACGCCTATGGAGAGTCCCCGTAAACCACAAATGCAAGTGTGTGTGTGTGTGTGTGTGGTCTACAGTTCTGTGGAATGTGATTCATTGTGATTAGACGACTGAAAAAGCAGCTGAGATGAGACTCTGAAGAAAGATACAAAAGAAAACAGACAGCAAAGTGAAATGTAAATAAGATCAAGATGACATACTGTACAATCAGACCTGAAAGAAAGACCTAGATGCAGTGGACCACTAATATTGATTAGTGGTCTGTCTGGGCTCGGGGGGTCACTGATGCAGTTCTCAGCTGTTTGAAGTCAGACAGAGATGGCACACAGGGTGCCAGATTCCTTGGTCGCCTGAGGTCTCCCAGTGGTCTAGTGGCTTTATGAATGAATTACTGTAGAGTGCGGTGTGGAGGAACTCAGACAGGCCAAACAAAGACTCCTGCAATCTTCAGTCTAGGTGCAAACACAGCAAACATTGAACCACACTCTTCCTATACCACCATATCACTGACTTTACTCTCAGAATCACACTGGACAGAGGCTACTTGTCTCCTTTAAGAGCTCATATCTGGACTTTATCACGTGCGTCTGTCTTGTTCCCATCATATGCTGTTTAATCTATGGATTAGACTCAATAAACATACTCCTTCCTTTAAAACGGGCTGCTTTCACAAAGTCAGATTGATTTCAGAAGCCAGTAGCTTTTGTGTTTTGGGTCAATAAGTAGCAGACAAGACTGTTCCTCAAATACTGGGCATATGAAATGTAAAAAGTACATTAACATGTAAAATACCGGAAATTCTTTTGGAATTGCAGACCTTGCAGTAGTTGCTGGTTGTGTGTTCAAACATGAGTGTGTATCAGTATGCATGTATTTTAAACACTTTATTGCTCATATAATAAAAGATACTGTATTTGTATAGAAGTGTGTTTACCTGTGTGAAGGCTTTGAAAGGCAATCTTGTTGTTTTGCTTTGCTCTGTACGTGTTTTAAGTGGAACTAAGTAACAGAATGGGCCTCAGGGCATTTCTTCCTTCTTCTGCCCCACTGGAGCAGAGGGCATCAGGGTGATACATGGGGGGTAGAGAAGCTATATGTGTGTGGGGGGTAGGAAATACGGCTTAAATGGGTCACAGCACCGCCACAGCATGTTTAAAGTATACATTAACGAAGCTAATGAAAGAGATGAGGAGATAATGAGAGAAAGGCAAGGCTTTGTGTTCATTAAAAGTGTCTGAATGGGAAAAAAAAGGAGGGAGAGATAGGAGGTTAGGAAATTGTTTTGAGATTTTTTTTAAAGGTATTTATCTCTAAACTTGTTACAGATACTCTAAAGTAGTTTTATACAATTTTCAAGCAGCAATCAAACACACGCAGTCATTGTTCTCACTGACAGCTCATGAATACATATAACCTAGAAACCAGATGACATGGATCAAACAAAAACTGCATAACCATTACGGATTATATGTGATGTTGTGGCCTCTGTAAACCCATCAGGAACAGTCTGTATTATATGAGATATTCTAATCCTCATGTTAGATGTGTATGTGCGAGACCTGACAGACATTCCCCATTGTCTCTTGCTAATGTGTGTTTCTTAATGCAGCGTGTCCTCCATTCATTCAGCGTGTCCTCCTCTTTCAATATTAGCACTTGACTGGTTGTTTAAACGTAGACCCACAGGAGGTGTCGAGGAGGGGGTAATGGGAGAAAAAAAGAATTAGAAACATACATTTGTGGCTTTGTTCGACAAATTATGTGCGTGTGTGTGTGTGGGCAGCTTTTGCTATCCGTTTCACCTTTAGCTTCTACTGAAGGCAGGAGAGTAATACGACATTATTGAAAGTAGTAGTAGGAAGCATATGCATGTGTGTTTAAACTCTAGTAAGGTGATCTCTGTGTGAGAAAGTGAGCTCAGGAAGTGGTGAATGGACTGTTAACACCTAGATCAAGAATCTTTGAGTCAACTATTTATAAAGGAAAATCCGTAAGAATTTAACCGTTTCAATTAATCAGTCACAACAAAAGCCTGGATCTGACAAATTTCAGATCACTTCAATCTTCGAAGATCTTTAGACCTCAAGCCTGTTGAGACGGCTGTACAGCTGCAGGCAAACCACAGATTACTTACTCATTCACTTAACAACTTTAGTGAGACAACTAACAAGAATAATGTTGAAGAAAGAGAGATAGGGAGAATACAAAAGAGAAAGTGTGTGTGTGCGTGGGGGGGGGGGGGTTTGGGGGGTTGGGAATTAACCAAGATTCAAGAGAGTTTTTATTTGTCACATACACAATTATATAGAGCATATATAACCAGCAGTGAAATGTGAGTTAACCACGTGAACCTTTGCACTCAGCTAAATTTTTGTTAGTCTGAGAGTCTCAAAGAAAAGAGCCACTCAGTTCTTGAAAGAACAGTTTACCCAAAAGTGACATTCTGTCATCATTAACCTTCATGTTATTCCAAACCTGTATGACTTTCTTACTTCTGGAGAGCACAAAAGAAGATCTCACCAAAAGATTTTATATGGCTTCAGAAGAAAACCTTTACCATAGTTTTGTAGGTTTTTTGTAGTAGTTTCATACTTGACAGGCCTGGATTTCATTGACTTTCATTGTATTAAAAAGTGTTCAATGTAAATGATGATAGAATTGACATTTTTAGGTGAACTGCCCCTTTAATGCTACTTAATCAAAGTTATTCCCATATCTGTCTGTGACTAACATCCTTTCAGTCAAAGCACAAAAGAGACTCCCCTTCAGCAAGGGTCATCAGGAAGAAAAGATTGGCTCTCTCAATATCCTCCACTGACCTGGAAAAGAGCTGATCTCGGTCTGAAAGGAGCGACTGCTGTTGCATGCTGGTCTATTTTACTTTCCAAATTAGCTTTCTTTTAAGCAGAGACCTTAGTGTCTTCATTCTTGCCTTGTGGCATGCGGGTGCAGGTTTTGTTGAGCCTCTTCCACTTGTTTGGCACAGAGGAGAGGTTGTGTGGATAAAAGCAGCCTCTTGCTTTCAGCAAAATCTTTTTCTGTGATTCCAGCTCCATGCAGCACAAATGCACAGGCTGTGAAGCTTCACTGTGGCTTTTACATACAGCAGGGTCAGAGGATTACAATACTATAAAATCACACAAGCCTGCTGCCTGGGGCACTGTGGTCCCATTTGAGAAAGATTACACTCTTCGTAGTGAGATGCAAGTTATCTTTTTGTAAGCTTGATGGTGCAAGTTCTCCAGGCAATGTGACATTAAAAATATCACAGATGCAATCTCTGAATCTTGGCTTTAATATTTGTGTTCAACTACACTAGAACTAGAACTATTAATTCTCCATATTCTTCTGTAGAATTTAATTTGTTTCCCCCCTTGAGGTTCATTTATACTGTTAGTCAAGATGGTTCAACCAAAAGTAAAGTCACACTTATTACTTTAGTACATTTAAAAACAACAAATGTTTGCAAAAGTGCTGTTAAAAATAGAAATAGTAGGTTGTGACTAATTATCACCTGTGGGGTACCTCAAGGCTCTGTTTGGCGCCATTTTTGTTTTCTCTACTCATGCTCCTTTCAGAGGATCTGTTCTTTAGAAACAAAACATTGTGTAATATTGTTATGCATACAATGCTTAGCTCTATCTTTCACAACATCAATTGTAGTTCTACCTCTACAATCTCTACTAAAAACATTAAAAGTTAGGTAACTATGTTTTAGTTTATGCCATCTCAACTTTATACTGCATGACCATGCATATGTCACTCATATGCTAATGTTCACATAGATAGGGCATTAGTACTATAGCAATATCTAAATTACTATTTTTTGTGTATTAGTTTCCACAAATGGTTTGTGGAATAGGAAGGGAACTTTGTAATTTTAAATGTAACATACAGTTGTATTTCTGTTGTATATGAAATGCTTAGATATGATCCTATCAGTACAAACTTCTGTACAAATACAAATTGCAGGATTTTGGCAGAATGAGCAGCCTTCTCATTAGCAGTCTGTTAAGTGGGTTCACTGCTGACGCACTTTGATGAGACACCTTCTGTGGGACATGACAGCCTGCTGAGGGGGAGAAAGTGAGAACTACAGTGTATATGGTTGGGTATATGAGTGTGAGTTGCTTTGGCCGTGTACTGGTGGTATTTGTGTGTGAGATAGAGGTGGTTTTCAAAGCACAGGTTGGTCAGCAGTAAGTCTCACTCTGAACTGAGTCTAAATAGTGTCTGGCACTGATGTGGTAATGGGGTATTGATCTGTAGTGGTTTGGCCGATGGCGTGTGTGTGCTTCAGAAATAGCTCTATTGTGTCTCTGTGGTAAAAGGCTGAGTGTCACTAGCGCACATACACACATAAAATACCATGATGAAGAGATAAGATTCATAGCCTTCCAACCATACAGAAATCATCCAGCACTGAGATAAATCTAGCTTTAATTCGCCCAAACAACAAACCAATGTACATTCATGGGAGGCATTGACAGTTCCTGTAAAGTAAGTTAAACTTTTTGCAAAGACAGATTAAGAGAATGGGACAATGTAGAAAAATTGACCTTATTACCTTTTATTTTATATTTTATTTTATGTTTTATTTTGTCTATCTTTCATTGCTAAATGAACCTTATGCTATAAACTAATTTGTGCTTTTATTTTGTCTTGTTCATCAGATCTCCCTTGACTTTATCCAGCAGTACTGGTTAGCCTCTGACTTTTAATTTGACTTTAAAATGAGAGAGATACATAAATGAAAATAGAAAGAAATGAATGAATAGTCTGAAAGCCATTCTTCTAATGAGCTTTCTTTCAGTCATTGCTTTTGTAGTTTGTCTATCTCTCTTCTGTTTGCGTGTGACATTCCTGTCCTTTCATTGCCCAAAGCAAAAGCTCAAGTCTTTCAACTCCCTGTCCTTTTTTCCGTCTCCCTTCATTTCTTGAAGGAGCACTTTGTTTGTGAGATTCTGCTTGTTGACGCAGGTGCAAAACAAATTAAGCTAGAGAATAGGAGAGTAGAAGAATGAGAGCATGACGGAACCCCAACACTCAAAATTACCCCTCTTTTCCAAACAAAGTCTCTTAAGTTCCTAAAATATGGCTTGAGGCCTTATGAACACGCTCATTTCCTCACTCGAGACATGTCAGAGCTTGTAGGTTGTTCTCATCATGTGGAAGTTTCTGTCCGTTGGTCTCAGGTGTGTTGAGGAAGGGTTGTAGTGCACCTTTGTGGCTGTCAGTGCTGCCTCCACCCCTATTTTCCTTTCCACTGGGGCATCCTGCCAGACGAGAAGAGATGTTGGCTTTGAGCCAAAGTCTTATCCTACCTCTCATTCACTGTCAGCAGCTGGAATCCCAAAGCTATGAATGCGTGTGCTCGTTCTGGATGTGTGAACTGCCAGCATTAGTGGCCATGCTCTCACACAACACTTGACACAAGATACGCTGTGCGCTGAGAATTTGTTCAGCTTGAGTTTGCCATGGTGCTACAGACTGGACATAAAGAAAACTGTCATGTTTACAACACTTTCCACAATGAAAAATTACTTTGGTGACCTTGCAGTCAGCGAATGTCTAAGTATGTTGCACTATGGTGCTCATACGGTAAACACAGGTTTGAACCTGACCAAAATACTCTCTCTGTAATAAAAAGCATCAAAGAATTTATTCAGACAAGCAGCTAAAATCATATTCCCACCCCAAATACAACAAAAATTATGTTTTATTATGTTTCTTTATAATTTATTTGACCTTTTTTATTTTATTTAAAATGTATTAATTTTAGAAAAAAATATTTGATTTTATTTAACCATTTTTGCCATGTTGCAGTGAAACAGTATTTTCTCTTCAGTATTTTCTCAGTATTGTGCATAATTCTCAATTATTAGATCTAAAGTAGTTTTGTTTTTTTTTGTTTTTTTTAAATCAGCATGTTAATTAGTCATGATGACATGTATAGACGGGGGCAGACTGGGGCTAAAAAGTGGCCCTGGACTTTCTGGCACAGAGCGGCTCACACCTGATCCAAAACTACTAACATACTAACATAAAAATAACACAATACAGAAATAAAAATTGCATCATTTTTTGTTTTTAAATTGAAATTCTTAAATCATTAACATTAATGAATGACTGAATACTTCTTTAGATTGTAATTTTTCTTTCCTGGTGTATATGACCAATAGTAAGTAATTTAGTAGAATTTTTACACAGAAGTCTTGGAATATAGTGCAGAATGTGCACTGCATGGTGTAATGGTGCCTTTCTATTGGTCCTTCAGAATCATTCTAATATGCTTATTTGCTGCTCAAGAAACATTTCTGATTATTATCAATGTTGAAAACAGTTAAATTAACACTTTTATTTAACAAGGTTGCATTAAATTAATTTAAGTGACAGTAAAGATATTTATACTTGTCATAAATTATTTATATTTCAAATAAATGCTGTTCTTTAACTTTGTATTTATCAAATCAAAATTAATCCTGAAAAAAATAAAGTAGGGCCTATCACAGTTTACACAAAAATATTAAGCAAAAAAACATGATAATAATTGAGCAGTAAAACGGCATATTAGAATGATTTCTGAAGCAATATGACACTTTTTTGAAAAAGTTTTGAAATATATTTAATAGAAAACTATTTTAAGTGTACCATTTAATAGTATTAATATTTCTTACTGTGTTTGTGATCAAATAATTTCAGCCTTCCTTCAAAAAATAGCAAGTCTGTACAATCCTGCCTTTTGACATTGACGAGCACTTTTGAGCCACTGCACTGAGCTGGAGC
Organism: Cyprinus carpio; assembly: GCF_018340385.1. NCBI lineage: Eukaryota > Metazoa > Chordata > Actinopteri > Cypriniformes > Cyprinidae > Cyprinus > Cyprinus carpio. The sequence continues at coordinate 9,411,987 of NC_056581.1, read as the reverse complement.
ATGCCAAAATAATCTGAATGTTTGATTCAAGTGGGGCGATGAAAGGCTATAGGCCACGTACATTTACTAGCCTATAATTCATTCTTTATATTTACGTGTTGGCCCGGCCCACATTGTACAGCGGCCCACCGGGAAAACTCCCGGTGCTCCAGATGGCCAGTATGTAACATCACACATAAGTGTCTCCAGCTGTGTCCAAATCCACTATTTTTGCTCCCTCTTTCCACATATAATGAATTATGGGAAATTCACTGTAGGAAATACTGATAGACTGGCACAGCATATATATATAGCCTATGTGGTTATATAAAATGCCTTGGAGGTTTATGTTGTCTCATATGCCTCATGTTTTTTTTTTTTTTGTTTGTTTTTTGGTTTGTTTTTATTATATTAGAGTTGGAGAACAAATTGGGGCTTTTCCCAGGATGACCTAAATGTGAGTTTTAAAAGTTGTCTCTTTCTATTTTGTTATTTTAGCTTTGAATGAGAGAAGAGAACACAGCAGCATCCAGAAATGCTCATCCGCATTCATCCTTTTGTCTCTTGCCCTCTCGATTTCTCCCTCTCTCTCTCTTACCCCCAGACTGGCATTCTTTGTTCAAACGTGTCATTGGAAGTGTGTAAATCGTGAGCCCTTTAGCCAAACATTTCTCCCCTCTGATCACTGAGAGGACCCATCTGCAGTCCTCCTCCTCTTCTCTTCCTACATGTCATCACTGCATTTTCCCCAGACAGAGGACACAAATTAGCCCCATTTACACTCCATTTCCCCCAACTTCACTGTCTCTAACCTGATAATGACTGGTGCATCTAGATGAATTAGGATGATGGCAATGAACTGTGTGGGGGTGTGGAACATCAGGATATAGACATGAGTGTGTCCATAATGATGAATCTCACACACCTGAAAAAATAAAGCAATATGGCATGAGAGGCCATGCATTACAGTGATTTCACTGTGGGTAAGCGGTGATGTGAAGTGGAGGTAAAATCACTATAACACATGGTCTCAAGTGACTTACTGCTTTGTATTAAATGTCAGCACCAGCAAATAAAAAAAAAAAAAAAAAAAAAAACTTAAATTTTTATATATATATATTCCATTAACACTTTTTACTGTTGCCAAGTAACATAGCATTAGGTGTATTACAATGCTTCTGACCTGGCTCATTCAATCATGATTTAGTCAATAAAATCACATTAATTTATATAGCATTTTATACAGTATAGATTGATGCAAAGCAGCTTCACATTAATACACAGGAAAATAACAGTGTTAATGCTGTAAAACTGATCAGCTATGCAACAAATTCAGTTTCAGCTTGAACAAGCTCTACAGAAGACAATCATGTAATTATTCAGAAACTTTGCACTATCAGCACAAGTATACATTATAATTGTGAACGTAAGAATATAATAGATGAAAACTGAATAAAATAATTAAAACTAAATAAAACGGTTCTTATAAATATCCCAGCACTTTTGTTTGAAAGCTTTGCATATTACTTTTTTTACTAAGGCACTATCAACAAAAGCACAGATCAGAGAGATAAACGTGACTTCAGACATTGAGAGAAAGTGTTTTTTGGGTCTACTGAGGGCCCCTATGGGCTCCCCTTTGCAGTCAGGCATGGCTAGCTTATTTTACAGATGCTATTATGGAACAGCAGACTTTGTCACCCCCTCAGAGAGGTTTAAATGGGTTGAATGAGAGCAGCAGAAGAGATATGCTAAGCTCTGTGTTGAAGATGAGAAAACCTTTGAGGAGCATACAGTATGGCTGCTGCACTTAGAGGAGGGTTTATTTGAGACACAGTAGGTTCTCGATAGGGCTTGTCCTGATCCAACTTCATCCGCAGGTCAGCAGCCTTCTGAAAGAGAGATTTGAAAGGTCCCCCAAGGATTTTGAGAGAAAATCAGGCACAGATTTATTATTATTTGTTGTCAATCTGGGGTTTACATTTGTAGATTACAGTAGGCACGGCATTCACATGAACCAATCCCTGAATGATTTTTTCATACAAACCTTGATTTCAAACAGGTCCCATAGGAAGTTGCCACAATGCTTCTCCACTCTGACCGGTGACAGACAGATTATCTATAAATTCACATTATAGATACAATTATGGATTAAAAGCTGTGAACAAATTCACTTTGTTATATTATTTTTTAGCACTAGCACAATACTCACTGCAGGATGTTACATTTGAAAAATGAGTCACATTTTTATTTTTGGCCATATTTGTTCTTGTGCCCTCATAAAAGAAGCAATTGAATAATAACGTAAATGATGATAATGCCACACTAGAAACCAAGACTGACTGTCTGAGGTAGACGGGGTCAAACACACCAGTGGTCTGCGTTTGAAGCATCAGCCTCACATTATGTGTTCATTGAGCTCTGCGGAGCACTGTCACTTCATTTAGATTAATGGACAGTTTTTACCTCCTGTCCTTTGAAGATCTTCAGAACTAGTCCTATGAAAATGGTTACTGATGCTGCCATGCTGAAGGGTATACAATAGGACTTTCCTTTTTCTGTCAATGGAGAAACATTTAACTGAGTTTTTGTAGTTTGACATAAATGACTGAGCTATTGAAGGTTTTGGACTTTATAAGGATGTTGAATATGAGATGGTTGTTTAAAATTTGAAAAATGCTTGATTTGGGGGGCTTTGTGCTACTGTTATGGATAGGACAGAGGTGACAGGAAAGAATGAGGAGCAGAGGGAGATGGGATTGGGAAATGACCCCTTGTAGACTCGGGTCAGCCATTCAGAAGTGCCACAATTTCAATCTCAATGCATTCAAAATTGTATTATTTGTATTGTTTATTCAGTGTACATATTCACTACTCTTTAATTTGGTTTAGATTTATTATTTTTGTAATATAAGATAATATATGTTATTATATTTTATTATATTATTATAATGTTTCACTCTTATATCATTTTAAAACAAAAGTTTATATAAACTTTATAAAGACATATTATTCAACATTATTTTGCTGTTGAAGAAATTGACCTTTGTGAAAATATTCTTGTTACACTGTTGTTATTTTGGAAGCTTGTTTTTCTCCCTCTTTCCATGGAAAGAAGATCTTAATCTTAATCTTTTCATCCTGGTGTGCATAACGTTTCCATACACTGATACAAGTAGCAAAACTATGTGAATACTTCAGTACCTGTGGTGATAAGCTTCTTATGAAGTCTCCTCTTTAAACTCTTCTTAACCCCTCTCACTGTCAGGCTCTCTCTTGTTCTCTGTCACTCCCTTTTCTTTTCCACTATTCCTACACTCTCAGAAAAAAAGGTACAAAAGCTATCACTGGGGCGGTACCTTTTCAAAAAGTACACTTTTGTACCTTTAGGTACTAATATGTACCTTTAAGGTACCAATATGGAGTCTTTAGGTACAAAGGTGTGCCTTTTGAAAAGGTACCGCCCCAGTGACAGCTTTTGTACCTTTTTTCTGAGAATGTAAGGGTGTTTCATCACAGCTTTCAAGTCCCATTCATCTCAAGCTAAGTTGGTCATTCCCTGTCAGGAATCCATGGAAAAATGCGAGAAATGGGGAGAGTCGCCCGTGGGCACGGTGGGTTACAGGGTGCTCAGGGTTTTGGGTATTGTTTAAAGAGACATGCACCAATTAGCTGTGAATGTGGATGGACTATTAGTGGGATCTTAAATTGGTTTTCCAGGCACAAAGAAAAAGGTCAACACTGTTACAGCGGGAATGGATTAATGGAGCTCCCATGAGACACTCAATGGGATTTTCATCATCAGCACTGTCTGAAAAATGACCTGTTGTGTTTTCATCTCAAGTTCAGTTCGGCATGTTTTAGTAAAATAGTTCTTAGGTGTGTTGACTAAGCAGAATTACACTTGTTATGAACAGAAAACAGAGCAGTGGAACGGAGGAGAGGAGAGAGAGAATATTTTTCCTGTTCGAACAAGGTGGTTAAAGAATAAAAGAGAAAAAATAAAAGAAGTGCACCTATAGATCACACCACACAAAAGAAAAAGAAAAAAGATGTCAGGGCAGAGGACTGAAGGGAAGGAGACATTTTTATCTGATGCCTGAGAATTGTGTGTGTGTGTGTGTGTGTGTGGTTGGGTGGGTGTGGTGTGTGTGTGTGGTTGGGTGTTAAAGGGAAGTGTGTCTGGGTGGGGACTGTGTTAAAAGTGTAAAATATTTGGTGGCCGTTGTGGCAGGAACAAACAGTTGCAAGTCAGTCAGAAGAGACATGGTGATTGTAAATATAAATAAAACAAAGTGATTCCTTTTTGTGCTAAAGACATTCTGTACTATTTTGGTATTGATTCTACTCATGATTCCATGACAACATTTACACAGAATCTGTGACCATGAATTCTGCAAAATTTAAATATTACATAACCAGTCATCATTTTTTCATAATCATATGCTGTTGGTATAGCTATCAGTCAAATATAAGATAAAATTTTAAAATGCTTTTGAAAGACGTTTCGTCTGCTCAACAAGGCGGCATTTGTTTGATCAAATATGCAATTACAAATTTAATGATTTTTTTTTTTTTAATGTGATTACTCCAGTTGTCAGTGTCACATGATCCCCCAGAAATCATTCTAATATGCTGATTTGATGACCAAGAAACATTTCTTATTATTATCAATGTTGAAAACAGTTGTGCTGCTTAACATTTTTGTGGAAACAATGATACTTTTTTTCAGAACTCTTTGATGACTAGAAACCTCAAAAGCAACAGCATTTATTTGAAAATATATGGCTGTACCTCAAATCATTTTCAAAAGAAATGATAAAAAAAAACTAATTTACAGGAATGAATCCAACTTTTCCAAAAATATTGGCATATTTACATCTGAGGTTCCTACTGAGATGGTCTTAAGGAAACTGATGGCCAAATAAAGTGAAAGTGACATACAGCCAAGTATGGTGACCTATACTCAGAATTCGTGCTCTGAGTCTGAGTTGGGGGTTCAGTGCCTTGCTTAAGGGCACCTCAGTTATGGTATTGCTGGCCCGAGACTCAAACCCACAACCTTAGGGTTAGGAGTCAAACTCTCTAACCATTAGGCCACAACTTCCCACTAATAGCATGTCAAAGCATTAAAATTGTTCTAGTATTGACAAAATGGGTTTATTTTATGTCATCAAATCAAACTGAAATAGAATGTATTGTAAACATATGATACTACTGTATATGACCCAGCACTACTATCTATGGGGTAATCAGTCAGCTGAGACAGACAAAGACAGTGTGGGCAGTGATTATTCTTGTGTCTTTGTCTACACTCTCTCAATTATACTAACAAGAGTAGATTGTGCACGTGCAAAATTACAGATTCCATCTGAAGGAACAATGGAGCATTTCTAATCCAGTCTCTCCTGTGCTCATTCGCTCACTTTCTGTCTGTCTGGGTGTGCAGTTAAAAGCCCTGTAGTCTTCCTCAACTCAGTGCAGCAGTGCTGGGCTTTGGGGAGATTTTAAACCTTGCTCTTTGCCCCAGGCCTTAAAGACAAGCAGCAGAAGAAAAAAGACTGAGCCTTGGACTAGTGGGAGCAGGTTTAGGGAACGAGAATAATGCATTTGTGTATGCTTCCCCCTCACTTACAGCAGTCATCACTCATTGCTTCTCTTTGTCTAGTGAACATTCTTTTTGCTATTTTCTCTTCCATGATAAATGACTAATATGAGCCTCCCAGTGCTTTTTTATATTTATATTATAATATCTGACTGAATTAAGTTTGCTGACTTATTAGAGTTTATTTGAGGCTGCAATTCTGCCGTAGTTGTTCTCAGGCAGGCCTGTCTGTGCTTTAATAATTTATAATGTGATAAATGGAGACATTTCAAATGATTATACTTCAATAATGTTATATTTTGTGACTCGTCGCTCCACTTTTGAATTTACTTTCAAAGAACGTTATTCATTTCACACCCACTTATACCTTCCTACCATCTGTTCACTCCGTTTTGAGAGCTAGAGGAAGCTTACTGTGTGCTATACAGATCTATGAAGTATTTTATTAGCTGCCATATTCCTTATAAAGGTTGAGAGTGTTTTGTGTCACCTGTAGGACTGTATTAGTGTGAAGTAGCTGGAGAAAACTAAAGAAAGTAAAGCTGTGATAACATGCTTTTTAACACTCGACTCGTGCTGGTGATCTATTCTACAGCCTCTCTTTCTCCTCAGACAAAAGAGTATCTGAGGGAGGGTAGAGTCAGTCCGTTTCATTATTCCATTACAATGCACACCCCCTTCACGGCCAAACATTAGCTTTACGCTCATCTGCAGAGAGGATGGGGGGAGAAAATATTCATCAAAGAGGGGGACGGGAAAGAATGAAGGAGGATGACAAAAAGAAATGTGACATGTGAAAGGAGGAAAGACAAAATATGATGTTAAACACAAGAGTAGGGAAGAAAAAAGATCATAAATGGAAGATTAACATGTTGAGAAAGAAAGAAAGAAAGAAAGAAAGAAAGAAAGAAAGAAAGAAAGAAAGAAAGAAAGAAAGAAAGAAAGAAAGAAAGAAAGAAAGAAAGAAAGAAAGAAAGAAAGAAGTGAAAAACAAACAAACACAAAATGAACAAAATAAGAATAAATGGAAGTTAACCTGAATTAAAAAAGAAAGAAAAATGAAAACAAGAAAAAAAACAGACGGACAAAAAGAATGGACAGACAGACAGACAGACAGACAGACAAGTAGAAAGAAAACTAAAAGAAAGAAAAAGACCAATAATATGTAATCAGTTGTTTGGCATAGTTCTATTGGACATTGTTTTGTAGCAGTATTCATACTGGTGTGGAAGCGGAGGTGAGATCAGAGAGTGTGAGCTGGGTGTGTGTGCTTTAATAACAGAGCTCAGACTAGCACTTCCTCCACAGTGAGGGAAGTGAAGTGGAGGAGGTGTCCTCCTAAGTGCCTGTGATTAAAGTTTCACAGTGAGACACTGCAAAGCCCAGCAGGCTATTCCACCACCACACACTCTTCCTCCATCCTCTCCACCTGCCTCTATCCTGCAGGAGACGTCCGGCTCCCAGATAACAAACATCTAGTGCATTCACAATCAACAACAATATATATGAGCATCTTAACTCACATTTTCGAGATTTATGCAGAAATCATCAGTGTTTGTGCTAGCATAGGGACTGTTGTCGTCATGCTGAGATTTCTCACACATTATTACTGCTGAATCCCAGTATCATGTAGGTGAGGAGTAGGAGGGAGGGAGAGAGAGTGGGCAGCAGGTCACTCGGTTCATTCGCTGACTCACGTTTGCAGCTCTGTTCATTGGGCTCACAGTTTCTATCATCGATTTTCACTAACCTTTTGGTTATGACTGAACTGACATTTCAACTGTAGATCCCCGCTGAGATATTCCATCTGGAGTATGTTTTCGAAGCTGAAGATTTGATATTTAATGGAATCAGATCAGATGGTAATAGATCTGTGTTTGATTAGTGCACATATGCTTATATACCATCACAGCCCACATTAAGAGGAGAAACAGACAATGGAAATTCTCTTTAAGGCAAATGTCTGAAAGGTTGTATTTACAAGTTGAAAGCACATGCATGCCATCACAATGTCATAATTACAAATTTTGTTTCCAAATTGGGGGTATTTCAGTGAGAATATATACAGCAGACACAATAGATGCAGCATTTAAAACAAGCTAAGTTGGATGTACATATAACGATAGAATACATAACATTTCTGTTTACAGCACCTTCATATATTGAATAAAAACATGAAAAAAGCAAAAACACACATGATGCACACAATTTATTTATCATTCTATTTAAGTAAAGTTGAATAAAACCTTGCTGTATTCTTTGTAGAAAAGGTACATCGCCATCTTGCTCTGAACAAAATGATTTAAATGTTCCTGACTCTTCTCAACTCATAAATACAAGCTTCCCATAAGGATTTGATTGCACCATATGCTTATATTTCATAAAATGTGACCAAAAAAAGTGAAATATTTGTTCTTCTTTAGCTCAAATCTGGTTAAAAGCCTCTGTATACCGTCATGCTACGAAACAGGAAACATTAAATGGATTATGAGTAACAAAGCAGATCGAAAGCATTTTTGTAATACACACACACACGTATATATATGTTTATTATATACACAGTATTTTAAAGCTGACAGGATAGCAGATTTAATACGTGCAAGAATAGCGTGAAATGGGAACTCATAGCTATTGCAAAACCAATTAACTTTCCTTCACGACTGAATATGATATTTTTTCACAGCAAAGTTTGGTCCTCTGTTCCACCCCAGTGAACATCACACTGGAATTGCTAATATAAAAGCTTAAAGGGGTCATATGATGCGATTTCAAATTTTCCTTTCTCTTTGGAGTGTTACAAGCTCTTGGTGAATAAAGAAGATCTGTAAAGTTGCAAAGACTAAAGTCTCAAATCCAAGGAGATATTCTTAATAAAAGTTAAGACTCATCCACGCCCCCCTGAAACGGCTCGTTCTAACATGCCCCCACATCTCTACGTCACTATGTGGAAAGATTTGCATAACGCCGCCCAGATGTTCATGCAAAGAAAGAAGGCATACCTTTTATTCTCATTGTAGTATTGTTGTTGCCACCGCCGCCATGTCGTATAGACATGGGTGTTTCACTGTGAAAGCAAAACTTTGTTTGGCCTTCCAAAAGAGGACGATATCCGCTTCATCATGCCTGGGGCTGATCCTTGCTGGTTGCTGAGGAAATACATCAACTTTGCACTGTGGATCGCCGGATTGGTTTTCACCGTGGACGAAGCAGAGTCCAGCCCGGGGTTGTCACATGTGGTTGCCGCAAGCACAAGGTACGCTCCTTCATAGAATCCGCCTCAAGCCGCCGGCCTCTGCTCACTCAAGGCCGCGGTGTATGACGCTGTTTCGTTGAGAAAGCGAAACTACTTTGTTTGACATTCCAAAAGAAGACACGACTAGAAATCATGTTTATATCACATTTATAATGGGTTTTATGTTTATGTCTTGTCGCTCTGGACGGACAAGGCATCACAATATGTTAAGAGGCGTAACACTTCCGTCTAATGCTTGAGGCATTCGGGTATTCGGAATGTGATGGTTAGCTGGATAGTTGGAGAATACCTTGCTTTTCAGAGCGATGAGCTTTGTAAAAATCGACGTGTTTCAGAAGGCGGGGCATAGAGGAGAAACAATAATGTACAGTATGTGGGAAAAAAAGTGTTTTTTTAACCTTAAACCGCATAAACACATTTCATTACACCAAATACACAAAATAATGTTCTTTTTAGCAGCATCATATGACTTCTTTAAATATTATGTGGAGGACAAATCTAGTGGTAGTAGTATGAAGGAGGTGGCACTGATCAGGAGGAGTAGGGATATAGAACGGGAGGACAGAGCTACGAAAACAGCAAAAAATGGGGTCAACTCTAGTTTATGTAACTTTACAGCAAGGTTGAGTAGACTTACTGCAGTGCAGTACTGAGTTTTTCTACCGCTGCAGCTCTCATGTACACAAACAAACAGCTGGCTGTCATCCTGAGAATAGAGATCATCAGATGGGTATCTACTGTATCTCTCACATTATTGGCCTTAAGGTCTTGCTGACCCTTACTGCTGAAGCTGGATGTGACCCAGAGAAATACACATTGACCCCAACAAACACATGTACACATGCTTCTGTTACACACACTGTTTGAATCAAAAAACCGGTGGCAGCAACAAACAGGCACACAACAAGAACATTACCATAAAAACTAGATTTGTGCAGTTTTTAGTCATGTAAACTTGTAGGCACAATGCTAGAGTTTCACTAAGGTGGTTTCATACTAGTCCAAGTCAAAAGAGCCCACCTCAAGTCTCTAGATATGGCTTGGTCTATACAAATTTAAATAGATCCAATGTGCTATCACCACTGGAAATTCTTTCTCTTCTTTTTCCTTATTCTCTTCCTTTATTTCTGTCTCCTGGTTACTGGCACAGTGACCATGTCATTCTGAGGCTAATCCATATAGTGCACTTAGAGTGTGTAGTCTGAACTATCTTCCCATATTTATACCTGCTGCAGTTTGAAGATGAGGCTTTCTCTCTGCTCTTCTCTCTGGATTAGAAGAAATTAGGTCAGATTGGCATTGAAGAACATATAACTGGGTTCAGCTTTAAGAATACTGCTGGGTACCCTTGATCTTCTGCAATCATTACTGTATTGTTGGCTTCTTAAGGAACTGAGATGAAAATTCTTCCACTTGTGCAGCAGTGAGGGTGTGAGAAGTATTGTTATATAAGTTTTGTGCACATTTTTGCGACCGCGCCTTGGAACAGGTTAGCTGTTATGTTCTCATATGTGTCTTGTAATCCACCCATCTCATACTTAGAAACCCAAACCTCCTTAATGTATTATTTATGAACAACTATCCTCGTTTCTTGACTTAATCTTTTTCTGTTCCTTTGTTTAAAATGTGTGTTATGCTTCTTTTTCAGGGAAAACTGCCATAGTGCTGATCAGGGCCATGAGGTCAATAAATGAGAATATGGCTGTCTGGAAATGCATCTGATCCACTGGTTCTGCCTCAGGTAATGCTGCTGATCTTATATACATGACTAAAACAATAGAATTTTGAGGCTGCTCAAAACCTAGTGAGCTGCCTTGCTGCTGATTGCAGCGATTGAGCTCAACAAAGTTCATTAGCATGCTGTTAAGTTAGCAATAAGATACTCTAAATTGCAAGAAATTCAAAGCACTCATGAACATTGGGCAAAATTATGCAATTCAATTACTGCTTTCAGTAACATAGACTGGACAAAATATAATTTAATCTAGTATTTAAGTTTAATAATAATCAGTATTTGTCTCACCTAGCCCAGTATCTGGAATTCAGTTTTCCCCAAAGCTTATCACAATGGGAATTAGAACGAGAACGTTATGGGATTGGCTGTTATTGGTTGTGCAAATTAGATATCACAAGCAATTATAAGGCAAGATGATTAACTTACCTTCTGGGACAGCCTTCATGTCGGGAGTGTGCCTACGATGCCTTAAAATGCTGCTTTTTTAAGTTGTAGAACAGAGCAAATATCTCTCATGGCTATTCCCCACAAATATTTTTTTTACATGCCAAAGTGATTTCATAAAAATAATTATAGAAACGGTACACAAACATACAGCTGTTTCTTTCTTATGACTAATTTGTCTGAATTTTACAATTTTAATTGAACCATTCCAACAATTTCAAGAGGTTAGCTGAGATACACAGACGGTGAACTCTGTAATGGAGGTCATTGCAAAAATCCTCTGATGTTCCCACCACAGGGGTTGAGAGGTTTCACATCTCACTCCTTAGCTCACTCTCTCGCTTTGTGTCTTTGTGTGCGTCAGAGATATTTCTGGCATTATTCTCTGGTTACATGCTATTCAGCTCTCACTTTTAGAGAAGGTGAGACTGAATTTCACTTCTGTAGGTACATCCTCTTTTATTCTGTTGCTTTCTCTTACTGCGCTGTAAAAATTCTTAACATTTATCCCCTTACATGGACTCAGCAGGTAGGCTACTTTGGAACTGCAAAGGTCTCTAGAAAGCATCTTTGGAAGAATGTGGTGTTTGCTTGGCAGTCAGGTTTGAGAGCCCCAAAAAAATAAAAATATATCTTTGAAACGTCACACAGGCATGTACAGACATCTTGCTAGTTATTGGTGCATCTTCATCTGTGTAGGTATGTTGTATATCTAACCCTTGTTGTGTCTTCCATAGAAGTTAAACCATGGGAAACATAGAGAGCCAAAATGGAGACCACGCCTACTACGTTGAAGGGCAGGGCCAACTCTCACGAAAGCATATGACCCGATCACTTCGCATCTCTAACAAGCAGTCTCGACGATCACGTCATGCCTCATCCAGCAAGGCTGAACACCACAACTCAGAGACCAGCACAAAATCCAGCAGCACCCCTTCCATCCCACAATCCCTGAGTGAAAATGGCCTGGAACCTTTCAATGAGAAGAATGTTTTGGAGGGCTATGGGGGCACCATTTGGGTGGACCGGATGGCAATGAACTTGCGGCCGATGTCCTTCCATGACAACATGGGGGATCCAACAACCACACCAGGTTCTGAAGATGGAGTGGAAATGGACACAGTGGTGGCAGACGGTTGTGAGGATGAAGGACTTTTCACAGGTGAGGACACATATCTGCAGAGGACCAGAGATGGTCCTCGGGAAGGTGGCAGTTTCAAAAAGAAGCGCTCCAAATCTGCTGATATGTGGAGAGAGGATTCCATGGAGTTCTCCCTGTCAGATCTAAGCCAAGAGCATCTGACAAGCACAGAGGAGATTATAGGGACAAATCAGAATAAAGACAAAAGCTTCACTAACTGTGGAGGACGTCATCACACCTCCAGCCCGCGGATACTCGAGTCTCACTCAGGAGAGAGAGCCAACTCTTTAGACGAACTTTGCACACAGAGACTACCTCCAATTCGTGGCTCCCACCATCTCTATAATGGTCACAATCCTGAGAGGATGGAGGGGGGCGTAATGAATGGTGAGATCTTGTCTCCTGCGGAGGAGGAAGGGAATGGATATGGAGCATATACTCTTCCTTGTCGTCGTTCTCACTGCCTGTCGGAAGGACTGTCCAATCACCAGTCTACCATCTGCTCACGTATGCAGGGACGACGTGCACAAACAACACATGTGAGTTATGCCTCTGACACAGAGTCTTTCCACATCCTCTGAAAATAAAGACAGGCAATGATTTATCTTCAGTATCTCCAGACTGTTATGAATGTTTTTGACCACCTTGCCTATTTCCAAGCTTCTAAACTTCTCTGGTGTCGTACATTTATTGTAGAACCTAGTTGGTAGTTGAACCAAGAAATTGGTTGGTGACCAAGAAATGGATAAAGAGCAATTACCTTATGAGATTCTCTGAGGAAACACTTTTAATTTCAAATCTCCTCTACTTTTAGCTCTAATAAAATGTGAAAGATAAAACTCTCTAGGGCCTTTAAAACCAAATTCAGATAGCTTTTAACTTTCACGTTTGTGCATATTTGATGTGATCTGAACTGTCTTTGGTTGTCAAAGAGATTCCGACTTTGAAAGGACTCAGGGGATATTTCAAATGATCCCTGAGCCATGCTCATGCCTTTGACAACTACTTTGGACACCTGCTCAGAGCCCTGAGTGTTTTTGAAACATGATATTTCCCATGATTTACCTGCGAGGAACTTCAGTGTTTCTGTGTTGGCAAAGGGAAGCTGCACTTTCTCCTTAGCATGTCTTCCTCTTTCTGTTCCTCTTTCATGCAAAGGTAAACAAGTTGAGAACAAGCACAGATTAGTCTCTTTCTTTGTATCTGTAATAAGGGGAAAGAAAGAAGAGCCATTAAGCAGCTCAGTGGAAGTTAGTTTCTATTACAATTTTTATGAAATGTCAAACTATTGTTTGGGGGGGATTCTGAAAAGGAATTCTTGTTTGGAGGGTGTCCCATATGATGTGCTGTACCTGTAGAGGGAGTGACATCTTTTGTCTTTAGTAACCTGTTCTGTTTGCATGAAGGATATCACGGCCGGTGAGGGCAGCGAGTATGGAGACAGCGGTATTGACGGTGGTGCAGCTGAAGTCGAGCATTCTTCACGCCGTTGCAAGACCATGTCTGCGTCCTTCTCTGTCTACTCTACTGCTAGCGGAAGCATCTTCGCGGGAAGCGACAGCGGCAGTAGCAGCGGAGGTGGAGGAGACCGTGAACGTCAACCGGGTGGAGATCAAGGTGTATATGAGAACTTCCGTCAGGAGCTGGACTTGAACTCCCGACAGACACGAGAATGCCTCGAGGAGGCCGGTTCGGCTGCTAGCGATGAGAGGAGCAGTGGAACACTAAGCTCCATTTACCCCTCAGACATTCTGCTTAGCATGGTGCAGGGCACTGTGCGGAAGGCCGGCATGCTGGCTGTGAAGAACTTCCTGGTGCACAAAAAGAATAAGAGGGTGGAGCCAGCAGCAAAGAGGAAATGGAAACAGTACTGGGTGTCACTCAAAGGTGAGACTGAAGCTATGTTTGGAATAGCATATTGTTACTCTTACTATTTCTGCTCTTTCCACCTTTTTCCTGAATGCAAAACTCTTGCCTGTTACCACCAAAAAGGTGGATATAATGTGTATATTGTGCATCATTTACCTGGACGACCTCTTACATTTGATCAAACTGGCAGTATACAGCAAAGCACACTTCACTGGGTATTCCATCCCACAATGCAATGCATCTTACTTGATCTGATATTTTGCAACTCTTTGACCCTGCACCAGCTACAAAATATCATGTACCTGCTATTTCACATTAGGGTAATCACACCAAACCCTAATACATCTAACTTCATGCTCTGGGACATTTCTTGCCACAATTGTTAATGTAAAAAGAACACAAAATAGCATCTGAGACATTACAGATCTACAGATTTGTGTCAGGAACATAATTGTTCAAACCTTGTGCTCTCTATTACAACTAATGCAGTAGATATAACTCAAATATAATTATTACTGCACTTTCCAACCTCATTTAGCCAGCTTGTCATCTTTTCATGACAACTGTGATGGGCAAATAGTCAGTTGTGCATCATGAAAACCTTTGTTAATTTATTTGTGTAGATTAATCGAATCCTGAGACTTGTTTTACATTTACAGTTCCGTATTTTCTGATCTTCCTTCTCACTTTATCCTCCCAGGATGCACTCTGTTTTTCTACGAAACGGATGGACGTTCAGGGATTGACCACAACAGCATCCACAAACATGCAGTCTGGGTGGAGAACAGCATTGTCCAGGCTGTCCCAGAACATCCCAAGAAAGACTTTGTGTTTTGTCTGAGCAATGCACTCGGAGATGCCTTCCTCTTCCAGGTAAGACATGTTGAATCTCGAAAGATTAATATTAATGTGATTCCTGTTACTCCTATGAACTTGAATTCTTCAGGGTAGCATTTGTAGCCTTTGGTAATGCTTTTGTCCATACATATATGACAACCTGAAATCAGTTGATATAGAATTGTCCCACCTCAATGGTCATGGTCCACTGTATCATTATGAATTTCTGTGTGTCTCAATTACCTTTTATTCTGTGACAGCTGACAGCATCCTGCTTTTTTGTGATTGTCCTTTGGTTAATAGTATATTATTTATAAGTGCAGAAAGAATCTTTGTGTTGCTATGCTGATCAATTGGTATTGTGATAATAGTGATGTCTAATATATAAATTGAGTGCTAATTTTTAGATACTGTGCCTTAAGATTTTACCCATTGTAGCTGAAATGCCATTGAGCATCCTAAAGTGATAAGAAATAATGTTATATTCACTTCTTTTTAGACATCAGGTCAAACGGAGCTGGAAAACTGGATAACAGCCATCCACTCAGCCTGCGCCGCGGCCGTCGCCCGTCAGCACCACCGCGAGGACACAGTACGATTGCTGCGCTCTGAGATCAAGAAGCTTGAACAAAAGATCGATATGGATGAGAAAATGAAGAAGATGGGCGAAATGCAGCTCTCTGCTGTCACTGATGGGAAGAAGAGGAAGACAATCCTAGAGCAGGTATGGACATGCCACATATGCATTTCTTATTTTCTGAAGATATTAAATTGTGCTCATTATTGGACAGTTGGTGGCATCTAGAAGTAGGTTTAAGTACTGGCGAGACTCGTTTGCCACTGGTTGGACAGATATTTCCACCCAAAGAAACAAGCCATTTGATGAGCCAATTCATGAAAAGTAAATAAATAAAGCAAGCTTCACCTTAGGAATTTTAATCTATTAAACTTGTAGTGTTACTTCTATTAAATAATTGTTTAATTTGTTTACTAGGAAATGTCAATTATACAGTTTACTGACTCACAGATTTGGTGTTTCTAATATGCAGTAACTTGTATGTCTGATGCTACTGTATATTTGTGCTATGTCAGTTTAATCTGTGATTTGATTGATCTTACATAAAAGATGAGTGTAAATATGTGTTTGTTCACTTATTGTGTATGTAATGTACTTGTCTGTTTATGTGGAGGTGGGCTTACTCCTCCATGGTCTCTGAATAGACTCAGGTCATGCTGGTTTGGAGGAGGCCTGCTGACTAATGATTTATCCCAGCATCCTTCTCAGTAAACAAAACCGTATTAAAAACACTGCCCACACTCTAATAGTCAGCAGCTTGAGGGCCAAACAATAAGTGCAGAGCATGTTAGAATACTGACAAAGCAGAAGAATTTAAATCTTTATTTCTTTTTGTTCAGATATTCCTCTGGGAGCAGAATTTGGAGCAGTTTCATATGGACTTGTTCCGGTATCGATGTTACCTCTCCAGCCTGCAGGGCGGCGAGCTACCAAATCCAAAACGCCTACTCGCCGTTGCTTCCCGCCCAACCAAACTGTCCATGGGTCGTCTTGGCATTTTTTCAGTATCATCCTTCCATGCCCTGGTATGAAATACACACACACACACATATATATATATATATATATATATATATATATATATATACAAACCTTCACACTCTCATAACGCTCAGTATCATTGCAGTATTTCTTTTTTCTCTCTCTGTTTCGCACACTTACACTTACTTTCATTCACACTCTCAAGCATGTTTGTAAAAACCCATTTCATTTTAATCCACTCCACTCCACTCTGCCTGCCAGCATGTTCTTGTCCTGAGTCCTAACAGAAACTGCATAAGAAAACATGCTGTCACCACCGTGTTTTTGTCATCCCTGTGGTTCAGCAGACAACATACAGAATTGTGTA
The DNA here is from genome assembly GCF_018340385.1 of Cyprinus carpio. Taxonomy (NCBI): domain Eukaryota; kingdom Metazoa; phylum Chordata; class Actinopteri; order Cypriniformes; family Cyprinidae; genus Cyprinus; species Cyprinus carpio. Next base: position 9,395,199 of record NC_056581.1, on the reverse strand, counting down.
ATATGCAGCCGGAGGACTGCAACTGTCACCTCAGTAGAGTTACAGTGAGGCGTTAAAATGCAATTCCCATTTAATTGCGTAATGCATTAAGTTCCTAGAAAACTAAACCAAGATTGACGGAAAATCAGTAATGTTGTAAGTAATGAAAAAGGGAGCATTTTTTGTAAATGACACTCAATAACGTAACAATGACATCTTCTCATAGACTTAGAACAAATATTAAAACTGTATAGTTACCCTTGGTGTGAATGGCCCTTGGGAGTTACTTAATTTCAATAAATCTATATATCGTGTCTCACTTAAATGTTTAATATTAATGTTTGCTGTACAATCATGGGATTGTTTAAATATTTAAGGTGACTGTTCCCTCAGAAATGAAAATTATTGTCATTTATTCACGTTGTTCCAAAGACAGACAAATCCAAAAGGAGATGTTTTGAACAATGTTTGTGCTTGCACTTTTCCATTAATTTACATTTTTGAGTGAACTGTCGTTTAAAGTAAGTGAACTATCCCTTTAAAGATTTCCTCTATGATGAATGCTCATTGGTTTATAATTATCATTACTTGTGCTTGAAACTCTCTTAAATATTTACTAACTTTCTGAATGCAAATTTGTGTTGGACAGGTGGCTGCGAGGATGGATGGGGGAATTCGAAGGCGTACCCAGGCCCTGTCTCGTTCCTCCAGTAAACGAAAGAGCCGTTTCTCCTCTCTGTGGGGTCTGGACACTACCTCAAAAAAGAAAACCAAAGGCAGACCCAGCATCAACCAGGTTCACATCTGCTATACATCTGCTACAATCTACGACATTACATATTACATGTGTTCAACATAATGAATCACTGTTTATTTACTGGTTATTTTGTATGTGCTGTAAGTGCTGTAAGTGGGTGGGTCCCAATTTATGTTTTTCTCTTAATCTCAGGTGTTTGTAGATGGTGAAGAGTCGGTTAAGAGGAATCTCGAGCACATGTTTGAGGACGCTGGAAAGGAGACACTGGTGAGGAGGACACTAACACTTCCCAAAATGCTTTGCATAATTAAATCTGTCAAAGAGAATGGTGTCAGAGGCGGAACACATAAGAACCGAGATGTTAGGGCTGTGTGGAGCTCCCAAAGGGAGTTGGAAAGAGCTAGAGAAAGTTAAGACTCCCAGGCTTGGCTGTAGGACCTTGGGGAGAAGCGGCGGGAGGCCAGGGCTCCTCTCCCACCCTGCACGTCCATTAACAGCCAGGAGAGGAGGCAGATGGCGGGGGTTTTGGGAGGGGAGCGTGAGCGTGTTGAGTTGAATGAGTGACAGAATGTTGGAGTGTTTAATGTATTGTCTGCATGTGTTTGCCAATATGTGAGTGTGTTTAAGTCCCTCTGACCCATTTCCCGCTCTCCTTCACCATGTGTGGGCTTGCTGTCTCTCCATGATGGGGGACCACCATCAAAGCTACGCTGCGGGCAGATTGTTGAGGGGAAGGGGAGGGTGCTAGGCAGTTACCCTATAGTGTGGGATAAGCTATCTGAGCCAGGCAGCATGCCGTCACTGACAGCAGGCCAGACCCGCTGACAGACCCAAGAGCCCTCGAAAGACCCACAATGAAAATCCCAGCCGGTACACGTCAGCTCATCGATCACCCGCCAGGCGTCTAACAGCGCCGTTGTCAGATAGAGCCACTGAGTATTGTGTGGGGCTTGCACATTGCTGTGCTTGGATGCCAAGTTAATTAGTCTCAGATTAGATATCATCACATTGTCTGCTGCATCGATCCAGACAGCTCTGCTTAAGTGTGATAAAGCCGATTTGTGCAAATATAACCAGAAAACCGTCACCTTTGTAAATCTGCATTCAGAGGTTTGTGTAATATCTTCTTGTGGTGTTCACTTTTCTCACATATTTTAGGTTTCATTTTAAAGGCAACATGAAATTAACCCTATTTTCTTTCTTGATGCACATTCCTGGTTTTATTGTGCATTCTCCTTTAGTAGAGATAAAACAAAAAAATAGTGTTTGTCTTGTTTTTATTTTTCTGGCTATTTGTTAATGTTAAGCAATCAAAGCAATTTCTGATGGATGAAATGAATGTTCCATTCTGTATTTTAAGATCGCACAATATATCAGCAGTCAAATAATTATCTCATATCAGCGTAAAATAAGGCAAAAGAAAATAGTAAAATATAAGTATAAAAATGTAAAATATAATTTCAGATCCATAAATGAAGTTCCATCCTACATTTTTGTATGATATGTAAAAAGGGCCATACAATATTATATATAGTAATATAATATACAGTATATATATATATATATATATATATATATATATATATATATATATATATATATATATATATATATATAGCGGTCAATACAATCTAATGTTGTTTTTTAAATTTATTTAAAAATAATTATTGGTCTTGGTAGTTGCATAGCAGTGCAATTAAAAAAAAATTGCTCAGAAATACATTGCATTACATACAGTAAGTTAAATGCATTGTGAATACCATTTCATTCTGACATTAAACACCTTCCTAAATAAAGTTTGTTTCTTTATTTCTTTTAACAGAAGGACCAAGAGGGTTTGGTGAAAAGTCTCACCCAACACAAGACGGACAGTGAAGTTTGGGTACCCGACTATCTCACACCATCCTGGGTCTCTTTACCTGATGATCGGCCTGTGTTGGCTATCATACAGCCGGGGGAGACGACCATGGAGGCCCTGGAGGCACTGTGCAGGGTAAATGTCTTAAAAGTCAGGGTAAAGTGTTCTTGCAAACAAAGCTATTCAAATTAAATACATTTCTATGTGACTGTTTAAATCCTGTCAAACTGAAGTTCCTAGAGGCAGGTATCATTGTTCTGTTCATTCTTAATATTGTCCATTTTAACCATGCTTTCAGCTAACATAATTCCATTCATAGTTTCAGTGTCAGTGGATTATTTCTTCTTGTGATTATCTTCGTGTTATCATTCTGCTGTAGTAGCTCTCGGCCTCTTTCCTTGTCCGTTCTCAGCTGCTATCACTGCAGGGTGTTCTAGAATGCTCTTATCAACAGTTCTCGTAAATATGTCCTCAAGCATTTGTGTGGAGAACACACACATCACGTCCTGTTCACATTTGAATGCCAGTGGAGCAATCACTGTCCGGTGATGATTCATCTACATGCATAATTTTAGATAGTCTGCAGTGTAGCATGAAACATAAAGAATTATAAATAAATTATCCTGCGATAAGTTATCCTGCAAAGTGGCTGCACTAAATCCCAGAAATGGTTTACTGTCAAGTCCTGAAATAAAATATTAACCAATTCACACTGGTAAACGTAAAGTTAACATCATTTGTCATGGACACATTTTCTTAGCATTTTAAGATGGTCATAAGTAACGTTTTATTGCTGAATATTAATAGTATCTCGATATTTATTTAGACTTCCTTATTGATTAATCTCTTCTTTTTACAGCTCTCTGGAATACTTTATTTTGGTTAGTCAACTGCAGCATTCTGTAGTCAAATATATTTGTATAATGACTATTAAACTGTAATGTATATCTGACTAGCTTCATGTCTAAATTTCAAATCAATATTTTATTACATATTTTATTACTTATTTAGGAAGTATCCCTCTTGTAAGTGGGATAATGTAAAGTCAGCCAATCAAAAATACATATAGAGTATATTATAGAGTAAAGTGCTAAATATAATATAATTTCATTACCCGGCATCTTTTAGCAAAGAAAGCATCTATAACCACAATGCATCATTTTTTTTTTTAAATATTATATTTTATTTCAGTTAACGTTTATTTTATCTCATGTAACTAAAATGTTCATTTAAGGTTTAAGGTTTAGTTAACTATAATAACTCCGAGCAATAATATACTGTCCATACATGTAATGTTTTTTTGTTTGTTTTTTACAGGCTCACAGACTAGAACTTTCCAAGCACTATATACGGCTGAAGTTCCTCATTGACAATCAAGTGCAATTGTACATTCCTAAGCCTGAGGAGGACCTCTGTGACCTGGTGAGTCCAACAAAAAGAGCCTGTCAGCGGCCACATGTGTCCTGGACAGCTAAGAGCATTTAGCGGTCACAGTCGCAGCGTGGGGTGAATTTATTAGACTGTGAGGAGCTCTGCAATGTGCCGCATATAGTATAAGAGTTTTGAGTTCTGACTGCGATGTAGGTTAAAGCGAGTCTAAACTCTCCGACAGTGTTGAGGAGAGGCTGCTGCATATGTTATGAATTATGTAGGAGATGCATGTACTGCATAATGTACTCTGAATAGTTCTTCTATCCCCTTAGCTGTGTGTGTGTGTGTGTGTGTGTGTGTGTGTGTGTGTGTGTGTGTGTGTGTGTGTGTGTGTGTGTGTGTGTGTGTGTGTGTGTGTGTGTGTGTGGAGTCTGGGAAAAACCACCTCTGCAACGACTATGCAACCTCAAAAGCTAATTTACTTAGCTGTTTTTTTTTTGTTTTTTTGTTTTTTTCATGGTCGTTCTTCTAAGATGACAGAGAGTCTTTGTGTTTTCCATGTCTCCTCTCATCTTTTCTCTTTCTCTCTGTAGAGACTTGACTTTCTCTAACTTTTACCCTCCCTGAAATGATCAAAGCCCCAGTTTTGTCTCAGGCTCTCTTGAGAATGAGCTTTTTTTATTTAGCGTATATACCTACGCCATAAACTTCAGCAGACTAAGACATTTTCCATGATGTATGTGAGCACTTTCTGAAGTCATGCTGTAAATGAACTGTACGTCCGTAGAGTGCAATCAATATGAGTCTCTCCCTTCCTTTGTTCAGCTCTACAAAGAAATCGAAATTTGTGTCAAGACAACCAAAGTCCTCCAGTTTGACAGAGATGAGTCCTGTGCCATAGGCTATGGTAACAATGCTGTTCAGTTTATATCTGTTTTTTTTTTTCCTGTTCTTTGTTTCTTTTTTCAGTTATTTATGACTCTTTCTCTCTTCTCCAGGTTTCTCAGTGGCAGTAGTAGAGGAGGACGGAGGCCAGCAGCTTCATATCACTGATGTGAAAGCTGGAGGTCTGGCATTTGCCAAAGGTGTGTGATGGAACTCAGCAGATAGCAGTTCTTTATTACAGCTCAGTTATACACAGTGTAGCTCGTCATAAAATAAAGTCAAGCTACTGTACTAAAAATGGAAACTTATTGTCCTTTGTGTTTTTGAAATAAGTTTCACGTACAGGTGACAACTTGTCAAAACAATCCCACACTCTCGTTCTTGTAGTTTACACAGAGAACAGTAAGGTTTTCAAAAGTTTGCATTTTCAAGCCCCCAAAATGCCGTTTCACCATTTTGAAAATGGTGGTGTGTAAATGCCTTACAAAAAAGTTCCTAGATTACTTTACTGCCTCTATTTGGCAGCTCTTCCAGGTCCAAATCAAAACCTTATGCCTCACCTGCAGTAGTCTGTAAAACTGCTGCGAAATTATCAGGGGAATATGCAGGAGTCTGAACTGCGAGGACTGACCCAAATCTCCACCGGACTGGAGGAAAATCATTTAAAAAGCTTTCACATGAGCACAGGATTACCAAGAGTAGCAAATTAAAAACATTACGCACTGCTAGTGATATATGTGCCAAGCCAATGCATTCATTAAGAGCAGCCTTCAGAACGGTTTCAGATACTCTCTGTTCCAGTAAGTCTAGTTGTTCAGTATCAGAATATTTTAATTAGAGGTGCTTGCTAAGATCAGCATCGCTTTTATTATTATTGCTCATACTAAGGGTTAGGGATTTGTGCTAAACCCCAAATCATTAAACTTGAAGGTATAGTACACAACCTGCATAGACTTTCCCTGCTGCAAAAAACATTTAAATCAGACTATGCAGATCTAAGCTGGTTTAATATGGTCTTCCAGCCTGACCAAACTGGTCTTTATCTGGTTTAACTGTGCGGACAGCTGATCTAGGAGACCAGGCTGGTTTAAGAATTTTTTTTCAGCAGGGTTTTGTTTCAAAATTGTTAGTAATTCTACCCAAAAGGCCTTGCAAAAGTGGCAGTGTACAGGAAAGGCTTGTCTGGATGAATAGTAAGACAGATGGATACAAACCCAAGTGGACAGTTCGGGAAGCAATTTTTATGGGCGTGGGAAGAATATGCCTCAACAAAGCATTGGCTCATTAAGACCATGTGCTGTCCAAACTGAATGAAGCGAGTGTGTGTGAAATACACACGGACAAAATTTGCTGGAGGTAATACTCAAATTCAGGACAGTTTGGATGCACAGCACTGGGGGCTCTTGTTGATGACATCACCCCAACATTCATCATCACTCTATTGCCGGGGGCAGAGCCGAGCCATCCAATAAAAAACCTTTATTAGAGCTGACACTTTGCTTCATGTAAAACTGGGTCACACTTCAGGCAGTGTGTGCATGCATGTGTGTAAAACCGTACAGCATTCATAAAAGCTCAGGAACAGAGAAAAATATTCAGTTCCTGCAGGAACATGGGCATCAGTAATCAATTAAACTGGCAGTCCCGCCTAATGAGCGTTAACTGAGCTATTGGAGGCTAAAAATTCAGCTGATCTGCTGGTAACTGATAATTAAGAATGAGATAGTCAGGTGGTTGTAACAAATCTACTTTAAAACATTTAAATATTAAGGAAATAATAATTTCTTAATGTGGTTATATAAATAATGAACTTAATGTATTAATAATTAACCTCTGACAGCATAAAGCGTTGTACTTCTGCAAGGAACTTATGAACTTTTGTCTGCTGACTGTGTGTTTAAGTGATGTAATTACATTTTGGGGTTACAAACTTGATTCAAGCTTTTGTTGAACATTGTGTGTGTTCAGGTCTGCGAGCAGGTGATGAGATTCTGAAACTGAACAGTAAGCTGGCGAGTGTGTTGCAGCTGGCTGACATGCAGGCTGCGTTTTCTTTGCCCTCTCTCACTCTGACTGTCAGCACACTGTCTGCTACCGATCCTCACCAGCTGTGCCAGATGCCTCCCCGCCGGTCGGACGGGGGGCAGGACGTCTGCACTGACATCTTCTCCCAGAGTCAGGGTAAACTTCATCACCGCTGTCTTCTTTTTTTCATATATTTGCATATTTTATTGTCATCATCAGTTTTATTTGGTGCTGCTAGTAGTAGAGAGATTGCTCCACCTTTCAAATAATTTTGTTTCATAGTCGGAGATTCAGAAATCATAAAAATCAGTACTAGAAGTTGATTACATCAACATGCAGTAATGCTAGAGATACACTACAGTTCAGAGGTTGGGAGTCAGTAAGGTTTTTTAATGTTTTTGAAAGTCTCTTATGTTCATCAAGGCTGGGTTTATGATTAACAATTCTGTAAAAACGGTATTTTGAAAAATTACTACAATTTAAAGTAATTGTTTTCTCTTTTAATATATATTTTCAAATGAAATTTATTCCTGTCATGGCAAAGCTGAATTTTCAGCAGCCATTACTCCAGTCTTCAGTGCAGTGTTGTTTTTGTATAAGTGATTAGCTATTATAATTTTTTTTTAAATAATTTGAATAAATGTTTCAATATATTTCCTGTTTTCATTTTAATTTAATGTTTTAGTAAATTGCTTGTGTGCTTTTGTCATTTTTATTATTTTTAATGTCTCTATCATTTTTATTAAGCTGCAGTTGATGTAGCTTTTGTTATTATAGTTATTTTTATTTTGTTTCAGTTAATGTTTATTTTATTTTTATTTATCATATAAGTAATAAACTTTTTTATGGGTTTTTTTTTTTTTCTTTTTTTTTTTTTTTGTTAATGATAATAACTTTGCTTCAGTTTCACATGATTCTTCAGAAATCATTATAATATGCTGATTTGGTGCTCAAAACATCTCTTATCATTATAAGTCTGGAAAACAGTTGCAGCTGCTTAATATTTTTTGTGGAAACGGTGCTACTTTTTTTCAGGAATCCTTGATCAATAGAAAGTTTGAAAGAACAGCATTTATTTAAAATGGAAATCATTTGTAATATTATAAATGTCTTTACTGTCAGTTTTGATCAATTTAATGCTTGCTGAATAAAATTATTTTATTATTTAAAAAAATATTATACGTTTATAATTCTTATTATAATTTTATATATATATATATATATATATATATATATATATATATATATATATATATATATATATATATATATATATATATTTACCATGTCTTGTACAGTCCTGTAGCTCATCCATTCCCTGTCTGTCTCCATTGCTCCCTCTAGAGGACATCCTGGATGAAGGTCTTGGCCTGGTGCTGCACAGCCCTGATGTCACAGGCGAAGACAGGGTAAACCTAATGGCTGAGAGCCCCGCTGACAGCCTGGAGGATGAGACGGACTCAGAACACAAGGTTAGAGGCCACCTGCTATGAAAATTCATCAAAAAAAATCTCTGCTTGAACTGCCAACACTCTGTCTGGCTGAACTGTAGTAGACTGAGCTTCTGGTTTTGATTCGCAGAGCTTGACATCTTATTTTGTAGCTGGACCTTTTTTGGTGTTGTTTTTACATTTGGTGGCCTCTGCTTTTGTTTGAGGTGGGTAAAATATAGACTCTTTATTTTCTGATAGGAAGGGTGTCATGTGGGGTCAGAGGCTGACTGAAATCAGATGGCTGATTAAGAGCTTTGTGTCATGTGATCTAAGTGACCTTTGATTTTAAGGCTGCGTTCAGAGACGACAGCAGATGGGAAGACAGGTTGTATTGCCTTGTGGTTCTTCACACGTACACACACTCATACACTCACCCAGAGGGTAGTGATGACATAGTCTGCTTGATGAAGGTCAAGATCAGCGATGACTGTGTAACCACTTACACAAGAGTGAATAAAACCTGTCAACACACACTCATGCATTAAATGAACAATCAAAAAGTCTGAGACCACTAGTGAATGTGCTCCTATCCACCTTATTTTACAACATGGATGTAAGCTGTTTTCTGTGCATGCACGAGAATCGATTCATTGCTTCTATTGGCAAATGATCAGGACAATAACAAAGTGCAGTAAATGGTAAAACTATCTGAGCTACACATCAGTGTTTATGATTACAAGAAAAATATTTATATGATGCCAAATGCCAGTTCATCAGTATCAAGCAGCATAACTGACTGATTTTATACAGTCAAAATGCCTCACACAATCTAGTTACAAATGGATGCACTGCACTTTTACATTAAAAATAAGTTTTTTGTGGGGTTTCTTTTTGTAACTGTTTAGTTTAATAACATTACATTATTTTATCAGGAGAACAAATTGAGCTGAAATGTTTGCTTTAATGACAGCAGCACTCGAGCTGCATAAACTCCACAAGTTTTAAAACTCGATCATGTAATTCAGCATGATTTGTAAATGACCCAAAAAGCATCTTGTACTTCAGTAGATGAGTATCTGACTGTTTGTACAAAGTCAAATGATCCATTTCACCAGTTTATTTATTTATTATTTTTCAGAATCTTCAAACTTTTTGGGTTTGTTTCCAGGTTTAAACAGTATTTTGAATCCCAGGTTTTCAATGTGGTCTCAGCCTTTTGGACTTGCACTACAAACACACACTATGCAACTTCCACTCCAAACCGCAAGTGTTTTTTCTCAATGTAAATGTCTCGAGATTGAGACAGTACACACTTTCTTCTTTTTCCTTCTATGACCTGTGTTTGCTCTCTGTAGAACTGTTTACTGGTCTGATGTCTAGCCTCCTTTTTTGTCCTCTTTTGTTTGTCTCTGTATGTTTTTTTCTTTCCGTGCCCTTGTCCATCACACCAACGCTGCCAGCCGGCCACAGTCTCTCTGGCCTGTTCTCCAGCACACCATCTGTTGCAGAAACACATTTAGCCCTAATAATTCACCCACAAAACACCACATTCTGTCAGAGCTTGTGTGTTTGTCTTGTCCTGTTCCCCTCTGTCCTGTCCAGGTGTTCTATTGCTGAATGAGTTGGTAGGATGTAAATTTTGTGCAGGTAAGTAACATTGACATGAAGTTACATAACCTGCAATATACATATGCTCTTTTTGGACAGTCTTTTTGGACTTGCTCAGTTGTGTTAACAGTTCATGCATACTCTTCTACCGATGCGAAAGAAACACCGTACTAAAATCTCAGACTTTAGTCTGATTCCTGAACAAGTAAGCCAATTCTGTTTAGAGAGTCAAAAACATACAATGCATCCAATATAGCCCGATTTCTAAATGAGCTACTCTTATGAGCCAGTTCTTTAAAATGAAACTAGTATTGTCCAAATCCAGAACGAATGACTCCAAGTCGGTTCTGTAAATGTGAATCAAATCATACATTGCAACCAGTACAGTCTGAATACTGAATAATGACTCTTTTGAACCTTTTTTTTTTCTTTTCAATCAATCAAAAACACCACTCAACTAGTATATCCCGATTCCAAAACAAATGACTCGTTTCTATAAAGTGAATCAAAAACCTCTGTGAAATCAGTGTATCCCAATTCCTGAATGAATGACTCTTATGAACCAGTTCTTTTTTCAGAATCAAAAGCATAAAGCACAACCAGGGTAGTTCAGTTCCCAAAGGAATGAATTGGATCTTTCAGTAAATCAAACACATATAAATTATAACTAACTGTGAGACTTAAATCAGCTGATCCACATTATACATTTTGTCATAGGCATTTTAAAAACGTAAATTTTTTACATCTTTAAAAAAAAAAAGCCTGTGTATATTCTTTCGCAAGAATCATTTTAAAGAATCATTTCTCTTGTACTGTCTGTACTGTACTGTCTATTGTTCTGTCAACTGTCTTTTGTTTTTGAAATGTGAATTTATATGTGGTTTTGACAAATGTTACAGACATAGAGAAGCTGGTTCAGCTGGGCATAATTTATGGGATTCATTTTCTCTCATATTAATCACATGGCTGGTTATCGTTATTATCTCACGTCACTTAAGTTTTCTTTTCTTGCTTTGAGACGAGAGAGAAAGAGAGGGGGACATCTTCTTTAATTAGCTCTGCATTCTAATTGCCTGATTATGCACATTGATTTGAATCGCTTTACACTGATAAATTATGGAGAAACCCACCGGAGGAAACAGACAACCTAGAAGACAAAGGACAGGAGTACTTCATTATTTTTCCAGGCTTGATAATGACTGCATGTATCTCACAGAGGGTGGTGCAACATCCTGCTAAACCCTAAAACAACTTCCCCTGCCAGTCTCCAGACATATTTACAATGCAAGTTTAACCATCCAAGTTGTTCTTCCCTGGAGTTATCACTCCGGAGAGAAATACGAATGCATGTTCATGGATTTGGGCTGTTAACTGTCTAAATATTGACTTTTCACATCAGCCTGGCTTACCTCTGTGTGTATGTGTGTGTGTAGAGAAAAGAGAGGGTTTGTACTACAGGATTCTTTTAATCGTGATTGGTTTGAGAATGCACATGATATAGAGCTTTATGCTTGTTACAACATGCATCCCATGAAATCTCCCGAGAAATTTATGGATTTGCATGTTTTTCCAGTCTTAAATGCTCAGAGGTGCTTCAAAGCTGTTAAGCTTGTGTGTAAGGTGAGCTTTAAGAGAGAAAAAAATTGAAGAGTTTTTCACCTTTGGCATGCAAAACCAACATTGTTCCGCTTTAAACAGAGCTGTACTTTCATATTTGACCCCATGAGCTTTAGTAGCATGTATGTTAAATGTGTGAAAATATTTTTTTAAATTTCAATTTTAAAATTTAAATGCAGAGATGTTAACCATGGATGTAGTTTAATTTGTGCAGTTGTTAAGTCAGTTTGAGAGCCTAATAAGGGCATTTCATTGCTTTCAATGGAAGGAAACATTCCTCTTCCTGTCTTCTGTGAGTCTATGCATTGATAAGATGAATAACAAGGCATTAAAGGCTCCTGTCAAGTCTGTGAGTGTGGGTCTGCTAGGTTTTGTTAATTTTTTTATATTTTACTTTTTTTTTTTTTTTTGCTAAAAGAGAAATATTAGCTACCCCAGTAGAGAAATCAGGTTGAGACTCGAGACTGAAAGTGCTGGCTGAATGGGTGTGATCATCTTTTAGCATGTTTTCCAATAAAAATAGGTGTGTTGTGAATATCTTTGTTACTTCTTTTTTTGGAGACATTTTTACAGAATTAGATCATCTTGATTGTATGAAGACTTTATCTATCATTTGGTTTTGCAGTTCATTGTTTTGAAACTTAAATTCAAAACAGTGTTTTTCTCCTAAATAAGCAATTTCATATGGAGATATTAGCGCTTGAGTGAGCAGTGTTGAGAAACTATTAAAAATGTTTATTTGAAATAAAGCTGAAATTAAGTATTGGATGAAAACTTGGTGTTTAAACAAATTAAACTAACTAAAATGGAAAAAAGAAATAAGTGGAAGTACTAAAATTACTAAAACTGAAACAAGAATCAAACTTATGTACAATAGATTTTATTGATGTATAATTTATATATAAATTATTTAAATTGTATATATTATTTATTATTATTGTAAAGGAATATATATAATATTTTTCATGTTATTTAATTTTAATTATATATAAAACTAATTTAAATATTTCAATATTAACATGAAATATAACACTGGTGAGCTCATTATAATTTTATTTCTGAGCAGCTATGATAGGAAATTACTAAGGAAAAACTGGAGTAATTTAGGACATGATGGAAGCCAGGCTCGAACCTGTATCACCTGTATGAGCACCTCAGCTTAACATGACAAAAACCTGTGCACTAACTGTTGCACTACGTACAGCTCTGACAAGAGCGTCTACATCTAAGGCCATTATTTTCCACACTTTCGTCATAAAGACAAACATTGTGACTGCCACACTTGTCGCCTTGTTATGGCATGTTGACATTTTCACCTGAGAGCCGTGATTTTCCAGCTGTGGTATAATGTGATGCTTGTGGCTGTCCCAGCGTCCCCCTCCCCTTCTGTTCTCCTCATCCTGTTGCCGACAAGATTATTATTATTTTCTCTCGTTCTCTCCCTCTCTGTGTGTGTTTACTATACCACCACAGCTGTCAGAGCCCCATTCCATCCATCTGGCTAGAAACCAGCTCAGACCAGCAGAAATGTTGGGAGAAATTCTAGGAAAGGAGGGAGGAGGCTGTGTGGACAGGGAAGCTATCGTGGAATGTAGAGTTCACAGTGAAGAAGACACACTCGGCAAATCTGTTTCTGGTCGGAGTAGTTCTCGCTCTCACGGTCGGGTAGTGACACGTTTTGTGCATAAAGATAAACTGGAGGTGAAGGCGCTTCCTGTGGTTTTATTACGGGTCGCTTTGGTGTGACATCTGTGGCTTTTGAGGGGCAGAATGTCTGTGCTGTGGAGACACAGGAGCTCCAAACGCTCCTCAGAGTCCTTCTATGACATGCTGCAACTGGTGAGCTTGAGTGTGTTTTCTTTTGTGTGTGATACTTAATCAGCATTACATAACATAACAGTTCATGGGCTCCATTTTATAACACTCTGGGTTTGTCAGATTTAGTGGATTAGTGTGTTACGTGTAAATGTTTAGTATTGTGCAAAATGGTTTTCAAGTGTTTAAACTGATGTTCTGGGTTAAATATAGCTTAAGTTCTATAATGATGGCAGTAACCCCTTAAAATTATTATAAAGTTTTGTCCCTCTGTTTGTAAAAAAAAAAAATATATATATATATATATATATATATATATTAGCAGTAACACAAACTATCACAGAGTTTTAATAGTGTAACTGTAGTACATACATTGCATGTGTTTGTACGGGACTGGTGTGAATGTCCTTTAACAGCCTTTTCTGTGCAAACTAAATATGTATCTAGTTTTTCAAATCACGATATGACTAATCAAAGTTATTTCCAGTTACTTTCGCTTGGTTTTTGTTTGAAAAATAAAAGGGTCATGTAACTATACACAAAGTAATGTTTTACAGAACAGATTTAACCAATTGGAATTATGTCAGTATTGTATAAACAGAAATTCGTCCACCTAGAAAAGTAGACCCCCCCCCCCCCATTTAGCATGCATTGTTTCTGAAAAAAAATAAATAAATGAGTCTAGGAGAAATATAAGATCCACATTATTGCTATTAAACCTGCTGGAACGCTTGCCCCAGAGAATTCTATTGTAAGTGCATTAAGGTGCGGTCACATTTAATGTTGTTCAGCAAATGTTCTCAGGTGAAATTCAGTCATTTCAAATAATAATCCACACAAACAGGAATTTTGTGTAAGCCAGAGAAGTTCCCTGTGCATTTTTCGCAGTGGGTTCAAGGTTCACACAAATTTGCCATGTTGACCAGCATAAAGCTGCTTGGTTTCAAAGTGACTTCTTTTTGTACCCATAAAATCTTTCCAAAATTTTGTTAATGTGACTGTACATCAATAGGACATATCCTGAAATTCATCCACCTAGAAAAGTAGTCCCTCCTCAGAAGAGTGATTTTACACCTTGTCTACAAGGGACATGAGCAATGCGACTAAAGGCAATAAAACTTATTATAAACGGTGATTCTGTCCACAGTGGATGTGGTGCAATGCAAACAATAAATCTCAGAAAGTAAACTGGTGCCTTGTTCTATTTATGGCATACTGACACAAAGGACAAATTATTTGCAATGGGCATTTTCCAGTGTAGACAGACTTTAGCTGTTGTGACGGAAGTGACAATGATCATGTCCAGTGTAGACACGGTGTTAGAACATTTTACAGCTCCTGAAGCATGCAATTTCACATTATTTACATTATGAGATTCACGTTCCTACTTGTAAACCTGCTGGAATGCTTGCTGCAGAGACTTCTATTGTGTGGCTACCTTAACAGTTGTGCAGCAAATTCTTGTGGGCGAAATCCAGTTATTTCATTGCGAGTCCACGCAAGCGCTAGTGCAAAAAAAGTGCATGCAGATTTCACAACGGGTTCAAGTTGGTCACAAATTCTCCACATAGACAAACAGGAAGCTGCTTGGTTCAAACCTGCTGGAACACTTCACTCATAGATTTCCACTGTAAGTGCATTACTGTACATGTGTGTGGTATGTTTTACAAAACAAGGAAAAAGACTAAATTTTTCCAAAGCATGCCACAGATGTTGTCGACAAAGCTTAAGTTGTATTTAACCCGGAAGAACGATAGAGCTCATTACTTTTATCTCCCTACATCGCGCCACCTCTCTCCAAGCTGTACAGGCTGGTTAAGGCATGCTGGGGTGTGCGGGCTTTTTGTCAGTCCGTCACTATGTGTTTATCAGTGAGGAATTCATGCTGCTGGAAGCCCCATCTGTCCTCTGTTCCTCCTGTCTTTGTGAATCTGTTCCACTTCTTCCTGATCACTATCCTGAGCCTGAGCTCTTGCTGTAGTGCTGTGACATATGAGATGTGACACTGGGGTTGAAGATCTTTGGATTGGAATCTGTTGTTTTTGACAGGTTTGCATCATTTAGGTGGATAATTGCTTTCTTTCAGGTATTTGGAAGCTAGATGTTGCATACAAATGTGTATTGTGTAATGTTTGTCAGTGATATAAAAAAAAATGCATTACATTCAGGAAGTAGTACAAGGGGAGGAGGTTATTAGATAAAATTTGTGTGTATTGATGTGTGTTTATGCAAAAACGAGGGTGTTTGAATGGTGGGAAGTTGAAGTAATCTTGGCTAAGGGCAGGGTGTACTCTTCCTAGTTCCTAGATGGAAAATCCACCCAGTGATAGATTTCCCAAGGAGACGAACTGCTCGGTACTTAATTACAACAGTCCTATCAGAGATCTCACATAGACCATCTTAAAGTTATTTATCACATAGATGCTTGTAATTACACTTCAGCCAACAATTCTTAAGGCATGATGTGCCTTGTCTTTGGAGTTCAGCCAGAACATGAATGTGTGTGTTTGGAACTGGAAATGCATCTTTCTAAATCTTAAATGCTCTGAATACCCGTGTGGGTGTGTGCCTGTTGCTGGTGAACATTTTAGAGGTGTTTTTTTATTTTTTTAATTTATTTATTTAATCTGTTCAGATTTTAAAAGTCATGGTGTTTTTCAGCCTTTGAATGCTCCTGGTGTTGAAATTGACATTTTGTTTCTCTCCACAGAGTACAGAGCAGGTGACTGCTTTCTGCCGCAACCTTCATGATATGAATCCCACCGAGGAACCCGTTTCCTGTTCCTCGTTTTCCTCCACATCTTCCTCCACTTCATCCTGTGTGCCCAGCCCCATCTCAACTCTGCCTGTTCCCTTCACCCCCCGCCAGCTCTCTGATGCTGATAAACTCCGTAAGGTCATCAGTGAGCTGGTGGACACTGAGAGGACCTATGTAAAGGTCAGTATCTGCTGTGCTTTCAAAGCATTGTGTGTTATGTTAGATTTGATCATGATAAACCTGCTGCATGAAAATCACTCCTGATTTACAACTTCTAATATAAAAGCTGTGCTGAAGTCAAACATGAACGAGTCTTTGACTCTCTGTCTACAGGACCTGAACATTTTGATAGAGCGCTACCTGAACCCCCTGCAGAAGGAGAGCTTCCTCTCACAGGAAGAGGTGAGATACTGTTTTTTATGTATATTTATTAATTTTGAATTATAAATTTTAAAATATAAAATTAATAACATAATTAACTTCTGAAAATATAATTGATTAAATAAGATTTACGAATCTCTTATTCTCTTTACACTCATAGCTAGATGTGCTTTTTGGAAACTTGGCGGAGATGGTCGAGTTCCAAGTGGAGTTTCTGAAAACTCTGGAAGATGGAACCAGATTAGTTCCAGATTTAGACAAACTGGAGAGAGTGGATCAATTCAAGGTGCAGTTATATTAGTCACATTCTTTTTTTATATATGATTATGGATCATCTGAGATGCTAAATATGATTGGCACCATAACAAGGCCATTATTATCTCCTAATTGCATATTTAATAATGAATCTTTCAGTGTTTTCTAATTCATTGTCTTCTAACTTCCAGAAAGTTCTGTTTTCTCTTGGTGGATCCTTCCTGTACTATGCGGACCGTTTTAAGATCTACAGTGCATTTTGTGCCAGCCACACAAAGGTCCCAAAGGTCCTTACTAAAGGTAACACCACTGAGTTCTCAATGGACTGATTTAATTGCATTAACAAATGCTATTACGTAATTACCCCAAAGCATTTTTACTGAAGAATAACCCTTTTTAAGGGTCTACTGCTCTTTCGCTAATGTATTTTAATGAAGATGCTTCACGTGGGAAGAATGGATCAAGTTTGAACTTGACTGACTGATATTTTTATGGTTAAATGTGTTGGAGTATAAACTTTTCCTAAAATGTGGGTCTAACATTCTGGCAGCTGAAAAAGCTAAGAAGTTGATTTACTCAAATATGAAGTCTTTAACATGGTTTGAGTATATTGACCCCTGTCCAAGTTAAAGTCTAGTTTGCAGATGCAACCGATTTGAAATTCCTGTGCCATCCCATAATTTCTCCTCCACAATTTTGGTGCAGCTAAAACAGAACCAGAGTTCAAGGCGTTTCTTGCTGAGAGGAACCCCAGGCAGCAGCACTCCTCCACGCTAGAGTCCTACCTGATCAAGCCCATTCAGAGAGTCTTAAAATATCCACTACTTCTGAGGGAGCTTCACTCTCTCACCGACCCGGACAGCGAGGAGCATTACCACCTGGATGGTAAATATCAAGCTTAAGATACTAATTGAGCATAATGTTAGCCCATGGGTGGATCTACTTGTAGTGTAATATGATGCAGCACCTCTTCTGAGTTAGTTTTGAAGAATTTTAAAAAGACCACGTCATTTCAAAACAGGATTTTGCTTACTCTACTAATTTGGCATCTGCTTTGAGTTTGGGTGACTTATGCATTTGGGAACACCATCAAACATCTTCCTAAACTTGTAATGAGAAGCATTGTCAGAAGCTTTAAAGGTCCTTGCGGTTTTCCTCCAAATATAGAGGTCATTTGCACACTCTTACAAGCTACAGTAACAAAATTGTAATGGGGATTTAATTCTAAAGGTGAAATGCTCAAAAAAAAAAAAAAACTTTCCCAGCTGTAAAATAGCTTGTAAATCTCTTAATTCTTTAGGTGCAGTTTCTTAAGTCTCTCATGTTTTTCTAGTCGCAATGAAAGCCATGAACAAAGTGGCCAGTCACATAAATGAAATGCAGAAGATTCACGAGGAGTACGGAGCCGTGTTTGACCAACTCATCAGTGAGCAGAGCTTTGACAAAAAAGAGGTACAGTTCCACTTGTCTCTGTTAGGTCTTTGTAATTCTGAAATTCTTTAAAGCCACCACCAAATGTCATAATGTATGCATTGATGTCATCTAATATTTTCAAAAAATGGGTAGATTTGGTTTTGCAACATTGTTTACTCTTATCCCAGGTTGCCGATTTGTCAATGGGCGACCTCTTGTTGCATGACACTGTGGTCTGGATCAATCCACCCTCTTCTCTTATGAAGGCGAAGAGAGACCTAGAGCTGGCTGCGTTCAGTGAGTGTTTGCAAAGTGTTTCTTCCCAAAATAGAATCCTATTCTCTTATTCATTAGTTTGTTCCCTACAGTAATGGTTCCCTGCATCAGTAAAGGCCAGCTGTATCTTTGGGCACAATGGCATTAGAGGAACCACCTTGTCCTGTAGCTCTTAAAGCATTAAAGTTGCATTTATACAAAAGCCTTTTTTCTCCCCCTCAGCTGAGACATTTTCGAAGAAAGCCTTCAGATGCTTTAAAAGTGGGTCAGTTTGCCATTGAAGTTGGCAGTATTTCACCGGGTCACATTTTTACTCTGACTATTCTGAAAAGAGCCCCAAGCATCTCTATTGTGAATGTTAAGTGTTGTATGGTTTTGTGTGTCTTAATGTTTTAATTCATTTTCTTCCTTCAGTTTTCAGAACGGCAGTTGTTTTTGTGTATAAAGACTGCTCCAAGCACAAGAAAAAAATGGTAAGTGCTCTTTCCCTTCTTCATTATTCATTAATAGAGATCTGACATCGGTTTTAAAAGCTTGCAGACTAGCACTTTTAGTAGGTTTTGGTTTTTATTGACGGGCACATGATCGAGTACGAAACGAGGATGCCCTTGTCTTGTACTTGATTAATTTCTGTAGTCTCTTTGGCTTATTTTACATGGCCTTTCACCTGTATGTTATATTTTAAAACTTCCTGTTTTCAGTTTGTCAGGTGGATGATGCCATTAAAGATGTATTTTAAGTTCTTAATCCTAATTTTGCTGTTTTTTGTCTTAGGGTGGATCTCACAGAGCATCGATTCTTGATGAGAGAGAACCTTTTCGTTTCAGACACATGATCTCTACAGACGCTCTCCAAGTTCGCAACCTCCCTAGTAAGTATTGATCTACTGGTCTCATTCTTTTCCCACAGATTTATTGAGACTAGTGTGGTATATTAGCTTCATGCTTTAGATTCACTTTGACAATGCAATTAATGTATTTTACATCCCATGACACTTGATGAGCATAGTAAATTTTGCTTTTGGCTCAGTCTAACTTATTATGGGCTTAGGCCAGAATGTTAATATTCCCAATTGATGGTCTGGGGTGAAAAGGTCATCAAACAGGAACTTGGGGTCTGTACTCTGGTTTATTGTCCCAGGGTCTGTGTCTTCCATGAGGTTTATTAACTCTGTGCTGATCTCTGTGATTTTGTTTCCCACAGTCCTTTTAACAGTATACAGCTAACCTGACGTTCCTTTCATTTCAGATTCAGAGGGGTCTGCAATGTGTGAGATCGTTCACATGAGGTCAGAATCTGAAGGGAGACCCGAGAGGACTTTCCACATCTGCTGCAGGTGAGATGAGGTTCAGAACACCACACATCAGGCCTGAAAACTGACCAATAAATCAAAGACGATAATAACACAATTCAAACTAAATCAAAGAAAAACTAAACACACAAGGAACTTAATTTTAACAATCTCTCTGGCTCCAGTCCTTCAACTTGGAGACATAATGTTCTGTCTTTGTCTAGATTGAGAAATATGTATGCCAACACATTTAATTCCGTTTAAGTAATATAACAAAATAAAACTACAAAAAGTATTTGGCAACTTATGTAAATGAATTTTCTTCTGTTTTGTTTGAAAAGAGTGTCTTATCCTTCTTGATAATATTGGCTTGACAAAACCAACATGCTAATCTATAATTTAAGCTTATTATTCTTCTGTTGCTTCTAAAATAAAATTTCTAAAAGTAACTTCTCCTAGAGTTTTTAAGAAAAGTGCTAGAAACGTTAACATAACATGTAAAAATGTGTTAGCATTGTGCTACAAGCTAGCAATGTGCTAAAATGTTAACAATTTGCTAACAACACTGCAAAACATGTTTAAAAGATGTTAGCATCATGCTAAAATATGTTAGCCACATACTAAAACAATGTTAGCAACATGTTTAATCATGCTATTGCTGGCTATTTTTTTTCATTAAGTCAAACTCTTAAACTTTTTTTAACCTTCAGATAGGGCTGTTAAGCCAACTTCTAAGTTTGTCCTTAACTTCTGTAGCTTATATAATTCAATAGCATTCATATATTTAAGTGTGGCAGTAAAACAGTATATTTCTATTCTGGTAAAATAATTTTTCGTTTTTGTTTTTTTAGCTCTCCAGAGAGTAAGAAAGACTTCCTGAAGACGGTTCATTCTATCCTGAGGGACAAACAACGCCGTCAGTTAATGAAAACTGAGAGTTTACCTCCAAATCAGCAGTATATTCCCTTCGGAGGGAAGCGGCTTTGTGCGCTAAAGGGTTCACGACCCACAATGAACAGAGCGGGTATGTTGGGGACGTCTGACACAAATTGAACATTAATTACTTTTTTCTGCAACACTTCCCTTCTCTCTGCTCATCTCTCTATATCTCTGCTAACTCTCCCACTGTGTCACTTTCCATCTTCCTCTAGATAACATGATTAACGCAGTATTTTTCTTTTTTTTTTTTACAGGCTTTAGTGTGAGCTGATTATTATGTAACAAATTGAAATCCTAGTGTCCACCAGACAATATTGCTGCTTTCTTTCCTAAAGGAGAAAACTGAAAAAAACAAACAAAAAAAAACAGGATAGTTAGCATTCATGCTATCTCTTTCTTCTCTTCCAGTTTCAGCCCCATCTCGAACCCTCGGTCGCCGAAAGCTCATCCGTAACCGTTTCACCATAGACACGAGTGTGGTTTTCGACGACGGCTCATCCCAGGACCTGTCACCCATCACCCCAACAGAGCCCCCGCTGTCTTCGCTCCAGAATCCCCAGGAGCCCATCCGAGACACAGATCGCTGGGTGGAGGATCAGTTTGACCTACAGCACTACGAAAACCAGGACGACGTGAAGGAGACCGACATCCTCAGCGACGACGATGAGTACTGCCAATCTGTCCGGGGCCCTTCCTCTGATCCGAGTCTGGAGGAGTCTTTAGAGGCACTATCAGTGGAAGGAGACGAAGACAAGGGTCTCAATGAACTTTCGGAGGACAAACCTCCAAAGTCCCACACCCCACTGAAGCTGACCCTTCTGAGAAAGCAGTGCGCGGTGGAAGGTGTTGCTTCTGAGAGGGACTGTGAGGTTATCTGGGTTCGCAGGGACGATTTTAAAAACAGCTGCAACAGCGACATCTTCTGAGCGAAGAGGGTTATGTGCGAGCTGTGATGTTTTGTTTTATAGACTTGTGGGAGAGAATAAGGCAAAAACCTACCGGGTCCAAGCCTTCACAGACACGATGCACTGACAATCCTACTGAAAGCCAGAACTGAAGAACTTGCACCATTAAACAAAAAAAAAAAAACCTCACTCCACCCTAATATCAATGCAGACTTCCTGCCATTTAAGTCCAGACATCACAATGAACATTTAAAGATGCCAACTGTACAGCCAATGTATTTATAGAGGCTTCATACTTACAGACAGGCAGCTACATGTTCTTTCAGTTGATCTTGTTGTATTTTTGTTGTCGTTTTGTTTCAAACACAAGATCGTGGTCAATCTTTTCAGTTATGCTTCATATACTCATTTTTATTCAGGGATTTGTGATTTGATGCTTCGTATAACCTCATTAGTTCTTTGTAATGGCTACATGCAGGTGATTTTTGTCAAGCGCGGCAGCGTTCCCTGAAAATTTCATGACAGTCAGGCTAGCTGCTTAATGCCATCCCTGTTACAAACCCAACAGTCTCGCTTGCTGTCTTTGTTCCCTTTTGTTCGTCGGTCACCAGCAACCCAGTATTAACAATCACTGTTCACTGAACACGTGCACACACAGAGAAATGATGTTCTATGTGAAAATGGTAGAAAGAACTGCAATAATGTAATTTTGTTTATTGGTTAGGAAATCAAACTACCCATAATCCTCGCTCAGTCAGCTCTGGTGTGCTTGTGAATTCAACAGCCAGACATTTAGGTGCATAAATAAGGAATTTAATTCAAAGCACCCCTACAAAATGATAAATGTAGCAGATTTGTCCTGTTCATACTGAATTTGTCGGTGAGAATGAAATTTTGGAGAGCTTGGGTCTTTTAAGGTATTTTGTACAATGATAAAGATAAAAACGCACACGTTACACCCTGCATGTGTATTTTAAAATAAAAGATGCCCTTTCACCAAAAACAATCAGTGCACCTTTAGCCATGGATCCCTTTTAGCGAAACTGGCTGTATTTAAAAACTCCTTGCTTTTCCCCCTTTGCCTTTTTGAGACTGTGTATGTTCATACTGTGGAAATAATTATTAACCTAAAATAAATTTTCCTAATTTATATTTGCAGTTTTATCAAAATAACTTTGTACGTGGTCTGTTCTTTGTCAACATGGCAGCCATTTGCCGTGTTTTAAATAAAGTTTGGTGTGATTTTTCAGCAGTGGCTTGTCTTGTTAAAAATAAAT